>NC_138163.1:111628865-112224410 GCF_964165515.1 Mesoplodon bidens | reverse complement strand
AGATGATGGGTTAAAACAAACTTCAGCCAGAAGGACTCTACTGTTTGCTCCATGGATATGTGATTCTCAATTGACCTCATTCATGCATTTTTAAAAAAGAGATATGTTACAATCTTGAGATCAAACTAACTTTAAAGAATAGGACATTAGGAAAATAAATCCCTCTGTCAAGTTAGGGATGAATGTGTCCATCAGAATTTTTTGTTCTTTTCATTTAAACCTGTGTTGGACAGTTGACAGAACATGTTTCTGTTGTTTTCTGATCCCAGTTTTATTCCTTGTCACATTCCTTTCTGCCAAACAAATGTGGGAGGGTTCAACAGAAAGAGCATTCCAAATCTTTAATCATTATGAAAAATACAGTACCTTGACCTTGTATTTTAAAGTTAAATGGAGTGGCATTATAAAAATTAAATTGGTTCTTGCTCATTTCCATATCCTCTAAAAAGCCTTGCCTAGCCTAGAGTGGATGTCCTATTTCTTTATCTTTCTTGATGACCTCTCATGCCTGCAAGTCAGCTCGTTTTTCTTTGCTGAAGATTGCACCCAACTGCTGCATGCACTCTAAAAGTTCCATTAAAATCTAGGGCATCATCACTCATTCTTATCTGCAGTGGGCTGCTCAACAGAACCATACCAGCACCTGCATGCAAACTTGTCTCAAAGAACAATATTATTTATATACATTGTCATCCTGTAAGGAGAAGAACTCCACCTGGATCCTACCTTCTCTCACAAAGCACATCTAGCCTTTCAAACACGGCACCCCGAGTCAGTGCTATGAAAGGGTCTCTTGCAACAGCAAGCATTACTTAAAAAGCAATTTAGTAGCAAGAAATTAGCTTTTTATAGGCCACCCTTTACTAAACTCGGTATGAGGTGAGCCATCATCCTGAATTTTGCCTCGCACCCACTGAGACCACACAGGCCAAAAGCAGTTTCATTTTAAATACTGTACTCCACAACAATTGTATGTATTCATCCTCTGGTCTTGATGAATTCTTTCTCGGGATGGATGTGTTATTAGGATAATGAGGATGGAGAATTGAACAACAGGCTAGGATTTAGCACTGCTCTTGTTGCCGTGAAATGTGAAGAAATCTTGATGCCACTTACAAGGAGACATCCCCTAAGTACTGGGGATTGCTCACTGGTTGGTGATGGAGATAGGGTAGATTGATAAAAGAGCTGGGTCAAGATTAGAAATTAGGAGTACTAGCACCTTTTACTTTCTATAATATCAAACATCATTGTTTTAAATCACTAACAGGGCATTCTTGTGGAAACAATATTTGATATCCAGTATCATTTTCAAACTTTGTGACTAATTGCTCCATTTGACATGATAATATGTAGTATCACTGTTAAATGGTATTAAATAAAATACGCACATGCATGGTACTCTAGATAATTTTCCAACCAGCATGCTATTTCCTGTCTATTTTATGAAGTGGTGGATGTACCAGACTTGAAACATTCTGAAGATTTTGACTACTTAAATCTTCCAATAAACCTTGGATTTGGGGTAGGCGGCAGGAGTGGTTCGATTTTCAATGAAAGCATATGAGTTTTGGATAATTTTTCCAGATATAATAAGCCCAGTTCTCAAAGATATAAGTTTAAAGGCAGCTAGATAGCACTTCACCATATCTATGTAATAGTATCTGTCCCTCTCTGCCATCTCCTAACAAATATGTAACAGCAATACTTTGTGTGGGGGGCACTTTTCTGAGAGGATTTTGTTTCCATGGTTATTTCCTGAAGCTGGCAGTATGGTATTACCAAGATGAATTTTGGTCTAAATGATTTCCCCTCAAATGTTTATTAAGCAGTGTGGACAAAAAAAATAATAAAATAAATGCTAGGAAATTAAGAAGTATGTTTCTTCAGTTACAGAATATATTTTACATAAAATATTCCAAGTCTAAAAATAATAATGAACACAAAAGCAAATATCACATTTGCAGTTTTAAGCAAGTCAATGTTTTATAGAGCCTTTTGTTTAAGTGCTTGTGGTGAAATTTTTTAGTCATATATAAATATGAATTCTCCCTTCACTAATTTATCCGAAGTTTTTACTAGTACGGTCTCCAGAATTGACAAGGGGAGTATAGTGAGTTGAACCCCACCCAAATGCACATCTATCTGGAACCTCAGAATGTTACCTTATTTGTAAACAGGGTCTTTGTAAATATAACTAAAGTCATAGAGATGAAATCATCCTGGATTCAGGGTGAACCCTAAATCCCATGACTGGTGTCCTTATAAGAAGAATGTGAAAATGAATAGATACATGTATATGCAAAACTGAATTACTTTGCTGTACACCTGAAACTAACACAACATTGTTAATCGTCTATACTCCAATATAAAATAAACAGTTAAAACAGAAGAGGAGAAGACACAGGGAGACACAAAGAAGATGGCCATGTGAAGCAGGAGGGAGATATTGGTTTTATGCTGCCACAAACCAAGGAATGCCTGGGGCTACTAGAAGATGGAAGATGCAAAGGATTCTTTCCTAGAGTCTTCAGAGGGCCTGTTGATCTTGATATTGGACTCCTCACATTGAGAACTGTGAGAGAATAAATTTCCATTAAGTGACCCAGTTTGTGGTAATTTGTCGCAGCAGCCCTAGGAAACTAATACAGGGAGTATGGTTGTTGTTATCCTAAATTTTTAAGTCTTTTAAAAGTTTGTTTTCAGCATTCATTCACTACTCAGGCATATGTGAATTTTAGCAAAGGATGCCAAATGCTGCTGGACTTTACAGATTGACTAATGGTGAAGATTAGAGGCAGAAGACATGGCAGGACAGGGGGCAGGGAGAAATCACTTTTTAAGCCAATGATCTATTGGCTTAAATGATCACAATCCAATGATTGTGCAGTCACCCATTATAGATGACAAAAACACCTCACTCTTGAAATTTTAACATTGTGAACCTCAAAATTTAAGAACAATAATTCAAAAAGAGTCATGTACCAAAATGTTCATAGCAGCTCTATTTACAATAGCCAGGAGGTGGAAGCAACCTAAGTGTCCATCGACAGATGAATGGATAAAGAAGATGTGGCATATATATACAATGGAATATTACTCAGCCATAAAAAGAAGGAAATCGAGTTATTTGTAGTGAGGTGGATGGACCTAGAGTCTGTCATACAGAGTGAAGTAAGTCAGAAAGAGAAAAACAAATACCGTATGCTAACACATATATATGGAATCTAAGAAAAAAAAAAAGGTCATGAAGAACCTAGGTGTAAGACAGGAATAAAGACACAGATCTACTAGAGAATGGACTTGAGGATATGGGGAAGGGGAAGCTGTGACAAAGTGAGAGAGAGGCATGGACATATATACACTACCAAACGTAAAACAGATAGCTAGTGGGAAGCAGCCACATAGCACAGGGAGATCAGCTCGGTGCTTTGTGACCACCTAGAGGGGTAGGATAGGGAGGGTGGGAGGGAGGGAGATGCAGGAGGGAAGAGGTTTGGGAACATATGTATATGTATAACTGATTCACTCTGTTATAAAGCAGAAACTAACACACCATTGTAAAGCAATTATACTCCAGTAAAGATGTAAAAAAAAAAAAAAATTTAAGAACAGAATCCCTCAATACTTGGCTAACAGTAAAGTCCTGAATCTGCTTGAATGATAAAAACACAGAAGTTATGTTAACTTAAATATTAAAACCATTGAAGAATTTTTCTTTTACTTGTTGTCTAATATAATGGTGTTATTTTGACGTATATTAACATAGCACTCACCAAGAACAAATGCCAAATTACACATGTCAATATCTGGAGTTAGGCTGTTGCTGTGGCTCAGAACCATTTGCTCCTGCCCAGTTGAGAGCATAAGGGCATGGTGAACTTGGACGTGACTATGGGCAAAGATACACCTTGAGTAATCAGAGCAGCTTGCACCTCTGAGAAGTAGGTGAACATAGATGTTCTCTCCTCTAATGCATTCCGTTCCCACAAAGAGTAATTAGAAATGAGAGTAGGTGACAGGAGTTGACATACAAAGCATTTTTACAAAGAACACAAGGAGAGTAATATGAATATAGAACTGTGGAGGCTTTGAAGAGAGAGAAAATAATGATTAGCATTTACTGAGTATCTACTACATGCCAAACACTGTTTATCCTTTTTTTATACACACCTTTATTTAATTCCAAAAACAACCCTGTAAGATAAGCAGATGAGGCAGGTGAGGGTCACAGAAGTTAAAGAACTTAACTGAACTTACACAGCATGTGTGGATTTAAACTGTGCTCTTCCCCTCTCTGACCTAAAGGACCTTACAATGTGGTTGTAGAACACAATGAACAGATTTGAAAGTGTTGGTGTGAATAAGAAACAAAAGCATAATTAAGGTTACAGTTAAAAAAAATTAAGTCCCAAAGCGATGTATGAAAAGTAAGTGCTATAGGAAATCAGAGGTGGACAAAAATCAGACAAGTGTTCACAGAGGAGTGATGTTTTGAGCTAAACTTGGAGGATTAAATGAAAGGCATCAGAGTCCATGTAGGGGAAGAGGCAGGAGGACATGAAGCATGAGGATGGAAACGGAAGGTTCTTCTAAGGAACTACAAGTGCAAAAGTGGGAAAGTCTGCTTGAACCCACAATGTGAAAATCAGAATACGTGGGTGAACTCGAGTCTCTGAGGGTTGAAAAGCCATTGGATATTTTGGGGGCTGGTAACCTATATAATGAACCTGATACGTATCTTAGGAAGCTTAGTAAAATAGTGGTATAGTCAGATTGGAAAGGGGGAGGTTGGGAGGCTAACCCAATCATTAAGCACGAGATGATCCATTCCGAGATACAGATAGGAACAGTGCAAGCGGAAAATGATGAGTGGAAGGAAGAGATATCAAGACTGCACATGGCAGGAAAGGCATAAGAGATCAAAAGTATCTGAAGGATAAGAATCAGGTAAGTTAGTCAAAGCTTTGGCTGTTATTGTTGGGGGGTGTCTGGCAAACAAAAAGTCATAGATTTAGAGAACTACTTAAGTACCTCTGTTACAGTCAGTGCCTTTTTTTTTTATAGCACACAACTTCATTATAATTTCTTTTATGAGACATGGGGCAAAGAAGCAATATACATTTTTAAATCACTGGAATCTATGCATATGTTTCAATTTATAGCTTTTAAATCTTTTAAAAAGTTCCTTCATGATTGAATTACTTCTGTTGACTATATACTCAATGAAAGTGAGTTTATTATTCTCTAGAGAAAACTGAAAGAAATTAAGAGTTTTCTTCGGGAGAAAGAAAAATAGGAGTCTATGGGCCTGAAAGGGTTAATGCAATTAATGCAATTTTAAAAGTCTATCTTTCCTACTCTCAGATAATAACTCATTCATTGACGGGCTTAGTTTTCTACATTTGGAGGCTCCTAGGAGTTCTTCGAAAGAAGTTGCTACAGCCTTCCAGGGTATTATAATCATTATTAATTGCGGTATTTTAAAGTTCACACCCCATAAGCTTCCAAGACAAATGACCCAAATTTATTTGAAAGGTCACAGAAATTTATTTTACTTATCCAACCACATGGCAATAAAAATAGAGAAGCTCTGATAAAATCCAGCTCAACTGCTGGTAGTGTAATATAGTGGAAATGGCCTGCTGGCTTTAGAATTAGGGGGCTGATTTCCTCCTTTGGTTCTCCCACATACTAATGGTGTGATCTTAACCATGCTACTTAATCTTCACATGCCTCAATTTCTCAGCTGTAAAATGGGCACAATAATAATGCTTGCTTTAGCTCAGTAAGTACAAAGATGTTTTTCTACTGTTTTATCCCACGCTGTACTCCCAGCAACTAGAACTATGCCTGACACAGAGTAGAGGTTCAAAAATATTTTTAAATGAATGAATGGATAAATGAATGAATATCACAAGTATTTGGTAAAATGAAGCTCACATATTTGAATATTATGTCTATTGTACCTATGATGGAAATAACTATATAATGCTGTGTTACTGCCCATCTCTTCCCAGCTCTAGACTCAATGACATCACATTGGTAGCTTAAAATTGCCCATGCTGGCATATTTGAGCCACAGAATTTGTCAAATGCTATAAGTAAGATCCTCTCTCTCCCAAGAGCCAGTAGTTAAACATTTACCAACATACCACTGGTTCAGGTCCTTGTTATCTGGCCTAGGCTTACTGTGGTCTCTTCTGTCTCCTCTATACCTGAAATACTTAAAGTCATCCAAACAATTCAGGCTTTCTGGGTCCCTGCATAACCACTATCTTGGCTTGAAATACTTCCCTCCCAGAAATACACATCGTCCTGGAGCTAACTCCAACTCAGATGCTATATCCTTGAAAACTGTCTCTGATACCCTCAGATTAGACTACGGTGCCTCTTACATGTGTTCAGCTATCACTCAGTGGTTATCACCATGGTAATATTATCTCAATGTACAATAATAATTACTTGCTTATTTGGGTACTTCTCCTAAGAGCTCTTTGTGGTGCAAGGACTGTCTTATTCATAGTTATAGTCTCTGTGAACAGCTAAATAAACCTAATCTGGTTTTGTCCATGCTGGTAATACACAAAAGCTATGTAGGCACTTTTTGCTTGAAATAAATTTCTGAGTATTAGTGGGGGAATCCATTGCACTAATCTACAAAATTAGTCCTAATGCTGCTGGCAGTTTGGCAGACATTTACATGGAAGATCATTGGTTTACAACAAATAGTTGATGACTGTGATAGAGCAAGTCAATATTCATTCCTGTCTGGTATTTCTGTTGTGACTACATGACAGTGACATGTGTAATCCTCCCTGTCTGGTCTAAAAATCTTATTCATAGGACAGCCACCTACAGGGCCAGTAAGAAATGGCTCATTGAGCAAACATATTTCTTTTTTTTTTTGCTTTTGTATCTGTGTGTGTGAAACATTCCAGATAAACACTGTATTATTCCTGCTTTTCACTCTTGCCTCACAAAGCTCAGATATTGTACCAGCCATTACCGTTGTCCCTTAAGATCCATTTCATGTCCTCCTACAAACCACATTTCTCAGACTCATTTGCCAATTAACTTCTGGGTGGATTTGGCAAATGTGAGGGCCTACTGGAGGAAAAAGGGAGAATTCAGGATGTTTCTCCCTCTCCCTGCTCTGGAGGATATTCTCTGGCAGTGGCTGCATCTCCTCTGGTGGTCCAGCATCCTTACATCTTGCTGGACACGCCCTCCTTCTGTTTCTGCAGCTCCTGCCAGTTGCCAGCTGATTCTAACTCCCACCAGATGACCTTGACTTGTGAAATCTAGTAACATCACCTGGTGCTTAAACCCTCAGCTGTGGAAATGGGAGAAGCTTCCTGCTATTGCTAATCCCTACGTTGTTTTATCATTTCTTTTTGGCTTCTCAGGCCTTCCATCACCTATGGAGTTAACTGCCTCTATTAAACACCCTTCTTATAACTATTTAGAGCACTTTCCTTAATGATAATGGTGACGATGATGATAATGATGACGACGATGGTGGTGACAGTGATGTTTGGAACCATTTGTTATTCATGGCACTACTGTCCTCTTAGCTGATGAAAAATCAGAATATTCTGAATCATCTTTGGCTTCCTATTTCATTTTATCCCTCAAATCTAACCAGTTGCCAAGCCTCATACATCCCACTTCTGTTACCTTCTCCCCTTTCCATTCCTGTTCCTCAGATAGTACTCTGATATACCCTGGTGTCTTCCCTGAAATGATGCAACATCCTGCTAAGCTGACCCTCTGCCTTCACCTCTTTCCCTCCTTTCACCAGAAGCATGGACCCCAGAGCTCATCTGAGCTAGCTTGGATGAAGAGAAAGATAGAAGGGATTATTATAAGACATGAGGTGAAAACGACAGGCAACTCTCAGGAGAATTCAACAACAGCAGCTGCCATAAGGCTGGGCATCACAGAGAATGGAGAGGGAGGTGGTCCGAGATTCTAGGTATCAGTAGGAATCTTTACTACTAGAAGTTCAGGCAATTTCACTGCAGTTCTCTTCCATTATTGTGCCTCAGCTACCCCGAGATGTCTGTCTGTCTCATTTGGTTCTGTAACTATCTGGCTGCTACAGCTCATTCACTGACTGCTCCCTTATAATTTTGACTTGTATACAGCTTTCATGGCTACAATCTGTTACATAATAAAAGCTATATACTTCTGAAACTGCTGTAAGATTCTTGGGTTTCCCATTTCTACAAAAAGATAGAAATCTGATTGGGTAACTTATCTTTTGATGGCCTAGTTCTGGGTTTCATAAACTAAGGGGTGGGCAGAGTTACGTGGGGCCCAAACCGAACCCATCCTTTTACAGGAACTGGACACAGGGCAGTTCTCTTAGACACAGAGTGATAATTAAATTTATCATCCAAACCAGGGCACTTCTGAGAGCCAAAGAGGGCATGATAAATAATTACACAAGGAAAACAAGCGTAAGCTGGTACTGTTCTGAGCAAATTGCAACTTACAGTCACCTTAGAAAGCACGGCAGGCAGGCAGGCAGGCAGGCAGGCAGGCAGGCAGGCAGGCATTGTAAATTGGGTCTATTTCCACTGCCTGGTTTTTCTACTGCTCTACATATTTACCCTGAGTACCTCTTTTTCAATGTGGAATGGTATTCATTCCTCCCCAACATTGGCCTGATCCTGTTGGTACTGCATTTGTATGCTCAGATGTTTGTTCCTCCATGAAGCCTTCCTTGATTTATCTGGCAGAAAATGAATCTCTTTTTATAGGTTTAAATTGTACTTAAACTGTACATTCTAGGGCCTTTTTTCCCCCCTATACTATAGTTATTTATGAATGTGCCTTACCTTGTCTAATAGGTGTAAGCTCTTAGAGAGCATGAGCCATATTAAAACATTTTTGTGTACCCCACATTGCCTAGCTAGTATTTTGCTCCCAGTTGGTGGCCAGTGAATATTCACTAAATGAATGACTGCTGATTTCTGAAAACATCACTCTTGTTATTGTCTCAAGCTCACCAAATTATTCTGGATACTGATGCCTATGAAATGCAGAAAAGATAAGAGACTGACCGTATCTAGATTAGAATAGCGGTGAGGTAAACAGAAATAAGAGAACTGGAAGTTACCATATTTACATGGTCTTAAGAATGTTTAACTGGAAACAAATCACACTGAGGACATTTTGTTTCTTAAGAGGTAGACAGGAAATCACAGACAATTGAAAGAAAAAGAACACATTTACTTCTCAGTAGGTATTTGGACATACACAATTTATTCTGGCAAATATCTAATTTGAGCATCTCTTGGTTTCTATAAATATATTTTATAAAATCATTTGCAAGTTCAATTTAATCTACATGGAAATCATAGTGCATATCAGTCTTCCTATTTTAAAAGTGCTTCCTAATGCAAAGTTCTGATATTTTAGACATTTTAATTGCTATTTTAAAAAAGCAGTTAAATAGCAAATTTTGATTTGTATTATTTGAGAAGCTTTATATCACTCTTCCACATTGGTCACTGGATATTATCATGTTCCTTAACTTAAATAAAGTGTCACTTTATTTTCGATTAGACTCCACACAGGACTCTTCCCCCTTAAAAATACAGATTAATTTACCTAATACTTTAAGTGTAGGATACATAACAGATTTTAAGTTTGTTTAGTGTTTTCAAAATAACTCTACATATCCAGGAATGGAAATTGACCTGATGGGTATCCTCCAAATTAGGGATATAAGGCAAATATGGACCTTTCAGTACAACTGTAGTAGATTCATTTTAATCCCAGAACTATGCCCCCTTTAGGTGTCACATACCAGGACCACAGACCAGTTGCTTAACCTCTATACAGCACAATTTTCTCATCTGCTAAGCAATGAAGATCCTCACCTTGCACCTCCCAGGACTGATGTGATTATTAAAAGCCAGTCAGAATCTGATACATACTAAGTATTCAATAGGGTAGTTATTACTGTAATATATGTAGAATCCTGGGTGATCTCATAGATCTCTTCCACTTCTATGGTATATGATCCCAGATATCAAATCATATTAAAAATCAAGCCACCAGAAATCCTTATTAGTAAACAACTGTTTCAGCCACTACTTGGGATAGAAGAATGTGACTAGGCCTCAGATCTTAAGGAATTTAGATTTTGATTACAAATGAATACACTAACACAATTAGCAAACTAAATATATATTTTCTATACACACACACACACACACACACACACACACACACACACAGAGATACACACTGGTTGCTAAGTTGGATGGTGCCGACTATTTACCAGGGATCAGGGATGGTTCAATTTATGACAGCTGAACAGAATTAACACATTTTTTGGAGTAGCGTTTGAGCTTGCCCTTAAAGCAGCGTTTCTAATACTCACTGTCCATTAAAATCGCCCTGGAGGACTTTTTAAAAATTCCCAAGCCCTGGCTTCATCACAGAACAGCAGAACTTCTGAAAATGGGCTTTAGGCATTAGTATTTTTCCAAGCTCCCCATATAATACATTGTGTAATCAAGGCTGAGAACTACCGCCTTAAGGAAGGAGTAGGCGCTCCCTAAATGAAGGGGGGCCAGGAATACGATCTCAGGGGAAGGAATCCCCTGAAAGAAAGGTTCATGGAGTGATAATGTGTACTTCTAGTGTGCAGGAAATCGGCAGCACAACCGAGGGTCAAGAGGTAAGGTGAGGAGTGTTGACAAAATGTTTGGAAAGATTTTAGTTGGGCAACATATTAAAGAGTTCTGGAGGCCAGGAAGAGACATTTAGATCCACTTAATTGAAAGGCAAACTACAATATGATCAATTAGTATTAAAACTCTATTATTAATACGACTATGCATACTCAAAATACCTCAAATAAGAATACTGAAGGTAAAATCAAAGCACAAGGGACAGAATAGCTGACTTACGTTTTCCTTTTGGGGAGGTGGTGGTTCTTCACACTCTTGTGGTTTGGCTAAGGTCTTTACTTACTCCCAAACACCTTAATCTCTTTACTTCTACTGAAGCGTATCTCAACCTTAGCTACTTTTAAAAACACCCGACGCCTAGCTCGCACCTCCAAACATTCTGACCTAACTGATCTGGTGCGTGACCTGGGCGTGGAATATTTAAAAGATGTGTGATTCAAATATGCAATTGGCTGAGAACCAATGGGTCAGCGCCTCCCATTTTGACATCAATAAGAATCACTTGGAGATCTTGTGAAAGCGATTTCCTTGTGGGGTCCAAGAATTTGCATTTTTAACAAAGCTCTCAATTGATGCTGACCACGCTGGCCCTTGACTAGCAGGGCTCTGGTTCCGTGGTTCTCAGACTTGAGCCTGCATCAGAATGCCCTGGAGAGCTGGTTAAAACAAGACTGCTGGGCCCCATCCCCAGAGTTTCTAATTCAGTAGATATGCGGAGGGTCCCATGCAGGTCTATTAAATTCTCAGATAATGCCAGTGCTAATGGTTCAGGGACCTTACTTTGAGAACCACTAGTCTAGATACAAAGTAATCATGTTATATTTATTTACATTTTAAAATACTTCCCTTTAATTCACTAATGGATACTGTATGGTCAGGCCACTCCAGATGGCTGTTCTCTCGCTCTCTGTACATCCCCTGCCCAACCAGTGCCTGCTTTGCCTGTATCTTACGCACAAGACTGACCTTCCTACTACTCGCCCCAGGCCCCAGCTGGTGATTGTTCTTATCAAAGGGGCGGTGAGGGGCGTGCCCCTCTGCTGGTTTCCCTGGTAACTAATGAGCCCACCTGATGTCAATTCCCCTCTAACTGGCAATCTCCCCTTCCCCCACCCCGCCGCCTCCCCACCCCCCACCCCCGCCGCCTCCCCGCCCTGGGAGTGAAGACTGCCACCATCTCCTGCCCACCGTCTACCACACACACTGGGGTGTCGCTCCAGGACCTTGCTTCAGACATGTAAGCTCCCCCATTTGTTAAACCACTGATGTCTGTATTGCTGACTCCAGGCTCTTTCTTCCGTCGTGAAGCTGGGCAAGCACAGGCCTTGGAGGCCTGTGGGGTGCAGCCCAACAGATTTCAGAACATTTTCACCTCTTAAACCCTTTTTTTAAATAGCAGCTTGCTATAACACCCTCAGATTACAGAAACAAGTACATAAGGCACAGGACATAAATATTCTCACTGTCTACCTGGATGCACAGCTGCCCTGCATCCAAAAACCATCTGACGACATTCACCAAATTGATGGATTGTGTGCTGTCCGTTCTGCTCCTTACCTAATGGTTCTTTTATTTAACTAATGACTGTAATTCTCATTAGATTCTGATGGAACATTAAGATTTTGTTGGTGGAACATGGAAAAACCTACTTGTGGCAGGGCATCACTTGGTGAGCATTACCTAGGCAGCAACCAACACCCGACCCTCCAGCTGGCCTGAGCAGCAGGTACTGGTGCTGTTAATAATGCTGGCATAATGAGGCAGTGGTTCTTCTGGCCATTGCAGATATTTTGTGATTTAATTCATGAATGCCTTAAGTTTAGAGGTCCATTAAATGGCCTTCTGCTAAGCAATCTGCAGCAATGAAATTGTAGACAAAGGAAAGCACCTTTGTTTTAGCCTAATGGGTAGCAATAACTCAAGGACCCGGGGATTCTACTACATTCTGTCTCATCTAAAAGTCCTTGCACTTGTTCTAAAAGCCTCTCATTTCTCTCCTGTTTCTGGATCACCCTTACTCGTGTATTTTAAGACCCAGATTAAGATATCAACACCTGAGTGAGTCCTTTCCCAGATGTCCTGCCTCCGAACTACTGTACAGCACAGGGAACTCTGCTCAATATTCTGTAACCACCTAATTGGGGAAAGAATTTGAAAAAGAATAGACACATCTATATGTCTAACTGAATCACTTTGTTGTACACCTGAAAGTAACACAACATTGTTAATCAACTGTACTCCAATCTAAAATAACAAGTTACAAAAAAATCCCAGAGTTCCAAAAAGGTTAATCCCAGATGTCCTGCCTCCAGTCACGGTACCTGCCCCTGTGCCACCTAGCTCTCGGTCTATATTTCTATTATCATGCTTATTATATACTGTATGAGAACTGGATATCATCACGCTCTCCTCCCCAAATGACACAAGCACTGAGGCAGTGTCTAGTTCATCTTTCTCTCTCCAGCACTTCTAGCTCTGCCGGGCAAGAGAAGCTCTTTGAAAGACGAATCCTCACCCTCTGCTGTATTGGGAGTCTTTCTTCTATGCTTCTTGATCCCTCTGTACTTCTCCCAAATGTAGAGCTCGTGCCTCTGGTTTTCAGTGATCTTTCACGTGTCTGTGCGCTGGCCCTGACCATGAGCACCATGAAGATCGAGTTTATTCACAGTTCCCTCAGCGTTTTTTTTTTTTTTTTTTTGTGATACGCAGGCCTCTCACTGTTGTGGCCTCTCCCGTTGCGGAGCACAGGCTCTGGACGCGCAGGCTCAGCGGCCATGGCCCACGGGCCCAGCCGCTCCGCGGCATGTGGGATCTTCCCGGACGGGGCACGAACCCGTGTCCCCTGCATCAGCAGGCGGACTCTCAACCACTGCGCCACCACGGAAGCCCCCCTCAGCGTTTTTACAGTGAATGGCATGTACAAGTGCTCAGTAAATATCTGCCAGGTGAAATAAATATGTTCAAATTCCATTTGTGTGGCTGAGTAATCTTGCTTATTCTTAAATAGAAAAAAAACAATGAACATTCAAATTGGTGATACTTAATAATAGGGTCTGGCTATATGTGGCACTATGTACCTTCTTATGACCCCTCTTAGAGTCACTGTTTAATTTTGTCAGTTTTGAGCATTAAAATGCATCTGGGACTTAGTCATAAAAGACACAGGTATAATACACATAGTATAGAAAGGGGCTTGGGATCATATTCAGGTGACCTGGATTAAAATTCTAGATCTCACATCATCTTGCTGTGTGGCTTTAGGCAAGTAGATTTAGCTCTCTGGGCCTCTGTTTCTTTTCCTCGAAAAATGAGAGGCTGGACTATATGATTTTACAAGTTTTACTCAAGTTAATTAAATTTTCTGTTCCTCAGGATCCTAACCTGTAGCATGAAACTAATAATAGTAACTATCATTTATGGTTGGTGAGAGGATTACATGAGGGGAGACATGTAAAGCATTTGGACTAGTGCCTGACACACAATAAACCCTCAATAAAGGCTGTGTGCTACTACTGTTATTACAGCTACTATTGTTATTGGTCATATTGTTGTTGATATTTCTATTTCCATTTCTGGCTTTCAGGGTGATAAGACACCAAAAGAAGTAACCAAACTACCATGGCAGATATAAAAGAGCAGTTTCATTCATTTAGCAAATATTTACTGCGTTCCTAGAAGTGTTTTGGGGCTGGGAATATAGCAGCGAGTGAGTCCTGGTCCCTGCACGATTACTTTCTCGGTAAAAAATACAATAGAACATGAGTGTTAGTTAGATAAATGCAGAGACAAAATCAGTGCAGGTTAGGAGGATAGAAAGTTAAGGGTGAGAGGGAGTGGAGGAGTGGGGGTAGGGACTGTAAACCAGAAATGACATCCAGAAAATAGCCTTTGAATCCTGAGATCACATGTATCTTTGCATTTGAACTGGAGAAAGTATTCAACCTTTTAGGAAAATCATTTCTAAAAAGCTGTACTGATTTGTAAATAAGTTCATTTGTATCATTTTTTTTAGATTCCACATATAAGTGATATCATATGATATTTGTCTTTCTCTGACTTACTCAGTATGACAATCTCTAGGTCCATCCATGTTGCTGCAAATGGCATTATTTCATTCCTTTTTTATGGCTGAGCAATATTCCATAAGATACACACTACTGCATATAAAATAGATCACTAGTAAGGACCTACTGTATAGCACAGAGAGCTCTACTCAGTACTCTGTAATGACTTATATGGGAATGGAATCTAAAAAAGAGTGGATATATGTATATGTATAACTGATTCACTTTTCTGTACACCTGAAACTAACACAACATTGTAAATCAATTATACTTCAATAAAAATTACTAAAAACAAAAAGCTGTACTGAAAATGTATACAAATCGAAGTGCCTTAGGAGGTGCTGAGATACAATGAGGACTAAGGCAATCAAGATAGAAGGAGGAAGCTCATCGTACACTCAGCAGTGAACAAAGCTGCTGGTGACCAGTGACCTTTAATATACAGCCAACTGTGGGATGTGGTTTCGATCCTTTCTAGAAAAAGGAGTGGAAGAAGTAGGTGAGGAAGACTGAGATAAGAAGACAATTGAATAAGCAGCTGGGAGACATCTTCCGTCTCCAGATCCCCAGGGATGATGGCAACGGACACGTGTCCTTTCAATTATTTCAAGAAACAGTGTATGTTATTTAATTTTCACAACAACCCTAAGAAATGAGAGGTATTGTTTTCCTCATACTTCAGAGATACAGAGGTTAGGAAACTTGACCTAGATTACCCAGCTAGTAAATGGCACAGCCGAAGTTTGGATCTAATATTGTGTGGCTTTGAAATATGTATTTCGATGAGTCAAGGAGTTCACAGACTTGTTCTATAATCACAACACCTGTCCCAGGAAAGAGCTGGCTGGAGGAAGCAGGCCAAGGCTGTAGATCCTCTCCTTCCTGTCACTTGTACTATGTGGTGACCAAGTGCCTAGATCCTCAGCCCTGGACTCAGAAGAAAACCACATGCATTTTAGAGTTTTTCTTTGAATATGGCTGCAGAAAAAAAAGATTCAGTCCTTCAGTAAAGTACATAATTGGGATAAATAGTTGTAAATATTAACTTAGAGCCTGCCAAATATGTCAACAGAGCAATTCATTGAAAACACTTATAAAAAGTTTGGTGAACAAATGAGAAAATATTTTAATTTAGAGACTATTTTGTCCTTTTTGAAATCTCCTGTGTTTGCATTCCTATGCCATTCACCTGCTTTCTCCAAAGAGCTTCTCCAGATATATCTGGAGAAAGATATATCTGGACGCTTCTTCCTATCTTTTGATTGGTTACTGTTTGGGCAGACACTCATTGTCAGTTAGCAACCGATGAGTAAAAGGGGGGGGGGATGAAATGACTCATCTTTAAAGAATTTAGAAGCATAATAAAATAGATAGCCAGTGGGAAGCAGCTGCATAGCACAGGGAGGTCAGCTCGGTGCTTTGTGACCACCTAGAGGGCTGGGATAGGGAAGGTGGGAGGGAGATGCAAGAGGGAGGAGATATGGGGCTATATGTATACGTATAGCTGATTCACTTTGTTATACAGCAGAAACTAACATAACAATGTAAACCAATTACACTCCAATAAAGATGTTAAAAAAAAATGTTTCATTGCCGTCCAAAAGGGATACAGGTAAGGGAGATGTAAGACGTAAATAAGAGAGTTTGGAAACCCTGCTCAAAATATTATTAATGTTTTATGACTTATTTCAGGTCAACAAACATTGTCACTGTTACTACATTTCACAGAAAAGAATGTAAACCGAGGTAAAAGTTTAGAGGCAAATGAATGTTTTAGAGACATCTGGGGAAAGGTCAGTGGAAGGGGTCAAGAAACCCATGATTGAAACATCATTTACTTCCTTCTCATCCTTAAAACCTGCACTCTGCTAAGCTCAGCAAAATGATTAACTCGATGAGGCTAACATCCCTAATTCTGCTTTTCACCTCTTTAATGAAGCATATCCACATGTGGTGCCAAAAAAAAAAAAAGGTAGAGGGGACATCCTCATGAATTTAAAACACTGTAAAATTTAAAAGGAGTTTGCATTTCAACATTAATTGCCTACCACAGCACAATCTTGGCTATCTGCATCTCTCAGATACTACAGTTTTCCAGCCAGGTGGGCCTAACACTGAATGTGTCAGCATTTTATTAGAAATTCTCACGTTTAAACCAAGAGTTAAAATTAAAATGCTAATAATTAATTTACATCTTGTTTGGGGCATGTCTAAAGTAAAGGACATTTTTTTTCTTTTATAGAGTAAAAATAATTATAAGAATTATTATATAGCTTCTCTATATTGATGAAAAAATATATTCATGATTTTATTTAAGCAACTTGAAGAGACATCAGATCCCTCCCTTTGACAGAAAGAAACACTAATTTTTCTGGGTTGACTAGATTACCATGCACTGTATGACAATGCATGCATTTCCAAAACCAAACATCTGAAAACTTGAGTATCTTGAGCTATATAATTTATTATTTTACTTGGCTTCTTATATAATTTTATACTTTTTCAACAGATCTATTTGATATTTTCAGAAATTACAGGCTAATGTTTTGTTTAAAAACAAAAGATACTATTTTTAAAGGACATGTTAAAATTCCAATTCCAAAATCTTAACATGCTCTCCCAAAGCACTGTTGTCTGAAATATTCAAAATTATATATTCATAATCTAAGTGCTTTCCAATTTTTGAAGTATTTCTTTATATTTTGGTCCATTATGATTAAATTTTACTCATATTATTCTTATATGTTTTAAACCTTATAAAATAATTGTTTTATTTTTCCTAAAACTTTGTTATGTGACATGCAGCAAATTGTCTCATCTCAGTGAAATTCTATGCAGAGTTTTCCTAAGTCATATTTTCAGTGCGAATTCCTGATATTATAATTCCACTTAAAAACTTTTTACATCCATGGGCTTCCCTGGTGGCGCAGTGGTTGAGAGTCTGCCTGCTGATGCAGGGGAAACGGGTTGGTGCCCAGGTCCGGGAAGATCCTACACGCTGCGGAGTGGCTGGGCCCGTGAGCCATGGCCGCTGAGCCTGCGTGTCCGGAGCCTGTGCTCTGCAACGGGAGAGGCCACAACAGTGAGAGGCCTGTGTACCGCAAAAAAAAAAAAAAAAAAAAAAAGTGTACAAACTTGCGATGAATAGAACTAGAGAAAGCCCGTGCAAGGCAACGAAGACCTAATGCAGCCAAAAATAAATAAATAAATAAATAAATAAATAAATAAATAAATAAATAAATTCATTTTAAAAAGCCCTATGAGAGAAAGTTTAAAAGAAAACTAAGTTGTAACCACAACTCTTAATTAAAAGAAAATCAGGCTTTGTTGACATGCCAACAAGACAAATAACTGGTTTTAATAGTTAGTAAGGCAGTAGACTCTATCGACCATTATCATAACCTACAGGAAAAGTTTAACAGCTTATCCATTAGAGCCACAAGCCCTTTTTTTGCACGTGGCACGTGGGCTCAGCAGTTGTGGCTCATGGGCTCTAGAACTCAGGCTCAGTAGTTGTGGCGCACGGACTTACTTGCTCCGCGGCATGTGGGATCTTCCCGGACCAGGGCTCGAACCCGTGCCCCTGCACTGGTAGGCGGATTCTTAACCACTGCGTCACCAGGGGAGCCCTCTCTCATAGCGATTTAACCTGCTTGTCCCCAAAGAGCATTTGACTGAAAATCATGCTGGGCCAGACCAATTTCACACTTCAGAGAAAATTACATGCCCCTTTTCCCATCATTGGTTTATTCCCCCATAAAAAGATATTCTCAGTAAAACAAAATTAATCAACTAGTTATAAAGATAGTCTTTATCTTCAGGATACAGACACTGTTATGAACTGAATTTTGTCCCCCTCCCCAAATTCGTATGTGGAAGCCCTAACCCCCAATATGACTATACCTGGAGACAGGGCCTTTAAAGAGATAATTAAGCTTAAATGAGGTCACAAAGGTAGGACCCTCATCCAATAGACTGGTGTCCTCATAAGAAGAGGAAGAGATACTGGCAATGTATGTGCACAGGAAAAAGGTCATGTGAGGACAAAGCATGAAGACGGTCATCTGCAAACTAAGGAGAGGGTCTTCACGAGAAAGCAAGTCTCCCAACACCTTGCTTTTGGACTCCCATCCGCCAGAACCGTGTGAAAATAATTTCTGTTGATGAAGGAACCCAGTCTGTGTTATTTTGTTAGGACAGCCCTAGCAGACTAAGAGAGACACTCCTTTCTGTTCTGAGGAAGCTTACAATGTAATTAGGGAGATGCACTCTCCAAACATATATATAAGTAACAGAGACAAATATTAAGATCGAAGAAAATATAATTAAAACCTAGGTAAAAGATGGGGTTACGTAAGGAGTAAGTTGTTCGAAGGGGAACATGTCTTTGAGGGCGTGCGCATTGATAGATTTTAACAAGTCAACAGAAGCTTCTTTTGAAACAGGTTGGAAGAGATCCAGCACTACATGCTTATCTCATTATCTCATGACATTTCAGAGCCTACTGCTAAGCTCACTTTCTTTTCCAAGCCAGGATTTGGCATATGTGGCCTGACACACGAATAAACAATTGAATAAAATATTTGGGCATTGTCCTAGAAGTTCCAGAACATATGATCAACTTCACTACTCTATTTCTCTTCCCTTTATTTCATAGCCCCTACATGATAACTTGCCTAACTGCCTCTCAAGAGAAATGAGACTTGCTGAGCAAGATTTATAAGGTAATGAAGAAACAGCTTTTACTTTACCAGCAATATATTTTATAATAACAATACCAACTCAATAATAATAGCAGCTAATACTTAGTAATCAACCATAGAATCAGGCACTGGATTTAGAGCTTTCACATGAATCATCTAATTTAATCCTCACAATGACCTTATCAGGTTGGCACGATCTACATCCCACCTTACAAGTGAGGCAACTGAGCTTTCCAGTAGTTAAAGGAACTTGCTCAAAGTGACACAGCTAGTATTTGATATAGCTGTGACTTCAAATGATCCAGACTAGCTCCAGACATCAAAATCAAACACTTCACCACTGCTTACAGAAAGCATGTTTTTGTGTAATACACACATACACATACACACATATAATACATACTATATATATACATATATGTACTATATGTACTGATGTACTGTATGGATGCATAGACTGTAAAAACATATATGAAGTACTGTCAAAAGGATAGAGGTTGACTGACAAGAATTGACAGTCTAGAGAGAAATGAAATAAAAGAAATAGTCAATTGATTTTTGACAAGAGTTCCAAGACAATTTGATGGGGAAAGAATCTTTTCAACAAATGATGCTAGGGCAACTGTATATTCACATGTAACAGAATGAAGATGGGTCCATTCCTCATATGATACACAGAAATTAACTTAAAATGCATAGCAGAACTAGATGTAAGAACTGAAACAAAAACTCTTTTTAAAGAAAACATAGGAGTAAATCTTTATAAACTTGGGTCGGGTTAAGTCTTCTTAGACATGACACCAAAAGCATAAAAGAAAAAGGAACAAATAGAGAAGTTGAACTTCCTCAAAATTAAAAACTTTTGTGTTTCAAAGGATTCCACCAGGAAAGTGAAAGGATAACCCATAGAATGAGAGAAAATATTTGCAAATCATACACCTGATAATGAACTTGTATCTAGAATATACAACAAACTCTTACAACTCAATAATAAAAACACAATAACCCATTAAAAATGGACAAAGGATTTGAATATACATTTCTCCAAAGAAGATAAATAAATAGCCAATAAGAATATAAGATGCTCAACATCATTAATCATCGGGAAATGAAAATTAAAACTACAGTGAGGTACCACTTCACAGTCACTAGGATGACTATAATAATTTTTTAAAAAACATAAAATAATAAGTGTTGGAAAGAATGTGGGAAAATTAGAACTCTCATACACTGGTGGTGGGAATGGAAAATAGTGCACTGTCTCAAAAACAATTTGGTAGGTAGTGCCTCAGAAAGTTAAATACAGAGTTACCATATGACATAGCCATTCCATTCCTAGTAAATAAAAACATATATCAACACAGAAGCTTGTACAGGAATGTTCATGGCAGCATTATGCGTAATAGCCAAAAAGTGAAAACCACCAAAACATCCACTAACTGATGACAAAACTGATAAAATTTGGCATGTCCACACAATGGAATATAATTTGGACATAAAAAGGAATGAAGTATTGTTATATGCTACAACATGGATAAACTTAAAAACCTTGTGCTAAAGGGAAGAAGCCAATCACAAAAAAAACATATGATTCCATTTACATGAAATATCCAGATAGGCAAGCATATAGAGACAGAAAGTAGACGCATGTTTGCCTGAAGATATTGAGAGGAGAGGGGCTGGGGGTAAATTAGGAGTAACTGTTAATGGGTATAGAGTTTCTTTTTGGAGAGACGAAAATATTCTAAAATTGATTGTCACTGATGGTTGCAGAACTCTGAATATGTTAAAAATGACTGAGTTGTACACTTTAAATGGGTGAATTGTATGGTATGTGAAATATATCTCAACCAAGCTATTAAAATATATAAAATTAATTCCAAAATAGGTCAGTTGCTTTGAATCTTTTAATTTCTCTAGTCTTTATAAATTGGCACCAATATTAGGGGAGGGGTATTGGAATTGTAAGGGGGTTGGAGAAAACACTATTTCTTTTTTTAACTTAGAAGAAAGTGCTCATGCTGGAGTTGATCAAGTTAAAATTGATTTAATTCTCCTGAATGATTCATAGCATTCCTTTTTTTGGCATAATTGAGTTAGGAAATCAAAATCGATGTTCTAAATATTAACACTTGCTTTCCTTCACCCCTGTCTTATAAATAACCAACCAGCCAACAAACAACTCAATTACTTCTCTTCTTGCTTCTCTTGCAGCTAGATATAGCCATGATATAGTGCCGAACTACTCATGAATTCAACAGTAAGTTTCAAAAAACAACATGAGATGATGTTTAACATCACAAGTTAAGGCCAATAAGATGTAAGCAGGAGTGTTATGTAATATGTGCAGAACTACTACTTGAAAGTACATGCAGAACTACTCTTTGATTCACCTAGTAGATGTGCCCTTTTGCCTTCCCTCGTACATTTTTAGGTCTGCAATGTAATATAGACCTGATGACTAGAACCCTGGCAGCCATTTCGGAACATGAGGTAAACTTCAGGAGGGAAGCTATGGGCTAAGATGGCAGAGTAGAGAGAAAGATAATCCCACTCCCTCGGCTGCCCACCTCTGACTTCTTTTACTTGAGTAAGACAAACATCTGTCTTGTTTAAGCAATGGATACATTGCATTTTCTATATATAGACAAAACTAATCCTAATTAATAACTATACATATTTAGTAACTAGCTATAGATATATTTTATATAACACTAAAAGCTTACTTTAAAGTTAACCGACTGAATTGACCCAGTAAGCATAAAGAATAATCTTGTTTGTGGTGTATTTAAAAAATACAAACTCTCAGCTCAATTTAATTGGCTCCAATAAAGAATTGCTTAATTCAAAGTCTTACATGTAGTTTACTTAAAATAGCAACTTTGTGTGCACTATGAATTGCAGTAAATCAATCATTTCCATTTCTGTGTGTATACCCCATGACCTGACAATTCTACTAGCAAATATATACCCTTGAGAAATTCTCACATGCACCAGGAAACATGTACAAGAATATACATATAGTGTGGCTTGTGATTTGAAAAAATCCTAAAAATAACCCAAACCCAAATGTCTATCAACATGTGAAATACATATTCATATGAGATACATACTGATCAACATAAATATATAAAGCATAATGTTGAGAGAAAAAGGTCACAGTTTGTCAACATAAATATATAAAGCATAATGTTGAGAAAAAAAGTCACAGTTTGTCAACATAAATATATAAAGCATAATGTTGAGAGAAAAAAGTCACAGAGAAGACTTTTGATTCCATTAATATAAAGACAGAGTGATTCCATTAATATAAAGTTCAAATCCAGGCAAAAGAAAATAATCTATTGTTTAAAGATACAAACATAGGTGGTAAAAATATAAAAACAAACAAACAAACATGAGAATAACTTATTTAAAATTCGAGATAGTGGTTACTTTTGGCTGAGGAGGGAAGGAAGGTGATTAGGGAGGAGGAAAACAGAAGGCTTCCAAGGTAGTATTCAATTTTTTAATGCAGGAGGTTGGAACACAGATATTTATATTTTTCTTTAAACCTATGCTGTCCAATATGGAAGCCACTATCTGACTGTGGCTACTGAGCACTTGAAATGTGACTACTATAAAGTGAAATGTGCTCTAGGTGTAAAATACACATTGGATTTCAGTGACTTAGTTCGGATAAAAGTTAAATATATAAGTGACACTTTTTCTTATTGATTACATGTTTAAATGATCATATTTTGAATATAATTTGGTTAAATAGAATATATTATTAAATCAATTTCTCTGTTTCTTTTTACTTTTTCTAATGCAGCTAAGAGAAAATATATAATATATGACCACATTATGTTTTTATTGGACAACAATGCTTTAAACCCTACCTATACATTTTTACATTCTTTTTATAGATATCATATATTTTGTAAACATTTAAATTATACATATATGTTAATTATATAATAAAAACCAGTTTTTCACCATTAAAGACACAAGGAGTAGTAGTTTTACTCAAACATAATATAAACTAGTTTAATGTAACATATTCAATATGGACATCTTCTAAGTCTTTCTTTGGAAGGAGTAGCTCTACATTAACTCAAATATCCAAAAACAATGGCATGTTATTAAACTGAATACATACATATATAATTTTTGGTCATATGCTTTAAAAATCCAGGAAAAGGGCCTGGATTTTCATAAAAGTAAATTTGTGTGATTAGTTGATATATTGAATTATCAAGCAGTTACTGAAAAAGGAACTAAAATTCAGTAAAATCCTAATTCAGACTATATGGATGAGTGTAAAAAAATTGAATGTAGCAACTATAAAACTTAAAGATTTTGTTCTAAACTAATTCAATTATTTGAGAAACTACAGAATGCTAATATTGAGAATTATCTCTCCTCTGTGGAACTCGATCTGACCATACAATTTGCAAAGCAGAAAGATTATCTAATTTAGTATTTAACACAAATACTTGATCTGAATAAATGAAGTGTGAATATCTAACAGTCTCTGTTTTCTAAATTCTGCTAGAAGCTCAACATCATGTGCAAGCCATATAAAATGTTTAAGAGGAAAGGGGGATTAAAAGGTTATTGGTATACTGAATTCAAAATGTATTTTAATTGGTTGACAGAATGAAAGAAACATGCACAGACACACATAGCTCTGCTCTATTTACAGATTACAGAGATTCAGTGGAAATGAAGTTCAGAATCTGACAAGGAATTTTGATCAGTCTGCAAAATAGGGGAAACACAGAATGCGAAATAACAAACCACGAAACAATATGATACACTGGAAAAAAAAATTGGGCTTGCAGCCAAAGAGACCTTTATTTTCACACCCCCCCCCCAACTTATTCTCTTTGCAACTTTGAGGAAAGTCCTAACTTACGATTCTCAGTTTTCTCAACTACTGTATAGTAAGAATCCTACTACTTTGAAAAATTCCCAGGAACATTAAATCAAGTGAGTGCCCAAGACCTGGGAGGTATTGTCTTTTTGCCTATCAATGACGAAGGCCATAAGAGGGAAGCCAGCCTTAGTTTTGCTCTTCTATCTTCCTCACTAACAGTGTTTGATAATCTACATTTGAGTAAGACTTCTAATTAATGGAAGACTTTCATCCAGTAGTAATATTGACATGTGACATGTGCATATCCCTCTCAGTTAAAAAAATCACACTGATTAAAAGAGAGAAACAAAAAAACAATGTTAAAGGAAGGCAATAGTGCACCTAAAAAGAAAAGGAAGCTACATTTGAATAAACCTGACATAAACATCTCAAAAATGGCAAGGGGGAAATACTATTCTTTGTCGAACGTACCAAAAAGAATATATAGTTTTATTATTTTAGAAAAGGAAAGGCACTTAATTGCTAGGTTAAGTTCTAGGATAGACAGTACAGTGTATGGTTAAGAGCAGAGACACTGGAACCCCTGTTTTGGCTCTATAACCTTGGGCAAGTAACTTAGTTGCCTCACTTGCTAAATAAGTATATTAATAGAATCTACCTTGTAGGAGTGCGATTGTTTAAATTAAGGTAGCGAGGTGGATGGACCTAGAGTCTATCATACAGAGTGAAGTAAGTCAGAAAGAGAAAAACAAATACCATATGCAACACATAGATACGGAATCTAAAAAAAAAATGGTCATGAAGAACATAGGGGCAAGATGGGAATAAAGACACAGACCTACTAGAGAATGGACTTGAGGATATGGGGAGGGGGAAGGAGTGGGAAGTGGGAAGCAGCCGCATAGCACAGGGAGATCAGCTCGGTGCTTTGTGACCACCTAGAGGGGTGGGATAGGGAGGGTGGAGGGAGGGAGACGCAAGAGGGAAGAGATATGGGGACATATGTATATGTATAACTGATTCACTTTGTTATAAAGCAGAAACTAACACACCACTGTAAACCAATTATACTCCAATAAAGATGTTAAAAAAAAAGGTATAGAAAGTGTTTAGACTATTGTCTGACACAGAAGAGACATTACTACAACTCTTACATATCAATATTATTATTACCACTGTCATCATCATCATCATCATTAGTATTCCTGAAGAGAATATAAGCAGAAATTAGGTCTCTGAAATGCAGCAAGTTCCCACTTATTTAGTAATCATATGTCCAACAAGTACAGTTACTTTCAATCACTTGTTTGGTGGCGAAATTCCTTTTTTTCTCTAATATGTGTAATAGGGGACCCTGATACTGAAATTAAATCAGAATTGGTTTGCTTGAACCAGGTCGTGAGTCTTAAGTCCCCACTGTGTGTTTCTTTTCACCATACTTAATGGTGATTTCACCATACTTAATACTCTGCAGTAAGTGAAAACCAAGTAGAATATAGGCATTTAAAGTGGTTAAAAAACTATATTGAGGCAACAAATAACATGTATAAGGATACTTGAAGACTATCTCTGGGTTGAAAGTACTATTAAACAGTCTTGCATTTGACTTAAATAGTATCAAATAAAAGCACTTTGAAAATATACTTTAATCAAAAATTCTAACATTTAAAAATAAGAACATTTAAATAGATAAAGGTTAATTTTCTATAACTACACTGTGCAACAAGGTAACCACTAGCCGCATGTGGCTCTTGAAATTTAAAAGTGTTAATTAATATTAACTAAGATAAAGTTTGAATTCGTTAGTCTCCCTGACCAAATTACCATTGCTCAATAGCCATTTATGACTAGTAGCTACTATACTGGATAGCAGACATAGAACATTTCTATCATCACACCAAGTTCTATTGGACAGCAATGATTTAGAACATTTCACTATGTGGGAAATTACACTCCCAATACTGAGTGTGTAGAACATGACTATAAGCAGTTATAAAATACTATACAGGTTGTGAAATACTTTTCCTTTCACAAATGCAGTGTAGTTGGAGAAACAATTTAAATTTATTTCTCTGGAGGAGTTTATTTTGTTAAGGCTTTCTCTTAAACTGTCCAGAATATGATAATAACATGAGAAGTGTAGCAGAGTAGGAAAAACTCTTGTCTGAGATAGCACCTGTGTGACCTTGAAGAGGTCAGGCAGTCTCCCTATGTGCCAGGGCCTCCAGGAAACACAGGGGTAATGACATTTGTCTACCTAACCAGTTTACTTGAGGAACAAGTGAGAAAGCCAATATAAAAGCCCTTTGTAAACTCTGAAACCCAAAACAATTACTAGTTAACATTATAGTAATTTCTACATTTTCACTTGGCAAATGAAGTATATAATTTCTGTAGAAATAGTTGAGCTACTCTGAAGGAAAATGTCACAGTTAAAGCAGTTGAGAGAAAAACACATTTACGGTCCAAAGACTCCAGAGCTACTGATTAGAAAAAAAATGCATTTCTGGATAAGCACATTTATATGGGAATTATTAGGTAATCTGTATTTTATAATTCAGAAACAGAATATTTTGTGAAATTTGATAAAATGATGTCTCATCTCCATCTTATCAACTGAAAGACACCAATTTTTGACTTTAGCTTTAGAGATAATAAACTCAGAGCTGCCCCTTAAAAGCGTATTAAAACTTCAGGAAGTTTTACAACATGCCAATTTAATGCTTTATTAGCTTACTTCATTTAAGGTTACAAAGAACTGAAATGATCTTTGTGAAGTGTTGCTATAATCTCATTCCACAATGGGACTTAATTTCTGCCTAGAAGGCAAACTTGCACATTTAAATTTGGAAATTAAAAGAAACAAATAAACTGGTATATATCAGTGTTCCTAAACCTTGAAGATAAAAAAAATACATATAGAATTGAAAATTAATGTAATTCAGCTGCCCAAGATATTAACATTCTTTCCAAACATACAATAAACATACAGTATTACTCATTACACTCTGCTTTAAAATTGAACAGAGAATCAGAATATTTTCCCCTTAAATATTTTTTTTTCTCTTCTTTCCACTATGAAATAATGCTTATATTTCTCTTTGGAGCACACAGAGATATACATATATGTTAGTGGGGTTAATGATAGTTGCTATAACAAAAGGACCCTGCAATTTTGGTGGCTTAAGAAAAGAAAGAGGTATACTCCAAAGTGGGCATTCCTGTCTGTGCACAGCTTTCCTCCACATAGTGATTTAGGGAATCTGGGTCCTTCCATCTTAGGCTTCTTCACCTCCTAATTCTTTGGAAATCAGCAGGTGGGGCAGGGGAAGGTTGGAAAAGGCTTGCCTGCAATGTAACTTCTACTCCAATTCCATTGTTAAGAAGTAGTCACATGGCTCTAACTAGAAGCAAAGGAGACTGGGAAATGTAGTTGCTGCCTTGGCAGCTTCATCTTAGCAACAACTCTATACTATGAAAGGGAGTGCACGAATTTTGATGGACAGTTAGTTTCCTCTGCCACAGTATAAATTTGAGAGAAAAGAGATGCAAAGAGTTGAATATTAATGAAAAAAGAAAACATTTGATATTTTCATATCTTTAATTCTGTTCTCTAGCTTCTAAGTGAAAATAGAAATGTTATACCTTCATTACTCTTAACCCCCCTCTTCCCTTAAACCAGTAGAAGACAGAATGGATTCTGGCAGAGAAAGAAGGCTTGGTGTAAAGAAGGAAGTCCTTAAGATGAGGCAACTAGAGATTTTATCAGTTCTTTTTATTTCTCTCCTTGTCAATCCTTGATTCTTTCTTAACACCCTTGGCTTTCAGTCCTCATTCTCAGCATGAAATGAAGGAGAATGTCACTCAGGGTTATAGCCCCACTATAAGAACGCTGAATGACAATCTAAGAAAAGACATTTTAAGACTGAACCCTTTAGCCTGCTAGCTTCGAAAAAAAAAAAAAAAAGTGGAGTCCCTTGGCCTTGGGAGATCCCTTGGATGACTGTGACAGCCCCTTAGCTAACAAAAACTGAGTTACTTCAAGTAGAGGATGGATACATCCATCATCTCTTGAAGGAAGATAAAAAGGCTATCAAGTACCTATTAAAGGGCCAAGTAGGTTTCCCTAACTACAAAATGTCCTGCTTGACCCAAGAAGGAGCATGGCAGAATCTCCAATGTTTACACAACTTGTTCATTCATTCAACATGGATTTACTGAGCACCAGCTACATGAAAGCCCTCGGTTTGAAGTTAGGGAAGCAAAGGCAAACATGAATGAGTCTTTAAATAAGGGAGTGACAAGGAAATATTTGCATTCATAAAAATCACTCTGCAGAATGGAAAACAGACTGGAGGGACAAGAGTGGAGGCAAGGAGAACAGACAGTGAAGAGGCTGCTGCCTTAGGGCAGGTAGGAAATGCATATCACCCACGTAAAGGAGTGAATGCAAACAAAAAGATGTGAATGAATTCAAGAGATAGTTGACTGTACCTGGAGGGTATTATGCTTAGTGAAATAAGTCAGAGAGAGGAAGACAAAATACTGTATGTTTGCACTTATAGGCGGAATCTAAACAATAAAATAAACAAGTGAATATAACAAAACAGAAGCAGACTCACAGATACAGAGAACAAACTAGTAGTTGCCAGTGGGGAGAGGGGTGGGAGGAGCGGCAATATAGGGGTACGGGATTAAGAGGTACAAACTTCTAGGTATAAAATAAATAAGATACAAGGATGTACCATACAGCACAGGGAATATAGCCAATATTTTATAATAACTTTAAATGGAGTATAATCTATAAAAATATCAAATCGCTCTATTGTACACCTGAAATTAATATACTATTGTAAATCAATTATACTTCAGTAAAAACAAACCAACAAGCTAAAAAGAGATAGTTGCTTGCAGATTTGGCAGGACCTGGTAAACGAATGTGCCTAGCTGGGGGATGGTGGTGCCCTTGTCTGAAATAAGAAAGTAAAAGGAGGAACATCCTTGCTGATAAGGGGAAATTAGGAACTTGGTTTTTGAATATGTACAATTTAAGAAGCTATGTGAAAGTTTGAATGCATGTAGCTGGGTACACACGTCTGGAAGGAAGAGGATTCTAGCCTGGAGTGAAAAACAGGAGATGAACCCATGGAATGGATGAGAAGGACCAAAGGAGAGTTTGTAGTATGAAGAGTCTGAGACAAACGCTGAGGAACACCAACATATGAGGAAGAGCCACAGGGAGAGATTCCAGCAAATGGGATCAAGGAGATATTTCTAAGGCCAAGATGTTATAAGGACAACAAGGAGAATGTGATACCATGGAAGCTAAATCATCCTCAAGAAGGAGGGCACCTTCATCCACAGAGCCTGCTGCAGAATGCTCAAGTATAATGAGGATTAAAAGAAATGCTTTTTCAGGTTTGGCAACAAGGAAGCTGCTGACAACCTCTGTGAACTGAACTGAAGGAAGGAAGGAAACTAAAATTTATCTAACACTAAGGAAGTGTCTGAGGAAGTATCTTATTAATGAGATCCCAAAGTTGCATTACAAGCAAGCGATGGTAGTCACTACACATGCTAACTTCCCTGTTGTGCAGTGCTGTGATGCTATGTTATCGGACAAGACAACATTGGCTTTCTCTCCCCACACTCATGCATGCATTTTTCTTTCAGAAAGTCAACATGCTTTTTTAGTCAGTACTTGTAAATATGTCTTGCCAAAAAGCTAAGAAGGTATAAATAATCTAAAGAATACAAAAATATTAATAATTAATGCTCATTATTGAACATATTAAGGTCCAGGAGTTGCCTTATTTCTCCCAACAACCCTGCCTTTTTTTCAGAGGAGAAACCTGAGGTTCAAGGATCGTAAGTCATATGCCAGAGATCAAACAGGTAGAAAAGTGATAGGGGTGAATTTTACTTACTTCTGCTGGCTCTTTTCCCCTCATTAAACACTCCACTTCCTTCTTCCTTTAAGCTCAAAAAGGACAAATCTACAGATTTTTATAATTATTTCCTAATGTCTGATTAAATTTGATCTGTATCATACCAAGTTCTCAGAGAATATTTATTGAAGAAATCAACTCAAGAAACAACTGAAAATGTAATTTACCTACGTAAAGGTCAAACTTAAAGAAAAGCTAAGACATGATAAACACCACAGGCATTAGCATAAACATCTTCTTGCCTCCATTCCTGTCGAGGGGAAGCTACGAAACAAGAAAGACATCATTATCAGAAATGAGGTAGAGAGATAGAAATAAAGAATTAATCAAGAAGATACTAGTAAGTTTCTAGAAGGAAGACCTCATAGGACACAATATAACATATAGTATTCGTGCAATAACTGTTGCCTGGTTTGAACTGAACTCTGGGTAGCAAAACAAGAGCTTGGGCAGTGCTGACACAAAAAAATGGATTCTCTTATTCTAGACAATTCTTATACTGAAGAAATTTAATTTCTTTCAGTTCTGGCATAGCTTGGATAAATGTTCCTTATAACCATCTGCTTGCCTTCCTCTGATTCTGTGCTGCCAAACAAACTTCTGTTCTTTAATTTGTTTTGCTAAGTGAACTTAGTCATGGGGAAAAGGTTAGTCCACGTGGCTGGCAGTGCAATATTCTCAGGTCACCTTTCTCCCATTATAAATAACTACACTGACATTCTTGTCATTGTCCACCAGTTTGGTGCTAGTGGATTAGGTTCAGTTGATGAAATTAATTTCTGTGTCTATATGGTTAGCAACCAGATCCTGGTCCTAGAGACATAAATGCCAGGAAGAAACTACTTGACTACAAATTCAAGTCTCAGAATCTGATCTAATGCCTAAGGGGAGATGATGAGATTCTAAAATGCTAGGGGTTGAATTAGATGCTTACAGACTTAATATTGGAGGTTAATGTAAAAATACAGAAAAAAAATCAAAGCCATAGGATACTGGGAAATCAAACACCTGACATTGGACTTTGATAAATGTTTATGGAAAACACCTACCCTCACCTTCTCCAAACAAGCTGTTAACTAATTTTGATTTGTTGTGTGATCAATACCTACTTATCTAATCAAAGCATGAGAAGGACTTACTACAATAGCCATAACACTGCTCTCGGGCAAATGTATTCATTCCTCCTCCACAACTTATACGTAACTCAGTTACAACATAATCTGCAGAACTTTGAAATAATTTTCTTATGTGTCTGTCTCTGTTACCAGATTGTGGAGTTAGTGAAGGAAGTTATTCACTCTAAAGATATTTATTCAATACCTACTATGGAAGAGAGACAGTTCTATGTGATGGGGAATCAGCAGCATTCAATAAAACACTCCCGCCCATGTGAATCTCACATTTCAAGTGAGGGGGGAATGAAGGGAATTTGGAGTTAAAGAGGTTTGGTTTGAAACCTGGCACAGTTATTTCCTAGACTTATAACCTCGGGAAAGTAACTCAACCAAAACTTCAGCAGCCTCATCCATAAACTGAGGATGATAATACCTTATAGCATGGTTATAAGATTTGAATGAAATGCCACAGTGCAACCTAATAAAAATAGCTAAGATTTACTGTGTACTTGTTTTATGACAGCATTATTGTGCTTAATTGTCACAACAAATCTGCAAGGTAGGTATCATTATAGAGAGGTTAAATGACTTAAATAGTTAGAGAGTTAGTAAGTGGTAGAGCTAGAATTCAAACCTAGTTATTCTAATTGTAGAGCCTGCACTCTGATTAATTCTGCTCTCCTGTGTACGCTGCTTTATTGTGCATCACTCAGTGCCTGCCATAGAGAGGGCAAGTTGTGACAGTGAGGATGCTATCAGTTGCCCGTTGCAGTAAAATAGACTCAAATGAACAAAAACAAAAGGGATTTACTGGTTCACTTCATTGAAAAGTGCAGAGGTGGGCTGCAAGTGAAGTTCGATCAAGGATCCTACACCATATCTCTCAGTTCTCTTTATCTCCTTGTGTGTCAACCTTATTTCAAGTTACCTTCTCTCATGCTGTTGGAACAGCTACAGAATCTCTAAGTAACACATCTGTATATTACTTAGTGCAAAGCAAGACAGAAAATTTCCCAGAAGCCTGCACAAAAGGTCTCTTTGAGTCTCATCATTCCCAATAGGTCATGTGTTCATCCTTGAGCCTATTATTTTGGATTACATTGGCTTGTGTGGGCCTGAGCTATATGCTTTATTGCTGGAGCAATCAGTTTTTTTTTTTTGGCTGCACTGTGCCGCTTGCGGGATTTTAGTTCCCTAACCAGGGATTGAACCTGGGCCTTCAGCAGTGAGAGCACCGAGTCCTAACCACTGGACTGCCAGGGAAGTCCCTCAATATATTCTTGTTAAATTAATTAATTAATTTCTCAAAAGCAAAGTAAGCAGTTTTCACATATTTGTCCATAATATTTTCAGACTATGAAGTGGAAAATAACAAAAGAATGAATACACGGTAAGAGAAGAAAAGCTTTTTAAACAATCCCAAGTAGTAACACTCACTCACATAATTGTTCCTGGCATATTTCTCTTTGAAATTCAGTCATCTACATGGAAACAGCAGAAGGGGAGCTCAGGACAATATGCCATGAATATTTCATACACAATCTGTTTCACACTACACAATTCATTTTTACAGGAGTCTTATTCATCTCCCCCAAATCAAATATTATTCCTGACTTCCTTGGTCATATTTTTCTTTTTTTGCACTTTAAAATTTGTTTTTCACTTAGTATTCATTCACCAAAAATCTTTATACATCTAATAATTCAAGAACAAGTTAGTACAAAATTATTGTACTATTTTCTAGTAGGAAAAACTGATACATTTGAACATTCTGTTGTCAATTTGGCAGAGTTCTATTTTTAATCTCAATATTATCTGTGTTCAATGCATTATCTCTTATGAGCCACATTCCCTTTAAGGGAATTATACATACTTTTTAATGTATCTAGTGTTCCAATAAGGTTAATGCAGACTGAGAGATTTTATACAACTGAAATGAAAATACATTGATTAAGGATGTATTTGATTCTTATTTTAAACAATATATCCCAAGTGCTATGGTTTCAGATCTACACTGCCTCCATTTCACACATGTTGGCTTGGAATAGACACTCTCATGTTTAGCATAAATCTTGTTATTTGGTCACTGAATGTTTTCAATGTCCTTCATAGGTTCAATCTGGAATGTACATGCTAACTATTTATTAAACATGTAAAATGAGGGGCTTCCTTGGTGGCACAGTGGTTGAGAGTCCACCTGCCGATGCAGGGGACACGGGTTCGTGCCCCGGTCTGGGAAGATCCCACATGCCGCGGAGCGGCTGGACCCGTGAGCCATGGCTGCTGAGCCTGAGCATCCGGAGCCTGTGCTCCGCAATGGGAGAGGCCACAACAGTGAGAGGCCCGCATACCACCAAAAAAAAAAAAAAAAAAAAAATCTTCCAGCAAACAAAAGTCCAGGACCAGATGGCTTCACAGGTGAATTCTATCGAACATTTAGAGAAAAGCTAACACCCATCCTTCTCAAACTCTGCCAAAAAACTGCGGAGGAAGGAACACTCCCAAGCTCATTCTACGAGGCCACCATCACCCTGATACCAAAACCAGACAAAGATACTACAAAAACAGAAAATTACAGACCAATATCACTGATGAATAAGATGCAAAAATCCTCAACAAAACACTAGCAAACAGAATCCAACAACACATTAAAAGGATCATACACCATGATCAAGTGGGATTTATCCAGGGAGGCAAGGATTCTTCAGTATATGCAAATCAATCAATGTGATACACCATATTAACAAACCGAAGAATAAAAATCATATGATCATCTCAATAGATGTAGAAAAAGCTTTTGATAAAATTCAACACTCATTTATGATAAAAAGTCTCCAGAAAATGGGCATAGAGGGAACCTACCTCAACATAATAAAGGGCATATATGACAAACCCACAGCAAACATCATTCTCAATGGTGAAAAACTGAAAGCATTTCCTCTAAGATCAGGAACAAGACAAGGATGTTCACTCTCACCACTATTGTTCAACATAGTTTTGGAAGTCCTAGCCACGGCAATCAGAGAAGAAAAAGAAATAAAAGGAATACAAATTGGAAAAGAAGAAGTAAAGCTGTCACTGTTTGCAGATGACATGCTACTATTCATAGAGAATCCTAAAGATGCCACCAGAAAACAACTAGACTAATCCATGAATTTGGTAAAGTAGCAGATCTCCAAAATTAATGCACAGAAGTCTCTTGCATTCCTATACATTAATGATGAAAAATCTAAAAGACAAATTAAGGAAACACTCCCATTTACCATTGCAACAAAAAGAATAAAATACCTAGGAATAAACCTACCTAGGGAGATAAAAGACCCGTATGCAGAAAACTATAAGACACTGATGAAAGAAATTAAAGATGATACCAACAGATGGAGAGATATACCATGTCTTGGATTGGAAGAATCAATATTGTGAAAATGACTATACTACCCAAAGCAATCAACAGATTCAATGCAATCCCTATCAAATTACCAATTGCATTTTTAATGGAACTAGATCAAAAAATCTTAAAATTTGTATGGAGACACAAAAGACCCTGAATAGCCAAAGCAGTCTTGAGGGAGAAAAACGGAGCTGGAGGAATCAAACTCCCTGACTTTAGACTATACTACAAAGCTACAGTAATGAAGACAATATGGTACTGGCATGAAAACATAGATCAATGGAACAGGATAGAAAGCCCAGAGATAAACCCATGCACCTTTGGTCAACTAATTTATGACAAAGGAGGCAAGTATATACAACAGAGAAAAGACAGTGTCTTCACTAAGTTGTGCTGGGAAAACTGGACAGTGACTTGTAAAAGAATGAAATTAGAACACTCCCTAACACCACACACAAAAATAAACTCAAAATGGATTCGAGACCTAAATGTAAGACCAGACACTATAAAACTCTTAGAGGAAAACATAGGAAGAACACTCTGACATAAATTACAGCAAGATCTTTTTTGATCCACCTCCTAGAGTAATGGAAATAAAAACAAAAAATAAACAAATGGGACCTAATGAAACTTCAAAGCTTTTGCACAGCAAAGGAAACCATGAACAAGACAAAAAGACAACCCTCAGAATGGGAGAAAATATTTGCAAATGGATCAACGGACAAAGGATTAATCTCCAAAATATATAAACAGCTCATGCAGCTCAATATTAAAAAAACAAACAACCCAATCCAAAAATGGGCAGAAGACCTAAATAGACATTTCTCCAAAGAAGACATACAGATGGCCAAGAAGCACATGAAAAGCTGCTCAACATCACTGATTATTAGAGAAATGCAAATCAAAACTACAATGAGGTATCACCCTACACCAGTTAGAATGGGCATCATCAGAAAATCTACAAACAACTAATACTGGAGAGGGTGGGGAGAAAAGGGAACCCTCTTGCACTGTTGGTGGGAACGTAAATTGATATAGTCACTATGGAGAACAGTATGGAAGTTCCTTAAAGAACTAAAAATAGAATTACCATATGATCCAGCAATCCCACTACTGGGCATATACCCAGAGAAAAGCATAATTCAAAAAGACACATGCACCCCAATGTTCATTGCAGCACCTATTTACAATAGCCAGGTCATGGAAGCAACCTAAATGCCCATCGACAGAGGACTTTATAAAGAAGATGTGGTACATATATACAATGGAATATTACTCAGCCATAAAAAGGAATGAAATTGGGTCATCTGTTGAGATGTGGATGGATCTAGACACTGTCATACAGAGTGAAGTAAGTCAGAAATAGAAAAATAAATATCATATATTAATGCATATATGTGGAACCTAGAAAAATGGTGCAGATGATCCAGTTTGCAGGGCAGAAATTGAGACACAGATGTAGAGAACAAACGTATGAACACCAAGGGGGGAAAGCAGCAGGGTGGTGGTGGTGGTGGTGTGATGAATTGGGCAATTGGGATTGACATGTATACACTGATGGGTATAAAACTGATGACTAATAAGAAAAAAATAAAAAATATATAAAAAATTATGGCTCTAAAACTACTAAACTTTTTTAATATGCTAAGATCTAATACAGTTTCATGGTATCAAAAATAGAATATTTCAAAGGAGACTGAAAATGGAAATTTAATACATTGAAATAAACGTAACCCTGAATTTCATAATTATTTTGCTTTCATAACACAAATCCAATATCAGTTCTCAAAATATAAATTTTCCGGTAAGGGAAGATATATATGCTATTTTTCACAAATTAATTTTCATGAAAAGAAGCCATGTAAATAGGACATAAAAATGAACACAACATTTTAAAGACTAAAAATAATTCTCTTCTTAAGGAACAATGACAGAAATAGTGATTTCTTGTTTTGTAGGTAATAATATGTTACTTTCTACTTACTTTTTAATTGCACTTAACAAATATTTACTGACTTGTTCCTATATTCCAGACCCTGTGCTAGAACTGGGTACACAATGAATCAGCTATTGTTCCTACCCATAAACTACTCAGTCTTAGGAAAGTTAGGAAGGACTTCATCTGAAGATTAAAGCTATCATTTTAAGCCGGTTTATAATATCTTCAACAAGAATCCAAAATACAGTTGTTTTGTCAAAAGATTAAAAAAGCACCTTTCTATTCACATGATCTTGAGTTCTTAGGAACATATGATTAAACTTTTTTTTTCTGAAAAGGATTGGGGAAAAGGAAGAGGAAAAGGAAAATATAAAGTAGTGTAAAAATTACTCAATTCAGACTCTAAGACACATAAGTTACCAAAACACAATCACTTCTTCTTATTTAATCTTTTGAATTCGTTAAAACTATTTATTTGAAAAAAAAATTTATCGAGAACCTACTATGTGTCGGATATGGTATTAGGTCCTGGACATAAATGTGTGATGCAAGTGGCCCAGTTCTCAACATCTCATGACTTCCATTCTCGTAAGTTACATGACAGTGAGGCAAGATCTGTAACAGAGGAAGTATAGGCTTCCAAAGAATATAAAAAATACACCTAATCAGATGTGGGGGTCAGGGTGTGGGATGGTAAGGCCACCAAGATTTCTTGGCAGAAAGAATATTGAATTAAGCCTTGAAGAAGATGTATACGCTAATCAGGTATGGTAAGAATGGAAGAGGTGAGCAGTGGTGGTGGTTAGGGCCACTATGAATAAATTCAGGTCCCCATGAAAAAAGAATGTGAAATATTAGGATCACTGGCTCTGGGAATTTGTACAGTTTTCCTTTTGTAAGCCTGAGTAGTTTGTAGGGTCATCATAAAAAGAAAAAAAGAGAGAGAGAGAGAGAGAGAAGGAGACTTAGGAGACTAGAGGAGGAATCATTTCGGAAGCTGAAAGGACTTGAGTCTATCTGAGCAGGAAAGGGGAAGTGGAGGAACGTTTGAGGTCATGGTGGGGTGTGGTGGGGAGAGAAAAAGTGAGGAAGGGAAGTAACCTGTGGTTACATAAAGAAAGAGCTAATAAGCCACATCTGAAAGTTTTCACTCTATCCATGGAAGAACTAAGAAGGATTACTAATGGCCTTTAGGCAGAAAATGGGCATACTCAGATTTTTGTTTTAGAAAAATTTCTTTAGCTTTTGTGTGGAAATAGATTGGAGAGCAGCAAGAGTGGAATTCCAGAATCTAGGCAAGAGATACTGTTTTAAAATCTAAGCAAGAGATCAGAGTCATCTGACTTTTGGTATTAGGTTTAGGGAAGAAGAAAATAAGACATTCTAGGGAGAATTTTTTTAAAAATTAATCAACCAACAATTAATTAATTGGATGCATGGATTATATGTATGCTTCAGCTTTGTTCAACTAAGTAGGTGGTGGTCATATTAAATAAGTCAGGGAACCAGAGGGAAGAAGTAGGATTCACAGTGCTAATGCTTGGGTTTGAGTATTTTAAGCTAAAGTGTGGGAAATTTACAGAGATACAGTAGACATTTGTTTATTCTTATAGAGTACTTTGGAAAATTATCTGGTTGAAGGGTCATCAACATAAGAACGGTAATTGCATTCACAGATGAAATTATCCAGAGAAAGAATGTTAAGTATAAGGGAAAAAGGTCCCAGAACAAAACGTTGAAGAATATCACTACTTAAAGAAAGTGATATTCTTTGTGAGTCACAAAGGAGGTAAGAATGTGAAGTCACAGAAGTTAGCAATAGAGTGTTTAAAGCAGGATAGAGGTGAAAGTTGGTCCCTAATGAGGTGATGTAAGATAAAGACTGCAAAAAAAGAACTCCACCAAATTTAGCAACAGAAGGACTCTCAGTGTCCTTGGTGAGAGCGCCTCCCATGAAGCTTCGCTAGAGCATGGCTGGGAGCATGAAGTGGAGAGAGCAAATAGAGATAAGTTTTTAAAGAGGTTTATCTGTAAAAGAGAGTCAAGAGGGCAATAACTGGTAGAGGACAAAGAACTGAAGGGTTGTTTTAATGATGGAAAATACTAACGGATGTTTAAATGTTCATAGAATGTGGGATCTCCTTTTCCAAATGCTGATGGGATGCCATTACGCAGAGGAAATACATATATCATATGTCTTCATGAGCCAGCAATGTGGTGACAGTATATTCCCACAGAACATATTCACTGAAGTGTTAACAAAATATTTTACAAATTAATTACCATCTCTAAAATTACATTTGTAAAACTGGTGTGCTTTACTAAATCTCCATGGGCAAGATAGGCTGATAGAGACAGACCATTTATTTGTACAAATGTTGAGAGTTATGAATGAGGAATAATTATATCTAATGATAGATTTTCAAAGCTCTTACTATTAAAGATATAATACACTCACGAAAATCATTTTCAGTTAGAGCCCTTTCCATTGATTCATACAGATGACACCAAAAGTGTAATAGTGCACTATTATAAAGAGTGCCAAGCTTTGAGGAATAGCAATCTCTGGAAACACTTCATTTTATTAGTACTCTTAGATGTTCCACAGAAAATCTCATTAGACACCTCTCTTTGTAATATCCACACAACCCTTAATAGTTCCATGTACACGGCCAATATCTAGTAAATTAGGAAATGCCTATAATAGGCCTTGTTTTTTTACTCATTTTGCTTCAATGATGTTATCCTTGAATCTTCAGATTTCTAGAAATTCTTTGTTCTGGCTTATGTTCATATATGGAATAAACTACACACCATTTATTTTTAAATGACAATACTTCATAAAGAGCCTAATTATTCCAATTTTCCTTGTTCTTTAGGTGTTTCATAACTGAATTTCTTAGGCTATAGCTTTAGTTTGGCAACCACATATCCAAATAAAAGTAGAACTGAGAGTACGATGGAGGAGCACAGGGTTATTTGTTTAATTGTTTATTCATTTAACAAACATCTTCTAATCAGCTAGAATACATGCTAGGGTCTGGCCTGGACATGAGGGATACAAAGAGGAATAAGCCACAAATAATCTCTGCCCTTTACGTAAAGTCTAGGGAGGAAATCAAACAGAAAGAAAGCATCATACAGTAATGTCATAAAACTCAACAGAGGCATGAGGGTAGATCTACTAACTGCCTGGGATGAACGGCACAGGCTTCCTCAGACCATGGTGTTGCGCTAGAGACATCATGTGTCTGGATTTTTCCGGGAAGCTTCTACTTTACACCTGTTGTCCCACTATCTTTACTACTCCTTTCACTCTCCAAATACATATATTAATAAAGACCCTGTAGTGTGGAGCAAAAGTCCATTATGAAAACATAGCTGTTTGGGTGCGGGAAATGGCATCTTAAGCAAAGAACAAAGGAAACACCAGTGTGGGGTGTTAGAGAAACTCTGACAACTCAGCACGGCTGGATGAAGAGCACTTCTAAGTAGGGTGGCCATCAGAGACAAAACCAATCAGAAGGGTAGACAGGGTTCCAACTGTCATGCCCTTGTTGGTAGGCTAAGAAGTCTGAATTACTTGGAAAGCAAAGAGGTGCCCTTGGAGGATTCCTGAATTCAATCTAGAATTATATACTACATTTTTTTTCAATTTTGTATGATGCCTGCAGAGAAACATGTCAATGGAAAAATCAAATTCAATCATTGAATACCTACTTTGTCCAGTATTTGGAATATTTGCTCCAAGTCAAACTAACATATAGTCTTTGCATAGTCACAGGCTGACGAGGATTATACCAAAAATTTAGACATTGATAGAGAGCCTCCGTCCCCAGAGGGTTCGCAATCTCCCTGTAACTGTGTCACTTGAATCTGTTTACACAGAAGATTGTAATCAGGAAAGGAGACAGTAGAGAGAACTCCCGAACTGAGGAAAAGGTCAAGAAGAATAGGCATACATGTGTGTGTATGTGTGTGTACGTTACATAATTTACTGATTCTCTCTGAGTCTAATATTTCTCTGCTGAAAATGAGAACCATAAAGCCTTTCTAGCAGGGTGAATAGCAGGAATCCAGGGGAAAGGGAGGAGGGATGTTCATTCCAGGTAAAATGAACAAGGGAAGCAGAAATCACATATACAGTGCCAACAAAGTATATAACAGACCTTCAGGAAGTGAGAGTTACTATTGCTGTTGTCATTATAATCCATGTTAAATCTACCCTCTGTCCTCCTACTGCTCTTGTGAGGAAGGCCCCTTTGCTTTTTCACAGGAGATCTTTGGAGTGGAAAGCCAGAAACCAGTGGCACATGCAAATTTGGCATGTGCAAACTGAGAAGATATTTCCAAATCCGTATCAATAGTGTGTGTTACAGTTTTCAAAGCTGTGTCTCAGTCTTATCTCATTAAATCCTCATAATAGTTTTATGAGAAGGATGGGAAGGTACACACACTTCCCCATTTTATAGATGAGGACACCGAGAAACAGAAAAGTCAGTTGCTTGCTTCAAATCATACAGATAGTAATTAGCAAAGCTTGGGCTCAAAAATATTCCCTGATTCCAAGACTTTCCACTTTCTAAAATGCACATTGTGTCCATGAAACATGTCAAACCCACTATACCAACACTAAGATTAACTCAACAAAAGATCTCTGTGTCCCAAAATGTCACTCTGTCATCTCTTGGGTACCCCAAGTCCAAGATCCCAGGGCATCTGTCTATGAGCAGTATATTTATAATAAGTAGACAAGTAATACCATAAATCTAGATATGGGTTAGCAGGATCCAAATAAAGGATTTAGCAGATCACAACTCATATTCAAATATGTAAGAAAAAGAAGTGATTACTTTTTACCTAGAGTGAGGGTCTCAAAATGTCATGTACCTCATCAGTAAAGATATTTTAAGCATGAACCCTATATAAATTTGTATACACATAAGCACTTTTAAATTACATTGACATAATTTAGTTACATAGATAAGACTAATGTAGCTTTACTATAAAACTAATGTAGTACTTATCATAATGTGATAAAATACACACTGAAAATAGTAATTTTTAAAGAATAAGATGAATATAAATTAAAATATTATTATTTTTTCTCACAAGCCAGTTATTTAGCATGCATCACCCTGGGGCATATATATCCCACTTTGATATCAGACAGTTCACCTTAGAGAATCAAATCTAAGGTTATTGGAATGACCAAGTCCTCCATAACCTGGCCCCTGTGTGTGTGTGTGTGTGTGTGTGTGTGTGTGTTTGTCCCCTCCGCACTAGATTGTAATCTCATTGGGGGAACTAACAATGCCTTATTCCTTTTATCATCTCTCTCCTCTCCTTGTTCCCCAAGACACCTGACCAGTGGATTTACTAGACGTTTTGCTCCAAAGGGATGTTTGCTCTGTGGAAAAGGAATTCATTTCATCGTATTTTTGGTTCTCTTTTTTTTAATGTTTCAGTTTTAAGTACAAGCCAGAGAAAGATTTGAAAAAAATATCTTAAGAATAAGTTTTCCCCACCACGGTAGACATAAGAACTCTCTGAGCAAGACAAGGAAAAAGAAAGTTGGAGAGGAAATAAGAAAATCAGATGCCAGTGGGTTTGTGAGGAGGGGTCTTGATGTGACTTTATTTCATGGGCAGAAATATCAAAGGCAGCCTCACCTAATCTCTTAAGGCCTTGGAGTGAAGCATGACAGTGGCCACAATTTTCCTGTCCCTGAAAAGAGTATGGCAATTACCTGAGAAAGAGAGACAGTCATGGCAGGCGGATACCTCAGTGAAAAACATCATGGACCATATGGCCTTAAACTAGACTGGTGAACACATCAGCAGATGCCCAGGAGTAAAGACACCCAAGGTCTGTGCAGACAAGGTTGTGCATCCAGTTTATGACAATGTATATAGACATGTCCTCTAGAGGCCATGCATGCTTCATGAACATTTGGGAACACGGATACCTGCAGTGGAAGAAGAAGGGGATGAACAATCCTAAAATGAAATGGATGGAGAAAACCTGGGATTAACATGGTTAAATTTTCTACCCTCAAGTAGAAAGGGGTAAAATCCATCTGTTCAAAGGAATGACTAAGAGGAGATTAAGCTTGCATTCCCTGGATGCATCTTCCCCCAAATTAGAGTGTAAGCCAGTCATTTTGAGCTTTAAAACTAGCATAATCTCCTCTTCCTTACTGACATATGTTCTACTGAACATCTTTTCTCAAAATAGATCAGTTTCGCCCACGTTGAAAATCTGTCAAGGCAGGGCTCTCCTTCTTTGCTAGTGATCTCCGCAAGTATTGGAAGGGATGTCCTGGCAGTCGTGGACCTCCCCACTTACTGCCAGGTGGTGCCGACTCAAATGGGCCCAGGGCCCATGAGGCATCTGTGGCTTAAGAGCTAAGTGACATCAGTTACACCGTCAACCCAAATTCTTGAAGAATAACTCTCTGCCTTGCCCTGAGTTCATGTTGGATTAATTGGCATCCAGTACTGTCACTTTTCCTCTAGTTATATACTTAAATCTGTGAGCGTTTGATTTTTGATTTTTTTGGTATTTTCTGTTTTCCTCCTTTCCTGTATGTACATCATTGAAAGTGCAGTGCATTCTCCACACATTGACACGTTCTGTCTGTCCTTGAGCACCATCTCTCAACTGTCAAATGATGACCTCATATGCATCTACGACATTCATCGCCATCTCACCATGTACATTTTATAACTCTCTTTCATTATTCTTATAGGTCTCTAGTTTCTGACACTTTCAAATTTGCACTGTCTTTGCATTAGGCATGATTATGTTAATAATCTTGATAAAATACTCAACTAAGGAAGAAAACACCAGTCCACATAACAATGCAGTGCCCAACTGCTAACATCATCTATTGGGAGTGTGTGTGATAGGAAAGTGTTGAAGAGCCTATGCCGGGAGCCAGCCTTATTTCAATGAGGGGAAAAAAAAAACCCGCTAAGTAAATAATAATAATATACGGCCACTATTTATTGGGTATTTGCTATATGTCAAGCAATATGCTAAGTGCTTACATCCATTATCTTAACTGATTTTTTTTTTGGTTTTGGTTTTTCTTCTTTTATTGAGTTATAATTGACATGTAATAGTATATTAGTTTCAGGTATACAATATAATGATTTGATATTTGTTTTTTTATTTTTATTGGAGTAGAGTTGATTTACAATGTTGTGTTAGTTTCAGGTGTACAGCAAAGTGAATCAGTTATACATATACATATACCCACTCTTTTTTAGATTCTCTTCCCATACAGGTCATTACAGAGTACTGAGTAGAGTTCCCTGTGCTAATACAGTAGGTCCTTATAGTTATCTATTTTATACATAGTAGTATGTATGTTTGACTGATCTTTTTAATAATTTTGTGGCATGGTTATTGACATTCCCTTTTTGAAAATTAGGAAATGGAGTCATAGAAAACTGAAGTGATTGGCAAAATGTCACAATGATATTGGAGCCAGGGATTAGAAACCCGTCTGTCTACCTCAGTGTCCATGCTCTCAACTGCTGCACACCACGTTTAAAAAGGTTCTAGTTAAAGATTTAATTATTTTATAGCATAAAAATGTTTCTACTAGTGGTTTATTGGTGTAGAACGCATTCTTTTATTAATCAGAAATTATTTAATTATTGGCAAATATTTTTATATATCCGTAATATCTAAAATCTAAATAGGTCAATGCTTATAATATATATAATACATGCTAATTATATATAATTATGAAATTAAATAGAAATTATAATTATATATAACTATATCTTATAAAATTATATACAATTAGTATGTATTATATAAGCATATATATATATCATGCATACATGTATAGAGAGAGAGAGAAAGAGAGAGAGAATGTTGTGTGTGTTTCTGATAGATTATCATTGTATTCACCCAAACTAACAATATAACCTCAATATTAACTGAAATATGTGACATTTAAGAAGTTTAAATATTTTAGAGGTTGCCTATGGCTATACAAGCAAATAAATTGATACAGCACACTCTTTTAAGTATAAAATGAGAGGAAAGGGTCTCAATTATATTATTAAATTTCCCCCTTAGATGGGTAATAATACATTCTAGAGGAAAAAACTAATTTCTCATATGAAGACTAGAATGGGTATATTTAACATGCAGATATGGTTTGCTGAAATGCCCTTGGAGATGAAAATGACAGGTAATATATTTCTTAGTGCATTTATTCATGTGTTTATTTTTGTAAGAGATAGACATAACTGTCAGCCTCTGGATACAGCTCAGTGGATAGTGACTTTTGTTAATGCTTAATAGTTTCCATATGTTCAATAAAAAATCATTATGAGAAAGTTCACTGAACCTTTACACAAGCTAACCATGCAATGCCTCACTCTAAAGTGCACCTAGGAGGTGAATGAAATACCTGCATATTTCCTTTCCAAATGAACAAATACAAAAACATTTTATTTCAGTTGATTTAATGCATAATAATTTCTCTTCCATAAATTATTATAATAGAAAGAAAAATAGTATATAAAGAGATTAACTAGATGTCAGGCACAGAGCTAAGGGTGTTGCATACATTGAATTATCTAATCATCAAAACAAGCCTATGAGGGATTATTTTTTTTAACATCTTTATTGGAGCATAATTGCTTTACAATGGTGTGTTAGTTTCTGCTGTATAACAAAATGAATCAGCTATACATATACATATATCCCCATATCTCCTCCCTCTTGCGTCTCCCTCCCACGCTTCCTATCCCACCCCTCTAGGTGGTCACAAAGCACTGAGCTGATCTCCCTGTGCGATGTAGCTGCTTCCCACTAGCTATCTATTTTACATTTGGTAGTGTATATATGTCAATGCTATTCTCTCACTTCGTCCCAGCTTACCCTTCCCCCTTCCTGTGTCCTCAAGTCCATTCTATGAGGGATTATTATTACATCCATTTTAGAGAAAAAGAAACTGACACTTAGAGAGATTAACTTCTCCTAGGTCATACTAACAGTGGTGAAATCCAGGATTTTCACCTAGGCAGTGTGCCCAAAGCTCATGTGTTTTAATCACTATATCAGACTTCTACATTTACCTACCACTAATACAAATTTAGAGATGATTTCTTTTCTCGAAAAATGTTGCACTATATTCTTGTTGTTCTAATACAAATGTTAAGAATTTATAATAAAAGTATTGAACAGGTTGGTGGGTAATAATCTAACATTCTCACCAATAGAGTATTTTAGTAGACCAGATGAGCAGGCTTCCTATGACATGCCTACATTAAAGTCCTCTTTAAGCAACACATTATTTAACTTGTGGCATTTGGAAAAGAATACTTGCCAGCTTCAGGAAACAAATATTAAGAATGTAAAAAATGACCAAGGGGGCTATTTTGCTTAACATTGTGCTTTCAACACCAAAGGAGTACATATTAAAACGTGAGTATAGTTCCAAAGTTAGGTAAGGGTTCAAGTCAACAAACACCCAGGTGGCTATTATCTACTGCACATACATTCAGAAAATTTGGGTCCTGAGAAGTTTAACTGAAGCCTTTCCTTTTCAATACGAGATGGCTGAGGACCAGGATGTTTAATGATTTGCCTGAGGTCATATAGTAAGTTAGCAGCCGATTCAAAAAGAAAAACGTAGACACCTTTGATGATGATGACTATTATTTTTTCAATGCTAATATGCCATCCACTGGCTTTAAAGTAGAAATGGTATTTGTTAATCTTCTAGTGTTCATATTTCATTAAAAAAGCTATAAATGATATGAAAAAGCACTGATTTGGACAGGATGTTTTGAATATAGACAAGGTGAAATATAATTGGAAATGGGCCCACTCTCCCCATCTATCTTTGATTTTCTTGCTCTTCCAAGTGTTTTATTCCTCCTGCATCTACTCTCTGTTTTACTTTGATGTTAAGAAAGAGGAATGATGATCTTTGCTTCAAAAATTCAAATTACTTCCCTACAAGCTCTTTGATATAAGTGTTCAATATAAATTTAAAAGGAAAAAAACAAGAATAGAAATAAGAAAATAATATGATTTTTTTGTCCTTATCAAAGTGATGGCTTGAAGGTTTTAAATACTTTACAAAAAATAATTTCTAAACTATAACCTCTGCTTAATAATACAGGAGTGATAAAATTATTGGCAATTGGGCTTCCCTGGTGGCGCAGTGGTTGAGAGTCCGCCTGCCGATGCAGGGGACACGGGTTCGTGCCCCTATCCCGGAAGATCCCACATGCCGCGGAGCGGCTGGGCCCGCGGGCCATGGCCGCGGAGCCTGTGTGTCCGGAGCCTGTGCTCCGCAACGGGAGAGGCCACAGCAGTGAGAGGCCCGCGTACAGCAAAAAAAAAAAAAAAAAAAAAAAAAAAATTATTGGCAATTGACCAAACACTTGGATGAACTGAATGTGAACTAATTCCTATCATTCATTCGTTAATTCATTCATAGCTCGTCACCAATCTGTTAATCTCAACATGTCTCTGTGCTGCAAAAGAGGCAAGCAAAATAAATGGAACCTAACTGCAGTGAAAGATGTACTCTCTAGAGTGGATAATAGAAGACCTGTTGGTCTGTGAGCCACTTTTTCCCCCCCTAACAATGGAATAATTTACCTAAATGGAAAGTAAATGAATAGAATCTTTTCCTGATAAATGGCAGCATACCTACAAGAATGTTTACCTACGTTTATGGCCCTGGAAGCCAAGCATCACATATGACGTTAGTTGGTCACTTCGGACTTATATAACAGAATGGGTAGGAAGTGATCATTTCCCTCTCAGTTTAACCCTTGACATCACTAGAAGAGCACGGATTCCATTAACGTTCCCACATTTATTACCCTTCTCCTTACAAAGAAAGTTAAACACTGAAAAGTCTCTTTATGTGGGTTTTGTTTCATTATGTTTTGTTCTTTTTTACATTAAAAGTTCAATAATATTATATCAAATATATCAATCTGAATGAAGAAATGGCAGAATACAACTGCATTCTGTATTTTTGGCTTTTAAATTTTAAATCTACATTTCCAAAAAGCATATAAAGGAAAACAACAAAGGAAAAAGGCTGCTAAATTCTTTGAAGAGTTTCACATTTATGACATTCCTATTTTAGTTATACTAGTACAAGAAGCCACAAGAAAATCCCAGTGGCTGAGGTTCGATACAAGAGGTGAAAGGGAAGGGAGTGTTGATAAGAGAGGAAAGGAAGGTAGATTAAATGCAGAAATTTTCCTTTTAAGTAATGTTTAATGAGGAAGAAAAATTATGTTTATTACATTCAGTATCTTTCCCTGTGGGAGAAGAACTTTTTCCTTTCCTCAGTCTGTAGCTCATACTCTCTGCCACATTACTTGTGGGAAATTGACTTGAACAGATGTTTTGGTTTCATATTAAATTTACAAAATATTTCCCATAATTCCCTAATGCCCACCTATTACAATTTTCATAACGCCAATCTTTGTTTTTTATGTATTGAGAAAAATGAGCCACAAGATATTGTGCATAGTCCTTGCTTAGTCAATGGCTGGCACATTGAAATGCTTAAAGACAGAGTTCATATATTTATAAGACCACAGAAAATAACAAATATAAACCTTTCAGTAATCACAATCTTTAGTATCACTTTATTGGAAAGAGACATTTTAGGCTTCATATGCCAAAAAAGAGAGAGAATTAATTGACCTTATGCTTCAGAAAATTTTTCTTCCTAAATATTATTTCCTTTTAATTGTTAGTTATTCTTCTACTACTAACATCTATTGTGATTTGTTGAATGGTAATCCTCATAGACGGATGGTAATCCTCATCAGCATGGACAGATAGATGATAGACTGGATAGACAGACAGATAGATACATACATACATTACAGATAGATAGACGATAGATTTTCACCTGAGTGAAATAAATTCTCTTTCTCATCCTAACAAACACCTTGCAAGATAAATTTATAACTTATTATTAGAGATGAGAAGATTTAGGCTTAGAAATGGCATGTTATTAAATTTAAAATATACAGGTATGAAAGTATTAAGATATTCTTAAAATCTTGACAGATATTGGAAATAGTCTAGCAAAGATTATCTGGAATAAAAAAATAAATATATTTAATTTGGAATGTGCTTTAGTTTTGTGGTATTTTGTGGGCTACTCTGTTCCTTGTTCTTTTCACGTTGTTAGTGAATACTGATTATTCATCAATTGACACTTTAATCCCCTATATTTGGAGGTCAAATGTGAGGTAGTTATCAACACACTACATTAGGCAGTTCTGCAGACCTTTACCATAGAAGTTTATAGATTATGCACTTCCATGGAATATGACAATAACAAATTGGAAGTCTGATGGCTAATTTTACATATAATTTTACGTGTCTGTGGTAACTTACTCATTTACATTCTGGTAATTCATCAGTTTTTAAAAACTAGTGAAATGGAAGAATGCACTGAAATTTAATTACTGGTATCCTCATACATTTGTTGATTGTATTAAAACAAATACATTGAACTGAGTGGTCCCAAATCCTGAAAATTCATAACATCTTCAGTTTCTGCTACTAATATTTATTATTTATCTCATGAAAATGTCTATGCATGTAAGTAACAATAAAACAATAATGAATAAATCAATATAATGATAACTTATTAAGATTATGATATAATGCTAGATATCTTACATGTATTAGCTTACTTATTCCTCACAACAAATCTATGAGGCAGGTGTCATGCTCATTTTCCAAAAGAGGAAGATGAGGCTTGGAAAAATTTAATATCTTGCCCAAGATTACATAGCATACTAAATACTTGAGCAAGGATTTGAACCATGCCTTTTTATACTGAGCTGTCTGCTCTCATGTATGCTTGTTTTTTTGCTTATGACAGATACAATTTCTTATCATAAAGTTCATTCTTATTTATCATATTATACCAACCAGTCTCCTTGCTATTCCTGGAACAGCATATTCCCATCTCAGGGCCTTGGCACTTAACTGGTCCCTCATCCTGGCTTCTTTCCTCCAGATAGTAGCATGTTTCCTTCCTTTACTTCACTATAGCTCTGCTCAGATATCACACTTTCAGCCTTCTTCCCTAACTACCCTGTCTAAAATACCATTTCATTTCCCTTTCTACCTTGATTATTTTCTCATAGCACTTCTTATCTGATATTTTATTGTGAATTTCTTTGGTTACTGTTTGCCTGCCGTGCTAAAATGTAAATTCCACAAGAAAGGGACATTATTTTGCTTGTGGCTGTGTACCTGGTACCTACAACAAAACCTGGCACAGAGCTGGTTAACAAGTATTGGTTGAAGGAGAACAAAAATGAATGACCATGGAGATTTACCCTAAAGATTTCAAACTTTCATATATACAAAAGTAGTCTATGAGTGAAGTGAAACCACATGGACAAAGGCTGATGGGGCCTCAAGTAGTGTTGTAAGAATTTTTGTTTGTGTGTGGTGAAGTGTAGACATTTAGAAAAACTATCTGAGCTGTATTCATGAAGTTTTGGAAGAACAGACTAATGGAGTAAAGAAAAGGTAATCTGCACCTAGGTTCTTCAGTACCATTTTTTTTCTTAGATTCCATATATATGTGTTAGCATATGGTATTTGTTTTTCTCTTTCTGACTTACTTCACTCTGTATCACAGACTCTAGGTCCATCCACCTCACGACCAATAACTCAATTTCGTTTCTTTTTATGGTTGAGTAATATTCCATTGTATATATGTGCAACATCTTCTTTATCCATTCATCTATCGATTGACACTTAGTTGCTTCCATGTCCTGGCTATTGCAAATAGAGCTTCAATGAACATTGTGGTACATGACTCAAAGATGCAGACGTAGAGAATGGACTTGAGGACACGGGGAGGGGGAAGGGTAAGCTGGGACAAAGTGAGAGAGTGGCATGGACTTATATATACTACCAAATGTAAAATAGATAGCTAATGGGAAGCAACCGCATAGCACAGGGAGATCAGCTTGGTGCTTTGTGACCACCTAGAGAGGTGGGATAGGGAGGGTGGGAGGGAGACGCAAGAGGGAGGAGATATGGGGATATATGTATATGTATAGCTGATCCACTCTGTTATAAAGCAGAAACTAACACATCATTGTAAAGCAATTATACTCCAATAAAGATGTTAAAAAAAAGAAACTGAAAAAAAATAAAGAAAAGGTAATCTATGGAACACTTAGGGGCAAAAATAACAAGGAAGGGAATGAAAGGCACTGACATCGTTTAGACCACAGAGTTGGGAAAATGGGTTAACTGTACAAGGAGGAATGCTCAAGTTAGGGTGAGGAGAGCAGATGACTGGCATTGAGGGGATCTCAAAGCTAGGTCTAACTGGGACAGACAGCAGGCATCCACTTCGAGTTCTCACAAAGAGGAATACTACGTTCAACTGACTCCTGCATTTGTCACACACATTTAAAAAATCCTTATCACTACTGGAAGTAAGTTCATAAATATTTCAGAAGTAAAGTTTTCTTTGTATTTTTGGCAAAGGATGAGATAAATTGGTGTTCATGCACAACCATGACTTCAAGGAAATGGGCATAAGGAGATGAATGAGATAAGTAGAGATAAATGCTAGTAGGTATGTAATGGTTTGACAAGCTTGATTAGAAAAGGTTTTCTGAATCCCAGGTTAAAAATAAAAGCCCTGAAGTGATAAATGAATTTGTCATCTTTTCAGATTCTCCATTTTCTCTAAGTGATCCTCCTCTACAAACACGTGCTTTAAAAATACACAATCCACCAGAGCAGTGGGAATATATACAAGATCTAGAAGTGAAAATGATGGGTCAAAGTGATTGACAGTTCACATCAGATACCACTGAGAGTTTTCACAGTTCTTTACATCTTTCTGCCCAAGGACTCAAAAATGTTGCTTGAATGAACTGGAAAATGGAAGGAGTTGGGCTTTAGTGATCACTGAGAATTAACTGGGTGAGGTTCTGCACTTGGGTAGCACTCAGGTTTTTAGGCAGAAAATCTTTTTTTTAGTAATGTTTGTATTCTTACTGAGGAATTCTTTACAATATATCCTATCACTAACAAAAAGGAATTCTCTCACTTTGAGTTGTACTGAGTACCTTGATGAAAACTGAAAATATACCATGTTTCTCTATAAATTACTTCCCTTAAATAGTTAATTACTTTCCTAGTTAAGTGTATTTACCCAAATCAGATTCTGCTAGTTTCTTAATAAAAGAAAAACATTTCTATTTTTAATTAAAATAATTATATAATTGTATGAACCAGAAGAAACATATCACAGGAGATTATACATTTTAATAAAATAAGTGGGTCCAGAAATGTCTCTATAATCTCGATTATATTTACCTTTAGAGTAATACCAAATGTGACTAGTCATTTTCAAACGAACATGATATGTGTATTTTCTTTCTGCCTAAACCAAATATTCTATGAATCCAAAACAGGCTTCTAGGGAGTTACTTCAGTCTATAGAAAATACTATTTTCTCTCTATGCCAAGTGGGATGTAATCTATTATAATAAGAAAATACAAATTATACAAACACAGTGCCTAAGTTCCAGAATTACTACATAATTGAAAATAAAAATGTAACCACCATGTATGCCATTTATTCAAACCAAAGTTACCTATGCTTAATTTGAAATCATTTTAATAATGTTAATAAATGAGAGCTTTGAATTGGCTGCTATATTAAAATGTACAATAAGCCTACTAAGTGTGCAGCTGTACTACTCATATGTGAATGCACTATATAGTAAGAACAGAAATTATTGACTATAGTGCAAAATTTATATTCTATGAGGAATAACTTCTTAAAAGAGCATCTGTTAGAATCAATATTACAAAAATTTTAAAGATAAATTAGGTGTTTTAAAGCCTCTTAAAACTGCTTTACCACCTAGGCTTTTTCAATCTACCTATCTTTTAAAACCTTTGTGTCCAGGGCTTCCCTGGTGGTGCAGTGGTTGAGAATCGCCTGCCAGTGCAGGGAGCACGGGTTCGATCCCTGGTCTGGGAAGATCCCACGTGCCACGGAGCAACTAAGCCCGTGCGCCACAACTACTGAGCCTGTGCTCTAGAGCCCGTGAGTCACAACTACTGAGCCCACAAGCTGCAGCTACTGAAGCCCACGTGCCTAGAGCCCATGCTCTGCAGCAAGAGAGGCCACGGCAATGAGAAACCTGTGCACTGTAATGAAGAGTAGCCCCCACTTGCCACAATTAGAGAAAGCCCACACGCAGCAATGAAGACCCAACACAGCCAAAATAAAATAAATAAATAAATTAATTAATTTTAAAAAAACCACAAAAAACCTTTGTGTCCAAAACAGACACATAGATCAATGGAACAGAATAGAATGCCCAAAAATAAATCCATGCACTTATGGTCAATTAATCTATGACAAAACAAGCAAGAACATACAATGGAGAAAAGACAGTCTCTCCAACAAGTGGTGTTGGGAAAACTGGACAGCTACATGTAAAAGAATGAGATTAAAACATTTTCTTACCACCACATACAAAATAAACTCAAAATGGATTAAACACCTAAATGTAAGATCAGAAACCATAAAACTCCTAAAAGAAAACATAGGCAGAACACTCTTTGACAACAATCATAGCAGTTATTTTTTTGGATCTGTCTCCTAAGGCAAAAGAAATAAAAGCAAAAGTAAATAAGTGGGGCCTGATTAAATTTAAAAGCTTCTTGCACAGCAAAGGAAGCCATTAACAAAATGAAAAGACAACCTACGGAATGGCAGAAAATATTTGCAAAGGATAGGACCAATAAGGGGTTAATATCCAAAATATATAAACAGCTCATACAGCTCAACATAAAAAAAACCAACCTAATTAAAAAATGGGCAGAAGACCTGAATAGACATTTTTCCAAAGAAGACATGCAGATGGCTAAGAGGCACATGAAAAGATGTTCAACATTGCTAATCATCAGAGCAATGCAAATCAAAACCATAATGAGATACCACCTCACACCTGTCAGAATGGCTATCATCAAAAAGACCACAAGTAACAAATGTTGGTGAGGATGTGGAGATAAGGGAACCCTTGTGCACTGTTGGTGGGAACGTAAATTGGTTTAGCCACTATGGAAAACAGTATGGAGGCTCCTCAGAAAAATAGAACTACCATATGATCCAGCAATTCCACTCCTGAGTGTATGTCCAAAGAAAACGAAAACACTAATTCAAAAGATACATGCACCCCACTGTTCACAGCAGCATTATTTACAATCGCCAAGATATGGAAGTAACTGAAATGCCCATCAACAGATGAATGGATAAAGAAGATGTGAGATATATATAAATATATATATATATATATATATATATATATATATAACGGAATATTATATATATATAATGGAATATTACTCAGCCATAGAAAATAATAAAACTCTGCCATCTGCAACAATGGCGGATGGACACAGAGTATTAATGCTTAGTGAAATAAGTCATACCGAGAAAGACAAATACTCTATGTTATCACTTATATGTGGAATCAAAACAATAAAATGAATGTATATAACAAAACAGAATCAGACTCACAGATGCAGAGAAAAAACTCGTGGTTACCAGTGGAAAGAAGGAAGGAGGGAGGGGCAAGATAGGGGTATGGGATTAAGGGATATAAACTACTATGTATAAAATAGATAAGCAACAGGATACATTACACAGCACAGGGAAATATAGCCATTGTTTGTAATAACTTTAAATGGAGTATAATCTATAAAAATAATGAATCACTATGTTGTACACCTGAAACTAATAATATTGTAAATCAACTATACTTCAATAAAAAATAATGAAAAAAATTAAAAAAACACTTTGTGTCCATTAGGGGAAGTATAAATTCGACAAGTTCTCTAAATTAACTCAAATAAAAACGCTCTGATTTTCTGGATATGCCTGTAAAACAGTGTAACAGAACATGCCTATAGTGTGCTCTGACACATCTTCATGTGAATAATATGAATCATGTGTACAGCTTTTGTCTACATTGTCTTGGGCTGCCTTCTTGATCACACTATGATTGATACTTCTTTTCAAATGGATAAATATTTTTGAAAGAAAGTGCTATGGGGCTTCCCTGGTGGCGCAGTGATTGAGAGTCCGCCTGCTGATGCGGGGGACGCGGGTTCGTGCCCCAGTCTGGGAGGATCCCACATGCTGCGGAGCAGCTGGGCCCGTGAGCCATGGCCGCTGGGCCTGCACGTCTGGAGCCTGTGCTCTGCAGTGGGAGAGGCCACAGCAGTGAGAGGCCCGCGTACCACAAAAAAAAAAAGAAAGTGCTATGCTTATTATCCACCTCTATCATCATGAAGAGACACAAACTTGATAGTATGATGAAGAAACAACTCCATAATTTATGGATGTGCATTCTTATAGCAAAAATGCCTCTTGGGAACTTAGATATAATTTCTATTTCAATTATATATTTAATATAAGGAAAAAATAAAAAATAGACTGCTTGCTATATGATTAAAATATAGGTATAATGATACTATTTTATTTTATAGGCATTTTTAAAAAATAAATAATTTAGAAAACAAAAGATAAGGCCTATTATTATGATGTCAAATATATGGAGTGCTGAATTTAGAATAACTAATTTTTTCTTGAAATAGAGTAGACATACAAGAACGGTTGACATGAATGAAAATATAGAAGATTGGTCCCTTTCAAACTGCTCAATAATGATATATAGAATCTAGTGATATATAAGTTCTAGTTTGCAAGTGAACTAGGATAATTAAAATCTATTTAAAATATTTTCACATGCTTATGGACAAAGATGATCAAAGTATAGAAACTATAGGTCTCATGACTTGGACAGCCCTGGAAAAGTTAAGAAAGGCAAGTATAAGAATTTTATTGATATCTGACACTTGCAGTACCAGACTACGGTCTTCTTCCCAAGCCAGTCAGATCTCCCTTTGCCACAAGGGAACCATACGTAGAAGGTACAAGCACCCCTTGCTCTTTAAACTCTGGGTCTTTGTATTCACAGGACAAAATCCAATGTGGCTGTCTGCCCACAACAACATTTTCTTTTCTACAAGTGAAGCACAAAAGTATGAAACACAGAATGGGGTACTAGCAAAATAAGCTTTCATAGTTAGGTAGCCATCTAAGTGTGGAACTTGAGCAGGTAAATCCCCCCAGGTAAACCATCTTTTTTTTAACTGGTTTTCTCATTTAGATATTCAGAATCAAGGAAAAGAATCAAAAGAAGAATGTCCATTGTGGGATTATATATAAAAATGGGGCATCAGTATGACTTGACTACCATAAAAAAATCTACAGCATTATACTACTATCTAGAGATGTTTTCATTTAGCTTTTTTTTTTTTTTTTTTTTTTTTCTTTTTGCGGTATGCGGGCCTCTCACTGTTGTGGCCTCTCCCGTTGCGGAGCACAGGCTCCGGACGCGCAGGCCCAGCGGCCATGGCTCACGGGCCCAGATGCTCCGCGGCATATGGGATCCTCCCAGACCGGGGCACGAACCCGCATCCCCTGCATCGGCAGGCGGACTCCCAACCACTGCGCCACCAGGGAGGCCCTCATTTAGCTTTTCATTGGCTTAATCAGGTCATTGAGAAACCTGCTTGAAATTAAGTGGGAAGGTGGGATCAACAACCATCAAGTTTTATAACATAACATGTTGAAATAAATCTACGGCAGACATTAATTGGGAATGGATGCCAGCAGTAGACCCAAATATCCACAGTACCTTGAGCAGTAGTGGATAAACTATAATTGAAATGGGTTCTTTAATTATGCACTGAAGCATGTCTCCACCAACACATTATTGCTCCAAAATAAAAACAAACCCCCAAAGGCAAGTTAAAATGCCTCTTTCTGGATGAAAGACTTCGGGAAGACTTAGGCAACAAGGAAGAGTCATAAATTTAGTCTTGCTTCCTAGAGGCTTCCCCCTTCTCTCTTACCCACCTCTACACCACTGCCAGAGTTAACTTCATAAAATATTTTAGGAATTTAATTAATTGAAAAAAAGGAGAAATGGATATTCGAACTGAGAGAAGGCATAATAGAATAATGGACTCATGTAACTTAGAATGAAACAAAGTGGTTGATGACTCTAACCAGCTATCAAATGCACAATTGCCATGCAGGCAACTTTGACAGATGGCAAGTCAATTTTGGCTTGGAGGGTTTCAGTTCCTGGCTTCGTTATGCTCAAAATACTAAGGAGAATAACTATGAGGAACCTATCCCATAAAGTGTGCTGAAACATGGCTGCTTGTAAATTTTATCATTTGGTCCTACTATAGTTTACTAGACCAAAACTAAACAAATTTCTCCCTCAAAAGGTATGTAAGAGGAAGAAATATATAAGAAAAGGTGCATCTCTTCCTCCTTTGGCTCCTTTCACCACTTCTCACTCAGCACGGCAGGCAAATCTCTCAAGAGCACGGCCCAGTCTGTTGTCCCATTACAAAGGTATTGTTGTTCTTGCCCTCTATCAAGCCTCACAAATCACTCTTCAGTCCTGAACATGACCTTGACTTTGTTCCTTCTGCTAGAGGTTCCCTATATTCTAAATCTCTTTAAATCCTTCTCACCTTTTTTTTTTTTTTTTTTTTTTTTTGCGGTACGCGGGCCTCTCACTGTTGCGGCCTCTCCCGTTGTGGAGCACAGGCTCCGGACGCACAGGCTCCGCGGCATGTGGGATCTTCCCGGACCAGGGCACGAACCCGTGTCCCCTGCATCGGCAGGCGGACTCTCAACCACTACGCCACCAGGGAAGCCCCCCTTCTCACCTTTTAAGCCTTGGTTATAATGGCATCTCTTTGATGAAAACCTCCTGAATTTCTCCCTTGTTGGCATCTAGATATGTGTATGCTTGCTTCATACCTTACGTTTTATCCTGGCTAAAACAGTTGTTTATATCTTTGTCCAAGCCCCTCTTCCCAGTTCAGTAAACTCTCTGAAATCAGGAGCTATACGTTATCCTCTCTTAACTGTTTCTTTCTTTCTTTCTTTTTTTTAAAGGCTGTATAACCAAGTCAAAGGGAGAAATTAAATGCACAAAGGGAATAAAAGATTTTCCGCATCACTTAAAAGCCCATGCATAACAAGCTATCATTATTCACACATATCTATAATAAAGTAGTGTGTGTGTGTGTGTCTGTGTGTGTGTGTGAGTGAGACAGAGAGAGAGAGAGAGAGAGAGAGAGAGAACATGAGAAGAGGCGGAGAGAGACAGAGAGACCACTACTAAAGGGCAAAGAAAATGAGCCAGAGGCACAAGGCAATAGTTCCTTTTTCTAGTTAAAAGATCTAGTTACCTGTGCACATTTTTTTCACTTTGGGAAAGTGATTTCTCCTCAAAGAATTCATGAAAAGTGTTTGCTAAAGCTAGAATTAGCTGACTACTCACTGATTCCTTACATATCCCTGAGGCCCCATATAGGACATTGCTGATACTATGGAAATTGACTATGGAAGGCTGGACATTTGCTGAGGAAAATTTTTCACTTTGCCCATTCCTTTCTCTGTGTAAAGGGAATGCAACGGGGTGATGTATGGCATGTATGCTCTAATAGCCTACTCTCTCTGCAATGCCATTAAGAGACAGAGAAAGAGACAGCAACAGTGACAAAGAAGAGAGAGGCCAAGGAACAAAGAAAACGAGCTGCCAAAGACACAAGGAGAGATTTCCTGTTTCTGCTTCTAAAATCCAGTTGCTCTGTGCAAAAAATTGAGGAACTGTGGAAGAAAACTAAGTATGGTAAAAACACCACTATTTTAAAACCACACTAAAGACAGCATTGCAGAGTAGAAGAAATACTGGCCTGGGAGCCCAAGTGCCTGTGCTTCAGTCTCAGAGCTAATGTTAATAAGCTGCTCACTGGAGAAAATCACTTATATCAGATTAGATGATCACTAAAATTCTTTCCAACTCTAAAAAGACTAGGGTTCCACATTTAGGAAAAATGAAGCAAAGTAACTTCATATTTAAATTTAAGATATTATCCCAGGTCTGTAATTATGGCTGCTCTGCAAAAATTAAAGATATTTTCCCAACAATGGTGACATTCAGTTTAACATACTGAAAATCTGTATTAAAAAAGTAAGTGTTATAAGACAGTCTGCTTTGAAACAAGCTATAAGGAAATCTCCCCAATCAGTTTTGGAACATCAGATTTCATTTCTGAGGCAAAACAAGAGCTTCAAATTTTATAGGATTTCTTTGCCAAACTCTGAGGGACCCACAGTTTTTCTGAAGAATGCAAAGATCACCAGTATAGTGATTCTTGGGAACCTAGGAAGTTGCCACATTGGGTTTCAGGCCTGTCTGTTTATAGCTGTCAAGGAAGTCTTTCCTGGTCTCTGGGCTTCAGTGTCCTCATCTTAACAAAAAGAACATTGGGCATAATGATTGAGTGAGTTCCATTAGATCTTAATTCTCTTCCTTATGTGGCCTATGTAAGAGTATTTTCTCTTTGGCCAAAGAGTGTTTAGTGACCTGCTAAATCAAAGAAGAAATTCACATTTCCTCTGAAAAGATCTTTATATTTTATTGTATTTATCTTTCACAATAATAGAAAAATAATTTGTGATTGTTTATTACCTTGCCATTTTCTCAGTTTTTGGGAAGCAGAACTTGAGCAAGGGGCAGAGAGAATCAGAAATGGAGAAGAACGTGGAATTTGCTTATAAAAATGACAATTTTTATTACTAGAAAGAAGAAATGGAGGGATAATTACAGGTGTGATAAGAAAGAGAAAGCAAAGTAAAAGCCTAGGCAAGTTCTCTACGGATGTGTGTATCTTTGTGTATCTGTGTGCATGCGTGTGTGCGTGTGTGCGCATGTGTGTATTTTTAAGGCCCAAGCATTCTTTTTTCATTTCACTACATTGCTGTATCATAAATGTAAGCTTGGAAAATGTATTAATTTAAGGGAACTGGAAGTCAAAAAGGTCGTAGAGGAAGAGAGATCATGGAAATAGTTGGTTATTACTACGTATATGATGCCACGATAACCTCAAGTCTTATTTTTCTTCCAAGTTAAACAAGGTCCTACTGGTTCTGTCCTTTAATCTCTGAGATTGGCTTAGGTAAGCTGTTCATTGTTTTCCACATCTCTCTAAAGTTATGGAATTCACAACTAAACCACACACTCCTGATTTCTGAAAGGCACCAAGTAAATTACTCATATTCCACATAAGAGCTCACTTCATGTCCCTTAAAGAATTTGAAATAATTTGGTTTTATTTCATTGTTTTTCTTTTATACTTCTCAGCTTTATGCTAATGACGTTTATTTGGTTTTACCAATTTGATTGTATTATTATTATTTTGATAATAGTTTCATTATTATGATATTCATTCTCTCTGATTTGGTAAAATATCATCAAATCTTTGGTGGGCAGTTCAGTCTTTATTCCAGATTGAAAGGGAAGACCCAAAAGAAAGAAAACAGATACATTTATAGAAATTCAACTATCTGGTGATTCAGCAGATATCGTCAAAGACAACTATGTTATGTGTAAAGTTGATTTAGTATAAGAATGTATAACTTAAAGAAGGATTCTAAAATTGGATATTGAATAGTAAAAGTATCTGATTATTCTTCTGTTGTTAATTCAGTCCCTGTCTAAATTACATCCTAATGTTTCCTTCCTAACATTCTTCGTTCCTTGCATACTTTCTTCCTTCAATTCCTCCTTCCTTCCTTCTATATGTTAAGCACAGTACTATATTCTGAAGATAAATTAGTAAGCAAAACAAAACACAGTCCCTGCCTTTATAAAGCTGTCTCTTGAGGAGTAGACCGAATCTAATAATAATAATAATAAAAACAGCAACATGAATAATTATAAAATCTTATGAATGTTATAAAGGAAACATGATAGAAGAGAAAAGCTCCAAGGAATGGAGGGTACTTAGCAATAAAATGCAGATTAATTAATGACTAGAGTTGGTTTGTTGTTTGTCTTTTACACTGGAGAAACAGCAATATTTTTTTTGGCCAAAGGTGCTTATTTTCATTTATACATGTATAAGTAAAGAAACACTCATGCTTTGGAATTATGAATACAGAAAATAAAAGTTGCCTAGATTAAATATATAAATACTGTGACCCTCTTGTATAAGAATCTTCTAGCTTCATTTTCCTTTCCCCTGTAAGAGGTGACAAAATATGGGACCCTAGAGTGAGTGAGAAAGCTCAGATACTAGGTAGAAGAAAAAATATTTGCAGGTTCTCTGTTCAGGGATTTTTCCTATCCTGCAAGGGCTAGTGAGTCTTGGATGTGTTTATTTTATTTGCATGTTTATGTTTTTTAGGAAAAGCAAATGATAAATAAATTGCTTAAGTTTTATAACATCATTTGATCATCTTAAACAAACAGACAAAAATAGACAAGCATGAGACTACGTCAAACTAAAAAGCTTCTGCCCAGCAAAGGAGACAATCAACAGAATGAAAAGGTAATCTACAGAATGGGAAAACACAGTTGGAAAGCATATGTCTGATAAAGGGTTAATATCCAAAATATATAGGGAAGTCCTACAACTCTATATCAGAAATATCAAATAACCTGATTTTTAAAATGGGCAAAAGAACTGAATAGACATTTCTCCAAAGAAGACATACAAAGTGCAAAGTTGCTCCACATCACTAAACATTACCTACTGTATAGCACAGGGAACTCTACTCAAAGCTTTGTGGTGATCTAAATGGGAAGAAAATCCAAAAAGGAGGGGATACATGTATACATATAGCTGATTCACTTTGCTGTACAGTAGAAACTAACACAATGTTGTAAAGCAACTATACTCCAATAAAAATTAATAAAGAAGTTAAAATAAATGCAAATAGCCACTATGGAAAACAGTATACAACACTGTGCTTATAGTTAACAATACTGTGCTGTATATATAAAAAGATTGTTAAGAGGGTAGATCTCATGTTATATGCTTTTACCACAATAAAAGAACAAATATTTAATAGGAAAGATGTATCTTCTTTCAACATAGGCAATTCTTTGTTAATGAATTTAATTTTTCAATGCTGTGTAGGAAATGGTATACCTGACACCATAGAAGGCAGCAAAGGCTGATGTTTGCATCCTCTAGTGAGGGTGGGAGCACCAAAAATACATATAGGAAGAAACACTAAAAATCCAAGGCAACAATATAAGATATGGCACAAGTTGTCTTATAATTAATTGGAATAGACATTAACTTGATATCATATGCTATGTAGTAAAAACGGGATAAGACCATTGTGAACTAGACTATTGTAGCATGTTTTTTTGGACTGTGGTATATTATGCTGGTCTTTAAATATCAAGAAATGTGAAGAGTAAGAGGGGAATAGAGAGGCCATTCAGGCAGCAGTTGCAACTAAAGCAAACCAGAGGCAAGAAAAAATCCAGGATGTGTAGGGACAAAACAAGAATAGCTAAGGGTTCACTCAGAGGAAGGGTGGGTGATAAGACTGGATGTGTAAGTTGGTATAGGATGGTAAGAGACTTTAAATCTGATGTTCAATTTTTCAGATAAATGCTTTTTAAATAGCCGCAGAGATTCAAAAGAGAACCTAAGCAGTTATACACCAAAGTAGGAAAACAAAGCACTCTTGATTGTGTTACATTATAAATTTATACACTATCCATAAGGGTGATGCCATAGGAGGGGGAAATGGCTAGTCTGGAATCTGTCTTCAAATTATGCAATTTTTCTTTGTTTGAAAGAGTTGGCCTGCCTGCTCAAAAGCCATACCTATCAGATCCAGAGATTATTTGCATGGTGATATAATTTGAGGGTCAATTACATTCATGGGTTAATTTCTTTTCATTGGGTTCACTGATGACCCTAGAAAATTCAAACGGTGACACAGGAATGTAAATGCTCTGTAGAGTTATAAAGCTCCTTTAAGAAAATGAAATGCTTAAGTGAAAATGATAACATATTCAACTTTGGGTGGTTACAGTATGCTTTTTAGCAATCACTTTCTAGTAAGAGACCTAGAAAGACTGCTGAATGAATCCTTAACCTGTCAATTTTATTGGAAAATCAGTATGTTCTAAGGCTATTGAAAATGTAGTGACCAGTTTACAGGAACTTCATCTACCATCTTTCCCCCAATCTTAACATAGCCATTACTTATCCTCATTTGAAGTACAAGAGGGTAAAGAATGAGTCGTGAAAGGGATCCCAGTTCGCTACTTCCTTCAGTGTTATTTTTAATCTTTGAGATAAACTGCAAAGTCCTAATTAACCTGAAAGAAAGAACAGCCCTCCAGTGTCACACAGTAATCAGTGGCAAAGTTAATTGGAATTTAGTTCTTTTAACAATTCTATCTTAGCAGTTCTGCAGTGTTCAGAGTGAAAGACAACTTTAATCAACGCTTCGAGTATTTGAGAAACAGACAAAGAACAGGAGAAGGAAGATCATTTGTAAGTGACTGAAACCTAGTTCTTCCATTCAAGATTTCCTTTCCTTTAAAGTTTCAGGTTTGGAGCTGAAACACTTTTTGAGTAGAGAAGAAACAGAGTTGGAGAGAGGTTAGATGAAGATTGTCTGGGCACAATCCTAACTGCAGCATCTATTAGCTGAGACAGCCTGGACACATTCATTACTTAGTCTCTCTGTGCTCCAGTTTCTTCACCTATAAAATGAGAAGAATAACAAATCCCAGCTTAGCACTGGGTCTGGCACATAGGAAGTCCTCAATGAAAATTCACTATTTTTTGAAGAAAGTCCAAGCTTTCTTTTTGATACACTTCTCTACACTTTCTCCCAAAGGTCTGGAGCTAGTAGAGAAGCATAACCTCAGGCCAGAGGCAGAGTAGGGCAGGATACATTATATAATTCTCCAGATCTATTTTATTGTTTTCAAGACACCTCAAAATGAATATCATATTATCAAAATAGCTAAAAAGAAAGTTGAATCAGGCTAGTACTTGTTTACCTCCTACGTGGAAGTATTTTGACAAATGCTATCCTGAGTCTTCCAATTTTTTAGCTTCATGGAGGTATAATTTATACAGAAAATCGCACATGTTTGATGCATACATTTTGATCAGTTTAGACATATGCATACACCTGTGTCGCCATCACCACAATCAAGGTACTAAAGACATCATCACTTCCAAAAATTTCCTTTTGTTCTTTTGTGTTTTGTGTGTGTGTGTGTATGTGTGTGTGCATATGTTAAAAACACTTAACAGGAGGTCTGTCTTTAACATATTTTAGTGCCCCATACTGTATTGTTAACTATGGGCACCAGGTTGCACAGCAAATCTCTAGGACTTATTCCACATTTTAATGACTCCTGTGACCAATTTCACCTACACCTTGGGCTCCTATTTCTCATATCAGCTGGTAATAAAGTGCTCAGTACAATGACAAGAAACAACTGAATAGGCCAATTCATAGGTCTTAAAATAGTGTGAAACAGCCATTATCATGGTCCTGTAAATTAAAATGTTATTTACTTTCTATAGTTGTATTCTAGCTACAAGCATATCAGCCATGCCTGGTGGGGTCTGATTAATTATTTCAGTAGTGGTAAATAATTTTTGGTGCAGGCATTTGAAACTATTAAGATGATTCAGCATATGGTACTGAGAATTATCCCGACTGCTGTGTACAACCTTGGAAGTCGGGAATTGGGAGGCACCACTGTTCCCTGGGACCATTTTTCAGTCATTCTTAGTGAGTCTTTTGTCTTTGTTGAGACTGTTGTATTTGCCACATTTGGTTGAATAAATTACAGCACCTGAAACAATTCTATAGCCACAACAACACCATGAAAGAATATGTTGTCAGTAAAATGATGAGCTAGAAAGGAAGGAAACCCAGGGGGAAAAGCCAAGCCAAAATGTGCAGGCCAAGACAGTAACTTGAATCCTTCAGAAGCACATTAACCCTTTATCCTAATAAAATAGAGAGTCCATATGAGGGTGATGCCTTACTGACCACTTAGTGAAATTATTCCACTGGATGATATAGACCAGTGTTTCTCTTAGGCTTATAGATTTGAAATTTCTATTTTAAAACCTCCTGCAGGGCCTCCCTGGTGGCGCAGTGGTTGAGAGTCCGCCTGCCGATGCAGGGGATACGGGTTCGTGCCCCGGTCTGGGAGGATCCCATATGCCGCGGAGCGGCTGGGCCCGTGAGCCATGGCCGCTGGGCCTGCGCATCCGGAGCCTGTGCTCCGCAACGGGAGAGGCCACAACAGTGAGAGGCCCGCATACCGCAAAAAGAAAAAAAAAAAAAAAAAAAAAAAAAAAAAAAAACCTCCTGCAAAATATGTACACATATTCTGGATGAGTTGGTTCAAATGAAAGTGATAGCTAATTTTACTGTTCTTGCTTTGCTGGTGTCTATAAGGGCTGGCTTAGTATCAAACAGTTATTTGAAGTGCAGAGAGCTGATGAGAATGAAAATGATGCATTGTCAGAGTGACGACCAAATGACAACCCATAGCACTGTATGAAGAAATGTTAAACGCAAGTTAGAATAGTTGGATTGCATGATACATGAGAGTATACGTTTTAATGTAGGGATATATCCTTGAATTATTGGTAAGTGACAAAAGTTACATGCAGAGTAAATATATAGTATAATCCATTTCCATTTTTAAAAGGAAAGAATATAGATGTATATAACTATTCATATATATATATTCTTATATATATAATATATTCACATATAATGTGTATATTCATATATATGTACATGTTCATATGAGTACAGATAAATATTGGTGTAAATGGATGATTCATATCAACAATTAATAGAGTTAGATGGGGGTGAGGCAGTAATTTATCAGCTCTTTATACAACTTCGTATATTTTTAATTTGTTGTAATGAGCATGTGTTACTTTTATAACTTGGAAATAGGTTCCTTAAAAGTATAAATAAAAAGAATCTTAGAATAAATGGATCTTTTTAAACAAGCAGCCTGTCACATGAAGAATTCATATTAATCCTTTTGCATGAATATTTTAAACAGGTTACAACATTCAGTAAAGTTTAACCTGCACACTAATGGCATAATCTTACAAAAATAGGCTGTAACTGGAAAACAGAACGAAAAGCATCCTTAAAAGTAAAAGAGGAATTGAATGTGGAGTTGCACCTGATATTCCTGATATTCGATTCTGGATTGGAAACTGATATTTAAAGGGAAAAAAGTCATTGAAATCAGATCTTCTGTTTTAGTAAAGCCAGCACTAACTAATCTGGGTTTTTAAAAATGTATTTGTGACAAAGCTTGAGATGGTTATTTTAATAGTGAGTCACTACTAAGTAACTATATAGCATTCAACATTCAATTAAGTCAATCAAATTTTGATCTTTCAAGCAGGTAAATGCACCCCACGTGTAGACACAGCACATTATACTTCTCCATTTAACTTGTGTGCAGGATTTTCTATTCAAATAATGTTTAAGCATGTCTGACACAACATGCACACACATACACACACACGAACACACGCATAGGGTTATACATATACATCCTTCAACAAAATCCAAATATGCCTTCACTAGGCATACTGTTGAGATATAAAAAGACAGAGCCCACTTTGGAGTGAGAAACAACTATGAGCTTTACTCCCGTTCAACTGCTGCTTGTCAATAAACTGGACCTTAGAAGTTCTGCTGGAAGCTAGAGTTGAAATTCTTGTATAATGAACTTGTTGCCATGACTTTAGGCCCAGTCACTGTGACAAACTGAAAATCTGATCTATGCTTTAGGTAGCAAAATGATAACTTAAAGATAAGACTGGGGTCTTGATTATTTGTGTCATTTTTTTCCCTTGTTCTAAAAAGTCTAGACCCATAAAGTGGAAACTCAGGATTCCATGCCAGAAAGCATGCACCCACAAATTATGATTCCTCTCATATTTTCCAAAGATATTCATGAATAGTACATTACCATCAGATAGTTTTGGATAAATGTTAATTTAGTTTCCTATTTAGAGTCCATTTGACAAGGATGCAAAGGTTGTGGATAGGAAAACTGAAATAAAGACAACCTGAAAGTTAAAATATTTGACAATAAGATTTACTAAATATCAAGTCTGCAAAATTTTGCAAACTGTATTATGTAAATTGTTTTGATATGATGGATGCTTCTTATTGGGGAATAAAGAAATTAAATCTCTGGGTTTACATTTTAAATTTGTAAGATGTTTGGCCTAAATAGAGATAAGTTAGGAAGTTCCACAATTTAAAAAGAGCTGATAGTAGGTACAAAGCTCAAAGTAGATATTAACAGTTTTGATCCACCCAACTGATCACAGAAACAAATGAATCATCTAACACCTCAATGTATATGAGATAAACATTTATCTTTATATCAAAATGATACCAATTCATCCTTTGATATAAAAGTATAAATTATTTTAAATTATGAAACCCCTGAAGTTAGAAAAGGCAAATTTATTTATTTATTATATAGTAGACACAAAATAGAGATACAGTTTTATACCAATTATGTATAAATTTGCTACGTTTTAAGAAATATTACTGAATAATGAGTGTGCATGTGTGAAGTCATTCCTTTTCCTATCTACCTAATTGTCATTTCTCTCTTATCTGAGTGTAAAGTACACACATATGGGAATTTTTACATACTGTGAGTTGCTGGGTTTTCTAGGTTCAGAATACTTTTTTAAAAAATCTCTTAATAATTTCAAATTGTTGGATCATTAATTCTGGCCATAAAAGCACCTACATTAATTTAAGCCTTGGCAAACATTAAACCAGTAAAAAATTTAAGCATGGGCCATCAATGCTCTGCCCCTCTTCCATTTGTTTCTCAGCATCTTAAAGGACTTTGTTTATATAGTTATCTCTCAAATAAATTTCTTAAGATGACCTCAAATTCCCATATGTTTGTGTGTATATGTCTGTGTGTGTGTGTGTGTGTATGCCCATGTGTGTGAGTGTAGGGTGAACTAAAGAGGCAAATAGAATAATCACTAGCTTATAAACTACCAGGTTTCCACCAAATTCTCCCACAGTTCACAGTCAACTCGTACTTAAAATGCCATTTAGGCATGCATCTTCTCTTTCAGGCTAAAGAGGGGGAAAGCTTATGCCTTTTATTTGCTTCTTGTAGATAATTAAAATTTTATTATTCACACTAGCATGCTATTGATGCTTTGGCTGATCCTTTAAACATCTGGCCTACTGCTTAAAATGCATGGAGTGCACTGACGCCAACCCGTGCTGATAATCAGAAGACCTTCAATTAAGTACCTACAAAGCAACCAATGATGAATGAGAGAAAAGACGGTACAAGTTTGCCAAAGAATTCTTTCATAGTCTGATTCTCAAAAGCAATTAGAATCACTTCTTTTGGCCTTGGAATTAATGAAGTTTCATTAAGATTTAAATTTCTAATGATTCCAAGGATATCAAACTTGAGAAGTTGAGCTGATTGTCTACGTAATAATCACACCACAGGAACATGTCAAAAAGACTAATGCAAGTTCTCTGCCATCCAAAGTTGTGTTTCTCCTTGTCAGTGCTATGTGAACATATATAATTGCTTTCTTTTCTTAAAGCAGCTATAGCCAAAGACCCACTGTTATTAAACTCAATTTCCCTCTGTTTAGAATTTGTCAAATTATAATTTCAAGGCTGTGACTGAAACTAGTTCTAGTCTATGAAAGAAGGTTTGTTCTAATAATTGAATGTGATGTGAATTTTTAAAATTTGCTACTTTCTTCACACTAAGCTAAATTGCTTAAATGAGGAAATGAAAACAGGTATAACAATCTAATATCAACAACCCCTAACGTTTGATGTTTGAAAGTAATGTTTAACTTGATAACACAGACATTTCTTTTCTTGATAGAAAGCTAAACACACTGTGTGTGTGTGTGTGTGTGTGTGTGTGTAAAGCACAATATATATCTAGTATGTATATATTTGTACATATTTATACATATATAAATATATATAGTATATATTTGGGTACATATTGCCGGTGTTCAGGGGAGCTTTGAAGTTTTTACTCCCGCTTATATTTAGGACGTCTAAACACTGCTCCTCTGAATTTGACATCTGATGGGATGTCTTTAACAAGCAAAAACGTATTAACTACCTGGATTTCATAAATCAAACCATCAGGAAAACATTGCTGCATTTTCACCCTAAATTGCCTAGGAGGGCAATATGCCAAGATGGGAAAAAATATGCAAGTATACTAATTAGGAGTTATTTGTTTAGTATATTAGCAACAGGACAGCAGGTAACCAGAGGGTACACACAGGGAAGGAAAAGGGGAGACTGGAAACTAGATCCTAAGACAAACATAGAACTGACTATCCCATGGGTGTGATCCGGAACGGAATTTGTTTCTTGGACACAATTAAGATTATCTAGTCCAATCAGATGTCTAAGAATGAGGCAGACCCTAGAAGCTGCTGAATAAGCTGAACCATGCAGTTTATCAGAGGGTTATGAAGTCAGGTCTACAAGTTAGTATACTATATGGGCATCTTGGACTCACAAAACCAAATAGATTCTGTGTAGAGGGGTGGGATAGGGAGGGTGGGAGGGAGGGAGACGCAAGAGGGAAGAGATATGGGAACAGATGTATATGTATAACTGATTCACTTTGTTATAAAGCAGAAACTAACACAACATTGTAAAGCAATTATACTCCAATAAAGATGATAAAAAAATAGTATTGCAGTCTCTGTGGAAACCTTAGTAGAAAGGGCAAATTCTAAACTACCTACAGTGTTTCTTAACTATGTAACACTAAGTCTGGTAAGGACTTGGGCTGCCCAGAGCTCATTAAGTGAACAAATAAATAGGTGCAGTCTAAAAAGTAAATCCCTGTCATTTATATCATGCTTCCTAAGAATATAGGAAGAAGAATAAAACTTACCCTTGAAGACTGTAAAAATCCAATATGAGAAAGCAAATATATTACCTAATCTTTTTATTTTCTATCTTCACTTTCTCTTCTATGATAAGGATGAAGAAAAATACTAAAGGTAATCCAAAGCTTGTTTGTGGTTGCTCTGAAATTGATTTCTCCATTCTCTTGGCATTTACTAGCATTATTTCAATTCCATAGCACAATCTAAGAACTCTATAAGATAAATCGCATTGTAAATGAATTATATTACCATGGGCTTGCTTGCTATTAAATGTAGTTTATGGACAACTTGGCCTTATATTTTCCCTCTACTTGATTTTTGTAAATTACTCTCCATCTTGTGTTGAGCCCTGATATACGTGACATGATATGTAATACTTAAAAACTCCTTGCCCTCCAATCACATATTTTTCTTATTATTTAAAATTCAGTTGGTTAACATATTTCCACAATACTTTAAAATTCTGCTTTTAGTTGAGATTTTAAAATTGGTATTCCATATAGCAGTATTTCATATAGCCAATTTCCCCTTTAGGAGGAAACAATCTAATGAATAAGGATTTGTGCCTTTTACTTTTTAATAATGCCTTATAATTAGAAAAGAATATGTTTCAGAGAAGAATTTCCAAAACCTAGAGGGGCCCATATTCTTTGTGATCTTCCTTGACTAATTATTTCCTTAAGTGTTATTTCAAGTGAAGGTCTAAGTAATTCTTAACTTCTTATCTGTATTTTTTTCTAAATTAGTGCTTCAAATATATTTTGATCAATGTAAAATAACCCAGGATATACTCACTATTTATCATGTATACATTAAGGAAATTTGGCTCCAGACAGGCTATCCTCTGATGAGGCTTCCTTCCTACTGTGTTCAATAATCTAGTAACTGCTTATTAGAAATCTAAGAGCAATTAGCCATGTTTGAAAATCTTACGTAGTCTGGATAAAGAATCTTTCCAGATTTGGTTTATTTTCCTAGTTTTCCCTTTCCCTTTAACACGTAGCTTTGTCATCTTATAGTTTTGCCATTTCCTACTTTTTAGGGTTTTATATCCCAAGTGTTTTATACTTTACACAGTACAAACATGACACCTTTTGAAGTAGGCAGAACTCCTATCATTGATGTTGTTTGCCAAAAAAGGTTGAGAATTAGCCCAAGATCAACCAACAAATAAATGACATTGTTGTCAAAAATTTGATGATTACGACAGAAAAAGATCAGAAGAGCAGATCGCTAAATTCATATATGACAAAATTGTACTCAGGACTTCACCTATTTCTTAAAGAACCAGGATGGTAAGGATTGTTGAAGTAAGAAGAGAAAAGCAACCCTTTTAGCTCCTTTTTCCAGTATTCCTGAATCTGCTATATGAATTGTTTATTTTCTTAATTGGCAAAATGCTACAGAGTTTTTCAGTCCCTCACTGAAAGTTACTTAGGAAGAGGCATTAATTCTTTTGGTTCACTAGGGTGTCATTTGGCAAATTACTATATGTGAGCAATAAATCACAGAGTTGGAAGATGCCCTGAGAAATTCTCTAGGTTTATTCTTTTGCCTTCTGGTAAATTAGCAACTTATTCAATTCAGCAAGTGTATGCATAGTTTCATACTATAAACAATATGACTACAAATCATGGATAAACTATTTCACAACCCCATCTTTTTGAAAGTTTGCCTAAGCATATATGGCATGTATTTATATTTCAAACTATGGATAAAAGTCCTGAAGGACTACAAAGAAAACTCAACCATCCCATTTGCAAAAGGATCTGATTAGTTGCTCTTGTTCAACACTCTTTTAAGTTTTCAAACACTAGATAATCAAAAGTGTTAAAAAGAGACAACAGATACTTTATTTTATAACTTACAGCACAACAGAATGAAATTGAAAAAAATTATGCTAACTGAAATGATGAAATATCATTTTGAATTGATACATATATAAAATTTTGATTGAGATATATTTTTACATCTCCAAAGAAACAGTATAGCATAACTATAATTATCCATTCCAACCACATATTGGCATAATTATTATCTGACCTTATAATACAAAATTACAAAATATTAGAACATTTTTACAACTATTTTAGGAATTAATTACATAAAAATAATTGTTTGATTATACTCCATAAGGACAAAAGAAATTTTAAGATAAAAGCCTATATACAGTAACTTTTTTCCTCAGGTAAGAGACTACATAAGCACATGAAAAATTCTCAGAATTCCTTTTGATTAGAAAAAAATTATTTAATCCACCATTTAAACTATATCATTTAAAGAGCTGTAGTTCTAAACAACAGCCATAAAATGGAATATTACTTTATGATACTATTTATCTGTTCATATACATGTCCTACCTCTCCAATGCAATTTTAGAACCAATGAAGAGTAGGTCTAAGCCCTCTGCATTCCCCAGCAGCGAGTACATTGGAACAGGTAATATATTCTCAAAACAATGTGGGATGATGAAAAATTGCATTCACTACCTAAGGGATGAATAAAAGGGATACTAGTGGAACATTTTGAAAAGAGATTGATTACTGATATTTCATTGAAAAACACAGTGTCAGCAAAACACAGCCTATGGGGCACCCCCACCTGCCACCTATGTTATATGGTACACAAGCTAAGAATGGTTTTCACATTTTAAATGGCTGGGAGAAAAATGAAAGGAATAATAATATTTCATATTTTGAAATATGAAAATTAGATGAAATTCAAATGTCAGTGTCCATAAATAATGTTTGATAGGAACAAAACTCATGCATTTTCTATGGCTATGTTCACATTACAACAGCATAGTTGAGTAGTTGCAGCAGAAACTGGATGACCTGCAAAGTCTAAAGTATTTACTATCTGGTCCTTTATAGAAAAAGGCTGTTAACTCCTGCTTTAGGAGAAAGCATGTACAAGGAGGTAAAAGTGAAAAGGAAAATCATATTCTAGTTGGACCCCAAGAGTTCAATTATGGAAAGCGAAGGAAAAAAACCAAAAAGCAGAAGTGGGAAGGAGAACTAAGTAGAATGGCCTTTGGAAATTTAGTCACAGAATTCATATTCACATCCTTACACTGTTATGAAATTACAGAACGAGGAAAGTTTTGCTTTCAGAGGATTTCTGAATAGATGGTAGAGGGAAAAAGCAATGAAGAGAGAGAGAGGAGAGAATAGGGGTATAAAACTGCTCAGAGAAAGCTCTAATGTTGGAAACACAGAGGAAGTTCCTGTTACTTCATTGTTCTGCTCCATTTCTTTCAAACTCTAAGGATAAGTAAGTTTTAATGGTAAGTAAACATTTATTCTCTACATTCTTAAAAAAAAAGACAGAGTGGGACCTACTTGTAACATTAAACATGGACTGTAAAAATAACTCTTCTGTGTATGGAATTTTTCAATGGAAAAAACTACCCAAGCCCAAAGGGTATGTGCAGAGGTTCTACAATAATAATGGAATAGAAACAATCACAATTAAAACACACACACAGGGCTTCCCTGGTGACGCAGTGGTTAAGAATCCGCCTGCCAATGCAGGGGACATGGGTTCCAGCCCTGGTCCGGGAAGACCCCACATGCCACGGAGCAACTAAGCCTCTGCACCACAACTACTGAGCCTGTGCTCTAGAACCCGCCAGCCACAACTACTGAGCCCATGTGCTACAACTACTGAAGCCCGAGCTCCTGGAGCCTGTGCTCCTCAACAAGAGAAGCCACTGCAATAAGCCTGTGCACCGCAACAAAGAGTAGCCCCCACTCACCGCAGCTAGAGAAAGCCCGTGTGCAGCAACCATGACCCAACGCAGCCAAAAATAAACAAATAAATTTAAAAAATAAAATAAAACATACACATACACTCTCACACATTTACATGCTTTCAGTAAAATCATTCCTGTGAACAAATCAAATAAAATTAGGGTATTAGTGGGCAAACATGGAAATATTATTTTTTGCCAAAGGTTTATTTATTGGGGTATTACAACTGTCTGAAAAAATAAAATTCTAACAAAGACTTTCTTGTGAAATTGTTGTTAATCTTCCAAGTTCCTACAGATACATAATTTTACACCCATAGATTTCCTACCCTTCTAGTCACCATAATGTTTCAGTGGAAAAAATGGATACTTCGGGATTCTACATTTGATCTTTCAATTATTCTAAGGAAGTAATGTCTTCCTAGTGTTTACGGATTCCATTCAACAAATAGTCATTTAGCATTCACTGTATGTGAGGCACTGTGCTGGGTGCTATGAGAGATACAAAGGAATGCAAAGTGATGGCCCTCCAGAGGATCATAACCTGGGTAGGAAGACAGACAGGTGTACAAGTAACTACGATACAAGGCAGATGGAGATCAGTGCTGTAATAGAGCTACACCCCTGGTGGGAAATTTCAGATGACTTCATGAGATTTTGGGTTTGGGCCATAAAGGAAACATAAGACTTCCTTAAGATGAGGTCCAGTGAAGAACACTCTAGGAAGACATTATTACATTACAGAGGCAAGAAAACGTAGGGTGTTTTCAGCCTCACTCCCTGATACATAAACCATGGTAGATTAATATTAATAATAACCATTATTAATGAGCTCCCTAGGGAATTCTACTGTAGAAGTTCTGCAAACTGCACTTTAATCTATGGTATTTGTCAAAAAATAGAGTAGGGAAGAACAGTAATAAGGTATAGTAATCAAAACCATTGTTTTGTGATAATGAAATGAGAAAGCAAGTCTAAGTTTTTATAAAGAGGAGGGAGGTAAAGGCACAGTGTAATTGTCGGTGAAGACAATGAGTGCCTTATGATGTCCATCTGTATATTTAAAATCAGCTTAAATTGATTCAATTAAATAAATTTCAAAAACTGGCAAAACTAATCTATACTGTTAGAAGTCATGATAGTACTTATCTATGAGTGTAGCGATGAATGACTGCAAGGCGGTACCAAGGAGTCTCTGGGGTGTTGCTAAGGTTCTGTTTTCAATCTAAGTGCTGGTTACAAGAGTGCGCTTAGTTTGTGAAAATTCATCAAAATGTACCTTTATATTATGCATGCTTAAAGTTTTAAAAATTAGGCTGGGTGGGTATATTTCAACTAAATGAAAACATCCTATAATTATCTTATTAATCTCATGAAGTTTAATAATTTAATATCTCTTTCAATTCTATGAAAGTTATGCAAATTTGATATAATGGAACATAAGATAGAAATGTTCAAAAATACTTTAAGATCATTTTAGTGGGGGAAAATAAGTTATTGAAGTTTCCTTGCTAACTCTTTAAACTCATCAGATTGAGATTCACCATTCTAAACGCTATTATTTATCACTGTCTTATTCTGCTGTGTCTCTCTACAGTAAAACTTGAAAGAGGTGTCTATAATCTTTGTATATCTATTTTCCAATCTCATATTATCTACTCAGACAACTCTCTGGCCCTTCCAATCCCACCATTCCACTGAAACTACTCTTGTCCAGATCATCGAAAACTGCATGTTGTCAAATCCAATGATTACTTCTCTCTTTATTTTATTGACCCCCTCGTAATATTGCATGCTGCTGTTCCCTCCCTCCTCCTCTAAGACTTTCTTCTTGTGTCTCCCATGTTATCACACTCTCCTGATTCTCCTCCTAATTCTCAGTATTCTATGTTGAATGCCCCTCTTCTGTTAACACTTCTAAATATTTGAGTGCCTCAGGCTTGATTCTGAGACCATTTGCCTTCTTTATCTATACACTTACGCTTGGAGATCCCTAGTATCATGCTTTAAACAGCTCCTTAGTATATATCGCCAGCCCCAAGCTCTTCCCTGAAATCCAAATTCACATTCAGTTGCCTATATATATATATATATATATATATATATATATATATATATATACACTTTTTCAGATTCTTTTCCATTATAGGTTATTAGAAGATATTAAATACAGTTTGCTGTGCTATACAGTAAATCCTGTTGTTTATCTTTTTTATATATAGTAGTGTATATCTGTTAATAGTATGATAATCTCTAGGCCCATCCATGTTGCTACAAGTGGCAATATTTCATTCTTTTTTTATGGCCAAGTAATAGTCCATTATGTATATATGTATGTATGTGTGTGTGTGTGTGTGTGTGTATACACCACATCTTCTTTATTCATTCTTCTGTTGATGGACACTTAGGTTGCTTCCGTGTCTTGGCTATTGTAAGCAGCACTGCTATGAACACTGGGGTACATGTATCTTTTTGAATTAGAGCTTTCGTCCTTTCCAGATATATGCCCAGGAGTGGGATTTCTGGATCATATGGTAACTCTAGTTTTAGTTTTTTAAGAAGCCTCCATAGTGTTTTCCATAGTGGCTGCACTAATTTATATACCCACCAATGGTGTAGGAGGGTTCCCTTTTCTCCACACCCTCTCCAGCATTTATTATTTGTAGACTTTTTGATGGTGGCCATTCTGAGTGGTATGACGTGATACCCCATTATAGTTTCGATTTCCATTATTCTAACAGGATTTTCTAAGGAAAATCCAACAGTGTTGTGGATAGGGGCCCAGGGCTTTCTCATGGATTGAGGTACCTGACAAAACAAAATAGCAGGGACATTCCACAAAACAATTCAATACTTGACTATATTCTTTCATCCAAATCTTTGAAGAGAGCTCAAATCTCCAATACTTAGGAGATAAGCCATTTAAAACCAACATTTCATTTATAACTTCTGTTTGCTCTTCTGTTTTGGTCTTCATGGCAGCCACACCTGTAAGTTTACCTATACAGACTGCCTAGAAACCTTTGTGAATGGAATATACACAAAATTATTTGGTTATACTTCTTATCAGCCTTACGAAACTTTGCTTTTTCTCTTTCCTAAGTTCTCCTTCTACTTTTTCACAAATAGGGCTGCCACCTCCACCTTAAATCTTATATATTCTGAATTTTCTTTTTGTCTGTAATTGTATTTTGTTGAGTTGTTCTTTTCTAATATTTAAGCTGAGCTATAAATTTAATTTATAATTTAAATACTAGAATTATAATTTATATGATTTAAGTACAGTTTCAGTATTTTCCACACTCACCGTAGGTTAATGAAAAGGCTTTGGAACTTATTTAATTAAAAATAGGAAGGATATAGTAAAAAAAAAAAAGGAGACTATACATTGAGTCAGTGTGTGAGTGTGTGTGCATGTGTGTGTTTGCGTTTCATATGTGCAGAGACGTCACATATGTTGGGCTTTTTGTGCACTGCATAAAGACATCCAACCCAAAGCAGGGTGGCAGCTGTCAAAGCCAACACATACTTCCCTCTCTAGGTCATGTGCCTTGAATCAGGGCTTCATCCCATCACCTCCAGCCCCCAGGTTGCGGTACCTTTTTCAAATGTGTAGAGGGAACATATTATAATTAATCATCAAGCCAAAAGGGGTGACCTTTATAATTCACACAAAGACTCTGGATATGCCAAAAACAGACCTGCAGGTGAGTAAAGTCTATTTTCAAAGATTATTACTAAGATACTTATTTGAGATTAAAGGTAATAGGCACAAGCAGTATCTGCTTTATAAATAGGCAGTGATCCCAAATTGAATTTGAACATCAATTGTTTGCAGTAGGGAACCAATGAATAAATAGTAGCTCAGTTGCCAGCTCAACCACTGAATCTAACTTAAGCTATTTTAATAAGTGAAGTTGACTTGTTATTAGGAATATGAAATTCAGGGAGCAACAATTCCACTCAGAGAACAACAATGATGCTCTGAAATGGTGTCTTAGAAGTAGGGAGAGTAATAAGAGAGCCATTGAGTATGGTGGCAAAGGTTGTAAACTGATACCAAAGGACCCAGCTGAGAGGGGTAGAGAAGCTGAAACATTCAAGCTGTGGAACCTGGTCTGGGATCTATCTGCACAGAGGAGGGGCCACTATTTTATAGCTCTTAAAGGATCCATATGGGCTTGCAGACATCCTGAGTGTTTGGGTTATCATTTTGACTGCACATTCCAGAAAGGCAAGGCAAATTCTTCTGAGAGATGGGGTACTTGCCACAAGTTTGAATAAACAAATCTTCTGTAACCTGAGCATTAATTGCAGAAAATATGCTTATTTTAAGTGAAAAAATATGCACTTAAATATGTATAATTATTTGTCTACAGTTGTATTAACAATTACATATTTAAACAAAATTATATATGGACAGATAAATATGTACATATATATAGTAGCACTCACAACTGTGACTTTATCTAGCAAAAGTATAGATCACTAACTTTACCAACTGTATACTTATGATATCTGGCAATATCTACTATAACTAAATGTGTATAATGTACCCTAAGACCATGTAAACTCACTTCTAGGAATATACTCATCAGAAATATTTAAATCTTTATACTAACAGACATATTAGAATGTACATAGCAGCACTATTCATAATAACTCAATCAACAATAGAACTCTTAAAAGGGAACCCTCCTGCACTGTTGGTGGGAATATAAATTAGTGCAGCCACTATGGAAAACAGTATGGACGTTCCTTAAAAAACTAAAAATAGAACTACCATACGACCCAGCAATCCCACTACTGGGCATATACCCAGAGAAAACCATAATTCAAAAAGAGTCATGTACCCCAATGTTCATTGCAGCACTATTTACAACAGCCAGGACATGGAAGCAACCTAAATGTCCATCAACAGATGAATGGATAAAGAAGATGTGGCACATATATACAGGGGACTATTACTCAGCCATAAAAAGAAAGGAAATTGAGTTATTTGTAGTGAGGTGGATGGACCTAGAGTCTGTCATACAGAGTGAACTAAGCCAGAAAGAGAAAAACAAATACCGTATGCTAACGCATATATATGGAATCTGATGAACCTAGTGGCAGGGCAGGAATAAAGATGCAGACGTAGAGAATGGACTTGAAGACACGAGGGTGGAAGGGGAAGTGGGGACAAAGTGAAGGAGTAGCACTGATGTATATACACTACCAAATGTAAGATGGATGGCTAGTGGGAAGCTGCTGCATAGCACCGGGAGATCAGTTCGATGCTTTGTGACCACCTAGAGGGGTGGGATAGGGAGGGAGGGAGGGAGGGAGATGCAAGAGGGAAGAGATATGAACTTGAGGATATGGGGAGGGGGAAGGGTAAGCTTTGACAAAGTGAGAGAGAGGCATGGACATATATGCACTACCAAATGTAAGATGGATGGCTAGTGGGAAGCTGCTGCATAGCACAGGGAGATCAGTTCGATGCTTTGTGACCACCTAGAGGGGTGGGATAGGGAGGGAGGGAGGCAGGTTCAAGAGGGAGGGGATATGGGGATATATATATACATATAGCTGATTAACTTTGTTGTACAGAAGAAACTAACACAACATTGTAAAGCAATTATACTCCAATAAAGATGTAAAAAAAACAACAACAATAAAGCTCTTATACTCAGCCAATGAAATATTATGCAGCCCTGAAAAGGGATGTTCAACAATTGCACACAAGAGAATGGATGAATCACACGACAACAATGATCTAAAAACCAGACACAATAGATCATATATGATCTGATTCAGCACAACAAATAGTAGGGCAAAACCAATCTATGCTGTATAAATCAGATTAGCGATTACTCTTGGGGGATTAATGACTAGAAGGTGAACTGTCAGGCTTCGGGAGTACTTTTTTGTTTTGTATCTTTAAGTAGGTGCTGTTTACATAGCTGTGCTCAGTTTGCAAAAATCACGTTGAGCTATATAGTTGTGATAATATGCACTTTTCTGTATGTATATGCGTTTCAATACAACTTTTTTAAAGGTATAGGTCTCTAAGATGCTGGAATATCATAGTTTCTATCTTTTTACTGTTGCTACGAAATGCATCCTGAGTCAGATGTCTCATATATATTATCTTTTAATCCATACAACAGGGCTGCCCAGTCAGTATGATTATCCCCATTGTATAGATGATTCAGGCTTTTACACAAAAACTGAATACATTTATTGGCACCCATACTTTGTGGGAAAAAAGTGGGGCATCATCAATATGGATATATTAATATGAATGGTCACCCAGTTTCCCTGATTATTTAGGAGTGTAGAAAAGACGTCCTCACTTGAGGCCAATCTTCCTAAAAGTGCACTGGCATGTGAATAGTGGTAGTACACTCTAATTTACATGCTTATTTGCCTGTGTCAACAATCTAATTAAGATTTCTTTCTGCATAGTAAATTGGTCTAATTTTAATTCACAGTGCCAAAAAAAGAGAGGCTTCGGATAAACAGAACACAAAACAGCTTCAGAAAAAAACAAAAACAAAAAACACTAAGGTATCCTGTAGCTCCAATCACAGTGCGTTGACAAGGAATGCTTTGCACAGATCATGGACATTATCTCCCCCAAATCCTCCGAAGTTAAAGTTCATCACAATTCTCTTAGTTTTTTGGATGTTTTATTTCATAGCCTATTCACTTTTTTTTTTTTTTTTTGTGGTACGCGGGCCTCTCCCTGCTGTGGCCTCTCCCACTGCGGAGCACAGGCTCCGGACGCGCAGGCTCAGAGGCCACGGCTCACGGGCCCAGCCGCTCCGCGGCACGTGGGATCCTCCCGGACCGGGGCACGAACCCGCGTCCCCCGCATCGGCAGGCGGACCCCCAACCACTGCGCCACCAGGGAAGCCCCTTCACTTTTAATATTTTTCTTTTTTAAGAATTGACAGGAGAGTAGTATCATTATAGAGAATCCTTTCCTATAATGACCGCCACTCTCTTGTAATGACCAGGAAAAAATATAATGCAAAGTGAAAAAATGATTCACAAGTTGTGATAATGAAAGAGTTAATATTACAGAATTTTCCCCTTAATTTATCCACTGATATAAGTACGTACATATAATTCTTTGAGAAAAAGAATAAAATGGATATTGACAAAATTTCCCAGAAGAACTTAAAAATTTGAAAGTTAAGTTAGCAAAGCTGTCATTGAGTCATTATTTCAGGGTCTTTTTTTTTCTGAGATGAATCTCTGAATTACATTTGAAAAAATGCTACACACATTCAGCAGTAACATTTCTTTCTTCAAGTTATTAACTAAGTTATTGGGCTATAACTCAAGATCTCCTGGGATTACTAAAGGACGACACAGAAGCACCATTTTAATGAAATTGAAGAAGAAGATACATAAAAGTAGAAACATGATTTGGCTATTAAAAAATAACATTCATGTGGAGCAACAGAAATTCTCATATGTTGCTGGTGGGAATGCAAAATGGTAGAACCACTTTGGAAGACAGTTTGGCAGCTTCCTACAAAACTAAACATACTCTTACATTATGATCCAGTAATTGCACTCCTTGGTATTTATCCAAAGGAGTTGAAAACTTATGTTTACACAAAAACCTACATATGAATGCTTATAACACCTTTATTCATAACTGCCAAAACTTGGAAGCCACCAAGATGTCCTTCAGTAGGTGAATGGATCAGTAAATTGTGGTACATTCAGACAATGGAATATTATTCAGCACTAAAAAGAAATGAACCACTAAGCCATGAAAAGACATGGAGGAAACTTAAATGCATATTACTAATTGAAGGAAGCCAGTCTGAAAAGACTACTGTATGATTCCAACTATAAGACATTCTGAAAAACGCAGAACTATGGGCACAGTAAAAAAGTCAGTAGTTACCAGGAGTTGAGGGAGTGGGGGGAAGGGGGGGAATGAACAAGTGGAACACAGAGGATTTTTAGGACAGTGAAAATACTCTGTATGATATTACAATGATAGATACACATCATTATACATTTGCCCAACCCATAGAATGTACAATACAAAGAGTGAACCCTGAGGTAAACCATGGACTTTGTGTGATTATGTGTTGATGTGGCTTCATCAATTGTAACAAATGCACCACTCTGGTGAGTGATGTTGATAATAGTGAAGGCTATGCATGTGCGGGGGCAAAGAGTATATGGGGAATCTCTGTATCTTCCTCTCAATTTTCCTGTGAACCTAAAACTGCTCTAAAATTTGTCTTAAAAAAAATAACATCGATTTTCTCCTTACTGATATATTGTGTTGTGCACTGTAGTTTTTGCCCCAACATTCATTCCTCCATAGTCTAAGTCAATCAGACCTGGAATTCTCCTGGTGACTGGTTCTGGATTAAGAGGGGTCTCACGTTCTAAACTGGTTCAACTGGATTGAAGAGAAACTAACATTCTAAAAATGGGGGGATAGGTTTTCCCTCTAGCTTATAGCCTAAAAGTCAACTTGTGACCACCTGGAGAATTCATGAGAATAAAGAGTAAGACCAGTAATCAAAGCATCCTTACACTTTGGAAAACTGGTCTTGTTTCTGGAGGATTCGTACACTGTTACATCTCCGGACAGTGGGTCAGGAACATCTCTGGATATTTTAGGTACTGTTGGGAATACAGAGATGAATCAGACAGAATTCTCTGATGAGTTTCTCTGGAGAACAGTGACATTTAGTAACAGGTAATGAGAGTGGAGAAATTTACTATATTTTTTTGGATATAACCTCAGTCTAGGACACTAGTTCTACAATCTTGTGGCAAATCATTTAACATAAAAGTCTTTTCTTCATATGTTAAATTAAGCTAACTAATACGTATAATGCAAGGATATACAGACACATGGACCTCTTTGAGGAAACACAATAATAGTTAATAGTTAATATTCCTAGAAGACTTCCTGTGTGCCACATACCGTGTTAAGCACTAAATAAGTAATATCTCACGTAATCTTCACAGAAACCCCATGGGCTAGACATAGTTATTCCCCAACTTTATAGTTGAGAAAATAGACTCAGAGATTTCAGCCACTTGTTCAAGATCAGATAGGTAAAAGATGGTGAAGTCTGAAATGTAATCTCAGATATTTTTCCAAATTGAAGCTCTCAGCCAGGAGCTCTTATTATCTCCAAAATATAGTAATAGCTGGTATAAGCAGAGGACGAAGGCTATTTTATGAAGTGATGACTAAAGGAAAGATAATAGAAATCATTTATTTTAACTTCCATGAGATCAAAAAGAAGTGGGCTAACCTAGGTAGAGTAAGAGAAGGAGAGAAGCTGATGGACAATGGGAAAGGATTGATTTTGAGGCAGAGGTCCTTCAAAGGCTAAAATGGATAGTAAAATGAAAGAATCTGTGAAATAATTTTTCTTTCTTATGACAAAAGTTCCCTAGTTAAGCATCTACTATGTGCTAAATACTGCTTGGCAACATCAGTACAAAAGTGAATGGCTCCAAACTCTTTCTTTTTACAGCATATAAACAAAGAATTTCAATCTGCTATGACAAGTGCTAAGATTGAGGTTCAAGCAGTGTGCAACCAGAACCCCAAGGAGAAACCACAGAGTGCTACCTATATGTGAAGGCAAGCAAGAAGAGGTTTTCTGGCCTAGGCTGAAACATGAGCTGAAAAGTGTTTTTTGCTGGAGATTCAATCAATAAGCAATACTTAGGTATCCCTTTTCCTAAAAAATGAATATGTATATTTAACATTTACATATAGTAAAATTCACCCCTTTTGGCGCATACTTCCATGAGTTTTGACAAATGCAGTCATGTTACCAACATAACAACTAAAATGCAGAACAGCCTCGTCACCTTGCAAAAATCTCTTTTCAACCACTACCCCCATCCCAACTGATCAAAACCAATCCCTTTTAATCCATCTACTCTACTGTTCATTGTGTTGAAAGCAAAAGATGTTTAAATCCCTACTCTTCTGAGAAGTTATTTAAAGCAGACAAGAACTACACACATAGAACACTTAGTGAAACATTTGAAAACCAGTTGGAATCCTACAGCTATTACTAGAAATAGCAAGCCATATTTGGTGCTATAGAGTTGACAAAGGTTTTTCACCTACATTATCTTGTTAAATGAGCCCTCACCAAGAAACTCTGAGTTAAATAAAATCAATACAAAGAGATGACACAGTAGGATCTTCAAGAATTTACAACAAAGACTACCCTCACAGTGTACCTGGAAAAGTCAACACCAACTGCATAGATTTAGAAAGTTCAAGTTCCTTGGGAGGCAGGTCAGATCACCTGCAGAGTAAACGCAGGAAGAGTAGGATTTAGATATTTAAAGAAAATGTGTGAAATGTACATTCAAATCTGACATAAAGGTGAACGAAGAGTGTCTTCATATTAGAGAAGGTTTCTGTCTACATAAAATTTTGAGAAATGGGCAAGTAATGAGCACAAGTTTGTCTCTACTAGGAAATAAACCTCCCACTTTACAGCCACTAGAGTGGCAAACACATTTACGAGACAGCATAATTCTTCAGGGTTTTCCACAGCCCCAGGGAAATGTTCTTCAAAACCATCTCATTCTATTGTTCTAATGTTGCAACTTCTGATCATAAAATCAGTTACTCTGGCAGACTCAAGTATTCTGTCCTTGAAAAGCTAGAACAAGTTTTATAAATGAAAGGGTGCTCTTGTCTGGATATGACTTTTAATTTTAGCTTTTCTCTGGTAGGATAATCCAATCTATGTAAGCTGACCCAAAGCTGAGGGACAGATATTGGCCAATGGAAATGGAGATGCTTCAACACAGGCCACCCCATGAGGTACTGCCTGAGAAGCCAGCCAGTTGCCCTCTCTGATAGCTCTGCTCATGTGTTTAATTTCCAGCAGCAGATATTACAAGAGGGAAGCATTCTGTCATTTGCCTATGATGAAACGACCAATAAGTAGCCTAACTTTGGCTTAAAATGTAGCTCTTCTAACCAGAGCGCACACCCTTTCATTATGCCACACATCTTCCAGGCACAACGAGAACGTACTGGTGGTCTAATATCAGAAGATGATTTTTCAGAGAAAGCAGAGAAGGCACCTTTGGAATATCAGTGCTCACTAACTGCTGGCTGATGGCTCTGACAGACTATTAAGGAAATCCTGATTTTCTTAGTCTTTCTTTGCAACATCTCTGTTATTCTTAAATTGAATTCGTATTCCATACATCAAAAACCACATCAAAGAAACACTAAGGAGAATTCTTCCAGAGTCATGGAAACGTATACCCTTTTCAGTTGATAAGCAGTTAGATTATTAAAGGTATAAAAATATGACTGATAAAAAACACGGCTTATATGTTGAATAAATATTGTACCTAAATCCTGAAAGTTCAACACTGAGAAATAATGGAAGCTTTAGAAATCAATGCTCTGGAAATGTCCCTATTTTAGAATACTCAAGGGGCTGCTTAAGCTTTTTTTTTTTTTTTTTTTGACAGCTCTAATCTCCACAGGTGATCTACAGCCTGAGCTAAACCTAAAGCCATCAGATTTCCTAAGTTCAAAACATTTCAAAATGGTCCTATCCACAGATTTTTAACGTGACAGTTCATAATGTTATTTAAAAAGACACAAAACATACGCTAGAATTTAAAAATACTATCCATATACTGAGAATATAAATTGATTAAATGATTACAAGAACTTCTCAACAATTTCTGATAGCTAACAGTGAAGATGTTGATGAGTACAAGGCCTTAGGTTTAATTAATACTTCTGAAGAGTGAATTGTCTTCAAAAGAGCCAAAATTTAAATCTGATAATTTATCAGATTATCTGAGAAAATATTAATATCATCATATATGAAATGCCTAATTTTCCTTTGGTACACAAAACTTTCAAGAAAATATTATTCATTATTTCAACATCTGAGGTTTGTCTGGGGAGCAGCAGCATCCTTGGCAGAGTGGCTCATGATAGGGTTTGGTATCAAGATGAAAAGGCTGGCTTAGAGATATATTCTGGGTTCAATTTCCAGTGGTTTAAATGATTTCTTAGCATCAGATCATGCATGATAATGTGCCTCAGTCTAGTTGAGGCATGAGCAACTCCCAGCATACCAGCAGGGCTCCTAAATCCATCGGCTTATTCCACCTTCTGGAAACTTCTAGTGCATTCTTCTACCGTTTACTCCGGCAGCAACAGCATAAAAGAGGGACACTTCAGATAAGGCCCCTTCTAGGTCTCTTTCTCTTTCAGTCCCATGGAGAAAAAGATACGATAGCAGCAAAAATCAATGAACATAATTTGTGTTCGAACCACGGCTAAATAGCTCTCTGATTAGAAACGAGCTTCCCTTGGTATTTCTGTCTTAAATAGTTGCAGGGGCTGGACTGTGAGCTTTACATAAGCTATCTCATTTATTTCATTTATATGTACATGTTTAATTTAGAATAATGATGTACCATTAGATTCATGTAGAGACTCCAAACCTGAAAAATATTGTATTATACTATATATCGAATCGTATCATATATCAGTAAAATAGTTGCAGAGTAGGTATGTGATTTTGTTTCCAATATATTTTTGGCTTTGTATTTTCTCAAAATGTTTAGCATATTCTTTTCATTTCATTTTATTTTTTTTAAGGAGCATGAAACTGACTTTAGAATTATTTAGGAAGAGAGCTTCTTTGGACTTTAGGGAAGGCTTCCTGGCTCTCTTCACAATTAAAAAATCAAGGTCTAATTATGTAAGATAACTAAGTAACAGTGACAACAACAAAACCATTCTTTTTATTATATTTTGGCTTTTTTTATACTGAGCCACCTTGTGCTCATTCACTTTGTTTCTACCACTCACTGATTTTATTCCTTTTTAGAAGGACCTTTTTCTTTATATGCTGTTTCACCACCAATATCTTAGCTTTTGCATTCAATAGACTTACTCATTGGTGCTAGCTATAAAGTATGTGAAGTTAAATATAATGGAAAGAATAATTTCTTAATATTCACTTTAGTTTTCACAAGAGAATTATTTAATTCTATAACTCAATGGTTAACAGCTGAGAATAATATGAAGTATTTACTATAAATTAAAGTACCAATTTCTTTTTTACTCAGGATCACTCAACTGGCTTATGCAATGCCATTTAAAAATCTATTAGAAAGTTATAAACAATATGTAAATTATTTTATAAAAAATTAAAAATTAAAAAAGCAAGATAGGCCAAAAAATGCCAAACTAGAAATTACCTTTAAAATATTAAAATTGGGGCCTCCCTGGTGGCGCAGTGGTTGAGAGTCCGCCTGCCGATGCAGGGGACACGGGTTCGTGCCCTGGTCTGGGAGGATCCCATATGCCGCGGAGCGGCTGGGCCCGTGAGCCGTGGCCGCTGAGCCTGCGCGTCCGGAGCCTGTGCTCCGCAACGGGAGAGGCCACAACAGTGAGAGGCCCGCATACCGCAAAAAAAAAAAAAAAAAAAAAAAAAATTAAAATTGTAAAACACATCGAAATCCCTGGGAGGAAATTTAACACATGGGATGTATGACTCATCAATAGGCATATTATATAGTATATTATTTTGTGCTTTGATACATAGTTTTAGTCTTCTTTTTCAATGGGATTAAAATGGGTTTGCTTTAGAATTAAGACAGTGGCCTATAGAATTAAGAGTATGATATTGAATAAAATTATCTCTATGTTTAACCTAAAATAACACATGAAAATGTTTACAGATATTTTACAAAACAAAAACTGGTTTGAAATATCATTTTAACCTTTGTTTTAAAAACAAAATTTATCTAAATTTATTGGAGCTATTACTCAGGTAATGAAGAATTTATTTTAAGAAGTATGAAAAAGAACCACAATGGTTTTGTGCTCATTAAAATAATGCTGCATAATTACAACTGATGAGGATAATCATGGCTTACAAGTTGTAATATTTACTCTCTTAGGAAATAATTTCAGGAGTCCCACTGATTATTAGCAGGCAAAAAAAAACCAAAAACAAAACTCAATGTTGCTAACAGACTGAAAAATCTTTCTGCGCTTTGCCTTTGCTGAAGTGGTTAGTAGTGAGTATGGCCAACCATACTTCTAATAGGTTTCAGAGCAACTTATAAATGGTTCTTGAAATGGCACAAAAATTAGTGGCAATAGTAAATAAAAACATTTGTGAATATACTATGTCTGAGCTGTATATATGCTGGAGTTTCATCAATATTGCATAACTGAAGAGTTTGCCAAGATAATTCCTGATGCATATGTATTTTTCTTTATTTACAATACTCACACTGAATATATAATATTGTTAACAACCAAAATGTCTAATTACTTTTTGTGAAATATCTCAATATACAAATAAGGGAAATAGGAAGAAATGTTTATTAGAGTCAGTTTATTCTGATACACAGATCCTCCTTCAACAGCATTAAGAAATATGAAATATTCTCTAGTATAGGACTACCTTATAGAAAAACACTCCATTGCTGGATCGTAGAGTGTTATCCTTAGATGCAAGGAAGAATCAAGCAAAAGTTACTAGGTTCTTATTATGCTGAAAAGTACAGGCCTAAAGGTCACAGAAAACAAGAAAGAGGCAGTATATGGTTTTCATTCTTAAGGATCTTCATTCAAGCTAAGGCTGTAAGTCAATGTATTCATAAAAGGATTCTTAGTGGCTTATGGCAGCACACAGTAAATACCAGATGAGTTATATAGGATTTAGAGGAAGAGGTGGCTTTTGTGGGTAGGTAGGGGAGGTCTTCACAGTGGCAGTGGGACTTGAGTGGGGGTCTTGGCATGATGGATGGTATTTGTAAATTGCATGAGGATAAATGGTGAGCAAGAGAGCCTGGAGGTGGAATAGCATGAAACAAGTTCAGAGGACAGTTAATTGCAGGTTTTGGATGATATGTCTAGAGATATATAATCAAAAGATTTCAGAAGTATTTGAAGAGCAGTCCTCCTTCCAGAGGCCTAGAGAAGTTATATGACTTGAGCAAAAGAGTCCTGCCCTTTCCGAATCATGGTCCATTGCCTTGCACTACTTCCGCTTCTCTCTATCCTTTTATTTGTTAAAACATAAAATTATTTCATTTTGTGAAAATAATAATATTAGTGAGAATAATGTAAAATATCTCCATTTGGAGGAGGGGCTTTGTTTCAGATGGTGACGGTGGTAGTGGTGATGGTACTAATGAAAGAGATGATGGTGAAAGAGACGTGGTGAAAGAAGACCTGGTGAATGCTTACACAAGAGGTGAAAGTGAAAAGCGTTCAAGATGGCTCTGTGGTTTCAAGCCCAAATTTTAAAAGTATATTTAACAGACAAGCAGAAATATGTCAGAATGACAGATTCTTTTAATATAATATGTTTCCATCATACAATTATTTTGAGGAAATTAATGATTCTTTAGTTGTTTAAAGTATTCATTTTTCCTCCCCAAGAAAATCCTCAATTCCTTGAGAACAGGTCTGTCTATGAATCATCTGAAATCCTCCCCACAGGGCTGGCTAGAGGCTTTGGCAAAAAGTAGGTGCTTAGTAAATTATGGATAAAAGTTGAAGAGCAATGGCAATAACTATTTACATCAAAGTGCATTTTATTTCTTTATATATCATATGAAATAAAAAGCATTTTCTTATAAAATTATAAATGTAAATGACAATTAATTTTATTTTATTTTTTTTAATTTTTATTTTTTTTATTTTTATTTTTTATTTTTTTTGTGGTAAGTGGGCCTCTCACTGTTGTGGCCTCTCCCGTTGTGAAGCACAGGCTCCGGACGCGCAGGCTCAGCGGCCATCGCTCACGGGACCAGCCGCTCCGCGGCATGTGGGATCCTCCCGGACCGGGGCACGAACCCGCGCCCCCTGCATCGGCAGGCGGACTCTCAACCACTGCGCCACCAGGGAAGCCCGACAACTAATTTTAAAATGTCAATCCTTCATTTTAATTCTTGTTTCTTTTACATCATTTTCACAAAAACTTGTTTCTAACTTGATTTTCTATGGATTAAAACCATTTTTATGCAGTTGGAAGTGCATGATAATAATAATATCAATAGTAAAATATATAATAACAGTAGTAGCTGCTAGTATGTGTTAAGCACTTATTAAGTACATATACTATGTGCCTGGCAAAATTACAAGCAGTTTTCATGCCTGTATGCTAGATTATAACTTTGTTAAAGACAAGGATCATATTTTATTCATCTTTGTATCCCAAGTACATAGCATGATCCCTGACACATTTCATGTGTAATCAAAATTTAAAAATGATAAATTCCCTAACTTTATGCTACATATTTCACAAGCATTTTCTGATTTAATCATTCCAGCAACCTCATTTTACAGGTGGAGAGTCCAAAGCTTCAAAAATATAACCTGTCCAATGTCACACCATTAGAAAGTGATGAAGTCAGGATTCAAATTCAGGTCTCTGACTTTAGAGCCCCTACAATAAAATACACCTCTCTGCTGTTTTGACATAGCTCTTAAATTAAAACACCATTAAATTATGCTCAATGGTTTCCATAACAGCTTCCAAGATTCTAGCCATGAGAAAAGTATTGTTATCAATTTGGATAATCCAAGAATTCTTATGACCAAGAAAAAAAGGGAAACATGGTTAGGAGACACTGATAAGAGTGGAAAGCTCTCATAAATAATAAAGAACATTCCAAGAGTTGTATTCACAGAATACAGCAAAATCAACCATTTCAAATATTCTATTAACAGTGAATGGCCTGAACATAATACAGACTCAATACTGTTACCATGTTAGAAAAGGAAAAAAAAAGGTATAGATGTCTCCTTGGTGAAGTGAAGGCCAAGTTACTTAGGCTCAGTTACATTTACCAGAAGGATTATTAGGCACTTAGTTTACTCACTTAAAGCAAAACTCTACATCCATAGCATAAGCCAGTCAACCATCATTAAGATAAGCAAACTTTTCCAAGACTTTAGCATGCATCCAGGTGACTACCCTCTCCTGGTCTCCAGACATAATATATATTTGCATATTTCTAATATACTCAATTATTACTGTTTAAAATCTGCTAGAATACTGAGAGCTTTAATGGAATTGAGTTTAAATTACTTTAACAGCAAAAAATTCTCAAAAACAAAGTATTCAAGTGTACGCTACTTATCATTTAACTTCTACTAATGAATATTTAGTAGGATCAAACTTTCATATCCTAAGGACTACTACATATCGATACCTCTATAATGGGACCAGAAATATAAAATGACTTATTTAAACCATGAGTGAACTCTAAGCTTAAAATTAAAGAAAAAAGTATATAGTGTGTATATATGTATATATATATATATATATATATAATTCTCTCTATATATAATTATTGTACACTTAATAACATATATATCTCATTTATATGCAAATAGTATAACAACTAAACTTCTAATGTTGATCTAGCACTTGACAGTGTACAAATTTTCTAAATCATATTACTTAATTATGTTAACAAAGCCTATGAGATAGGCATTTTGTTCATTTCAAAGTTCAGAAAATAATTTTTTCCAAGTAAATCTCAAGTAGAAAGTGCTGGAGCTGGGGTTTAAACATCTATCTTAAACCATTTTCAACATGGACCATGTCCTATTTTCACTCTCTTATTATTAACCAATGAAGTTTATATAAAAGTGACTCTGGATTCAGGCTTTCTACCTCTTCCTCACACTGCTAGCAGCTGGTTTTAGGGCAGCTAGACCAACACCAAAAATACTCAAAGAATATAATTATAAATAAAACAGTACATCTATTCAGATAATATGCTCTTTAAGGAAAAAATCTAAAGGGAGTCTTGAAGGTTATGTACGTATGTATGTATGTATGTATGTATGTGTGTGTGTGTGTGTTTAGTGTTTTTCTAGGGAAACAATAAAGCTTACTTACTAAAAAAATCAGTTAGTCATACTTCAAATGTCAGCCCATTCTACAGAAAAATTATTCATTTCTTCTACCTTAGATTTTACTGATTCTATAATAAGAACACAAATGATCAAAATTATCAGTTTTATGCCAGGCACCACATTGATAGCATGGCCATTCTGCATTGCTAATAATCCAGTCTTCATAAACTACCTTGTTTGACTCAGAGCATTTTCATATGAAGCCAGGTCTCTTCGCTGAAAAACACTGAGTTTTTTAGTTCATTCTAGATCTATTCATGTTCCCTTTGACCACATGGAAAGTATTCACCATGTAATTTTAGCACTGTTTGCTCCTAGGACAATGTTTGGCATATAGTGGTTGCTTAGTACAAGTCAAAACATTAAGCCAAACAATGTAATCCTCTTAGTAAATTCAATGCCATAACCATACTTCACCTTCTCCTATTCTCCCTGAGCTGAATATAATCACTTCAGTCAGAACACTTATAATGCAGAATCATTTGATTAATTTAACTTGTTTTTTATGAGGTTTAAATCACAGTCATTTTGTTTGTTTCATCCCTGCATTTTAAAACCCCTTTAAAATAGATTAGTCCATTTTATTGCCTTGGTAAATATAGAATGTTGAATATAATTTTAATCTTTGCTAATGATCGGGGCCATTAAAAAGTTCCAGAATCATCATCTTAACAATTATTTTCTGAGTTTACTGCTGTGCATGTAGAAGGTTTAGGCCTTTGAATCTGTGAGGCACGTCTATGGCCTGCAGTGTGCCCTATGAAAATGGCTTTTAGGAATAGATTGACATTAAGAATGTATCCTACAGTGATGTGCCTTTTTCCTAGGATTTGCATAAAAGAACCCAAGCTGGCTAATAAACAACTTCAGTTTATCCTCATTTTATCACTATCTGACCTCATGAATAACTAAATATGATCTAATTTTATGTTACTTGTGAATTCAATTTACTTCTAAGTTCTCCTCTTAATCAAATTTGTGAGTTAATTCCATTCTGAAAATGAGAAGTAAGAGAGGAACAAAAATCTCTAAAACACCCCCCCCCACACACACACACCAGGAAAAACTGCTATTAAAGATAAGTTTTGAAAACTACACAAGGGACATACATTACCAGGGACATATAATTATTTATAAGATTACCTAACTTTCTTCCTCATTAATTGAAAAGCTTTTGTCAGATAACTTACCTCACTTTCAACAAAGTAAATGAAAGAGAGAAAATTATTGTCTATTATTTTCTAGATATCTCTCTTTGGCTACTAAAAAAATATAAATGCATTTTATCTCACAAGGAAGCTTGAAACCTGTATTAACACATATTTTCATCACTTCTTCCTCTACAATTGCTTTTTAGATTTATTCTTTCTGAAAGCATAAATAACCCCAAGTTTGTCTTTGGCTGCAATGAGAAAACATAGCGCGGTATATATCTTTTGCTATCTGTCAGTTTGCTTATAAAAGCATTTTTCATCTTTTCTTTGGAGGGATTTTCTTTGCCTCCTCTTCCCTGACTAGAGTTTCTTGCCTCTTGTGCATCCTTCAAAGGTTTAGCCTTTCTGTATTATTTGTTCAATTCCTGCCTTTTGGGAGCTTGGAACTCTCTTTGCTTCCCTCCTACCATCATCTCCTTTTAAGAGTTCTGTTCTGAACTTTACGTCTCCCGTCTCCTTTCACCATGCTCCCAGCAGCAAGTGCCTCAATTACTTTAGCAGGACTTTACACTGTACCCGGTTCCATGTTCCTATTCATCCATTCATCTTTATTTTTTAAAAACAGTGAGGCAAAGATTTAGTGTTCTGTATCCCTGCAGGTCGATGCTTAGTTGCCAGTTTATCAAATGTACAGCTCACCATACGTAATGTAATTAACACTTTTTCTCCCTGAAATATGTAAAATGCTTATAATGGAGTCTTTTCTATGGTATAGATACAGAGACATCATATATGTGTATATACTTTTATACATTTTTATAGTCTATTACATAATGTTTTCTCTATTTTTTTCCACCTAGATTTTGAGTTTTATATTGGAGAGGCAGTGGTCATTAAAAGACCAGACTGAGGTCAGGCAGGCTGGAATTCAAATCTAGGCTTTAATACTCAATGGCTACGTGACATGGGAAAATTAACCTCTCTAAACTTCAGGTTGGGAAGATTGCTATGAGGAATCTTGCAGACCTCATAGATGGGGAAGTCATGTAGCAGGTTTACCACAGGGCAGGAACATAATAAGCCCTCAATCCATGCTCAATGTTATTCCTGTTCTCATCTTCATCATCACAATTACTGTTTACTCCCCTTGCAAGTAGTCCCCAGAACTTCACATAAACTGTGAACCCAGCTTCTGCTTAATATTTATTGAATTATTTTCTTCTAAATATTTCCCATTTTCCCATTGCTGAAAATACCTATTAAAAGATTCTATCCATTGTAACTGTAAATTTAAAGCTATTTTCAATAAGCTGAAATTTCATCCTTATGTTTAGAGATATGATGATTGCTATACTTTTACAGATATAATAATCAGTGAAAACACTACTTTCATACACTATGTTTATTAAAATTATTTCAAAATATAAGATCTTATTGGTACATAGTGAGTAGAATGAATGATAGGATGATTTTGCTTCTGTTTATCAAAATTAAGTTTATACTAGCTTCATATATTGTTCGTAACTCATTCAAAAATCAGATGGATAAAGGGCAGACAGAAAAAATTTAAATGTCCTTACTATTAAAAGCCATACATTTAAATGTATATACACATTTAAAAAAACATATTTAAATTCTGCTGTATAACATTTTCATTTACTTTAGAATAAATATTTTATCTATAATATTTTAAAGTAATAAATAGGTCTATAGGCTAGCTATGAAATGTTACATGAAAAGTTAGAATTTAGATGTATACTTCCTCCATATTTATTTAAACGGGCAATCTGGTTTGAAAAAAATTGAGGTGAAACATGATGCACCCCCCTTAGGATATAAAAGGAAAAACAATCAATTTTAAATGGAGCTGATAAGGCATTCGGGGAAATAAAAATTGGTTTTGACTTACACAAATCTTCCCATGCATTAAGCAACTGCTTATTTTTTAAAGAAAAGCTAGCTATTCTCAGATTTATAAGTAAGACCATCTTCTTACTTTGATCAGAAATGTAAATGTCTTAAAATGGCTCAGGAAAAAATTGGGGTCTTTAAGCACATGATTTATCACTGAAAACATACAAGAGCACTTTATCACCTGGTATAAATTGATCTCAAACTCATGGAACTTTTAATTTAGAGAAACTATTCTTAGCCCAACTAAACTGCATTTAGGTTAATTTTTGTGATTACTTTTGAACTTGGTACCACTCCTCTATGGCAGTACTGTTGTTTGGAGACAATATTACATAAGGCTTATCTTGTTGAACATGTCCAGTAATTTCCTAGACAGCTTTCAAATTATTAATTACTGCTCCAGTGAATGTACAGTGCACTTTAAAAAATACTATTTTACCCTTCCAGGGTCTGTGCTCAGAAAGTGTGAGGTCCTGGAGCCCCTCACAGTGACGCAATATGTGGACAGCAAGCTGATGGCCGTGGAGGCCGAAGAGAAGATGGAGTGCCTTCAGGAATTCCCTGAACATCCTGAAATGATACTGGACTGAATGAATGAACAGCGAGAACAGGACTGGTTCACTACATCACCCTGATTGTCAAGGGAAACCATTTTAAGGCCCAACAGGCTGTTTCGGCTGCTTGCAGAGCAAGTACTGTGGTATTCCTTCCTTCTTCCTGAGAGACTTTCCTCTATTAAATAAACATATGCCTAACCCCAATTCAAACAAAACAAATAAATGTACAAGAGAGAGAGAAAAAATCTAGGTCTGATGTGTGAACATACTGGAGTGGGATGTTAGAAGCTGTGGATTTCATTTCTGCCCCTGAGCTTGATATACAGATTGTCCTTGGTCCAAATATATGCGAGTTAAAAAAAAAAAGGCCTGCAAACAAGAGCACAGCCTAAATGAGCTCCAGAGACAGGTGCGAGCCACGGCTATCAGCTTGGACATCAGAGATGGGCATGAAACACTAACGCTGCTATTGCAGCCACCAAGAATCCTGTGTGCAAGCACAGGTCACTATCCACACGCCCCTCACCCACCACCCACCGCCAGGAACCAATGCAACCAGCCATCGTTAGGGTCTGGTGATCCAGGGAAAACTTCCCTGGAAGAACACACTGCGTGCCTCAGGCTGGTGCAACGTCATGCTGGCCTCTGCTGCCGCAGGCTCGCCCCACTTTCCGGTTATAACTATCGGACCCCTGCCTCCCCACGGCATGAGTGAGCCAGAGCGCCCTACTCAGTCGCTGCTTTAACCCCGCACTGTCAGGGCAGGAACAGAGGCCTGAGGGTGACCTACACGCAGAGGTGGCACCAAATCCAAAGGTGAACCCCAGGAGCTGTGCAAAAAAAGAAGACAAAGGGAAATCTCTCCCAGCAGCCTCAGGAGCAGCGGATTAAACCTCCACAATCAACTTGATGTACCCTGCATCTGTGGAATACCTGAATAGACAACGAATCATCCCAAATTGAGACGGTGGACTCTGGGAACAATTGTAGACTCGGGGTTTGCTTTCTGCATTTAATTTGTGTCTAGTCTTATGTTTATCTTAGTTTAGTATTTAGAATTTATTATCATTAGTAGATATGTTTATAGATTTAGTTGCTCTCTTCCTCCTTTTTTTAAAATATATATATATATTTTTCTAACTTTACACCTAAAGCAATTAGAGAAAGAAAAACCAAAAAACCCCAAAGTTAGGAAAGGAAAGAAATCATAAAAATCAGATCAGAAATAAATGAAAAAGAAATGAAGGAAACAATAGCAAAGATCAATAAATATAAAAGCTGGTTCTTTGAGAAAATAAACAAAATTGATAAACCACTAGCCAGACTTATCAGGAAAAAAAGGGAGAAGACTCAAATCAACAGAATTAGAAATGAAAAAGGAGAAGTAAGAACTGACACTGCAGAAATACGGAGAACCATGAGGGATTACTACAAGCAACTCTATGCCAATGAAATGGACAACCTGGAAGAAATGGATAAGTTCTTAGAAAAGCACAACCTTCCATGACTGAAGCAGGAAGAAATAGAAAATATAACCAGACCAATCACAAGCACTGAAACTGAAACTGTGATTAAAAATCTTCCAACAGGGCTTCCCTGGTGGCGCAGTGGTTGAGAGTCCGCCTGCCAATGCAGGGGGCGCGGGTTCGTGCCCCGGTCTGGGAGGATCCCACATGCCGCAGAGCGGCTGGGCCCGTGAGCCATGGCCGCTGAGCCTGCGCGTCCGGAGCCTGTGCTCCGCAATGGGAGAGGCCACAGCAGAGAGAGGCCCGCGTACCACAAAAAATAAACCCAAAACAAACAAACAACAACAAAAAAATCTTCCAACATACAAAAGCCCAGGACCAGATGGCTTCACAGGCAAATTCTACCAAACATTTAGAGAGGAGCTGACACCTATCCTTCTCAAACTCTTCCAAAATATAGCAGAGGGAGGAACACTTCCAAATACATTCTACGAGGCCACCATCACCCTGATACCAAAACCAGAGAAAGATGTCACAAAAAAACTACAGACCAATATCACTGATGAACATACATGCAAAAATCCTCAACAGCATACTAGCAAACAGAATCCAACAGCACATTAAAAGGATCATACACCATGATCAAGTGGAATTTATCCCAGGAATGCAAGTATTCTTCAATATATGCAAATCAATCAACGTGATACACCATATTAACAAACTGAAGGACAAAAACCATATGATCATCTCATTAGATGCAGAAAGAGCTTTCGACAAAATTCAACACCTATTTATGATAAAAACTCTCCAGAAAGTAGGCAAAGAGGGAATTTACCTCAACATAATAAAGGCCATATATGACAAACCCACAGCCAGCATCATTCTCAATGGTGAAAAACTGAAAGCATTTCCTCTAAGATCAAGAACAAGACAAGGATGTCCACTCTCACCACTATTATTCAATATAGTTTTGAAGTTTTAGCCACATCCATCAGAGAAGAAAAAGTAATAAAAGGAATCCAAATCAGAAAAGAAGTAAAGCTGTCTCCGTTTGCAGATGACATGATGTTATACATAGAGAATCCTAAAGATGCTACCAGAAAACTACTAGAGCTAATCAGTGAATTTGGTAAAGTTGCAGGATACAAAATTAATGCACAGAAATCTCTTGCATTCTTATACACTAATGATGAAAAATCTGGAAGAGAAATTAAGGAAACACTCCCATTTACCACTGCAACAAAAAGAATAAAATACTTAGGAATAAACCTACCCAAGGAGACAAAAGACCTTCATGCAGAAAACTGTAAGACACTGATGAAAGAAATTAAAGATGATACAAATAGATGGAGAGATATACCATGCTCTTGGACTGGAAGAATCAACATTGTAAAAATGACTATACTACCCAAAGCAATGTACAGATTCAATGCAATCCCTATCAAACTATGAACGGCATTTTTCACAGAACTAGAACAAAAAATTTCACAATTTTTATGGAAACAGAAAAGATCACGAATAGCCAAGGCAATCTTGAGAAAGAAAAACAGAGCTGGAGGAATCAGGCTCCCTGACTTCAGACTATACTACAAAGCTACAGTAACCAAGACAGTATGGTACTGGCACAGAAACAGAAATATAGATCAATGGAACAAGATAGAAAGCCCAGAGATAAACCCACGCACATATGGTCACCTTAACTTTGATAAAGGAGGCAAGAATATACAATGGAGAAAAGACAGCCTCTTCAAAAAGTGGTGCTGGGAAAACAGGACAGCTACATGTAAAAGAACAAAATTAGAACATTCCCTAGCACCATACACAAAAATAAACTCAAAATGGGTTAAAGCCCTAAATGTAAGGCCAGACACTATCAAACTCTTAGAAGAAAACAGGGAGAACACTCAGTGACATAAATCAAGTAAGATCCTTTCCTTTTTGACCCAGCTCCTAGAGAAATGGAAATAAAAACAAAAATAAACAAATGGGACCTAATGAAACTTAATAGCTTTTGCAGAGCAAAGGAAACCACAAACAAGACGAAAAGACCACCCTCAGAGTGGGAGAAAATATTTGCAAACGAAGCAACTGACAAAGGATTTATCTTCAAAATATACAAGAAGCTCATGCAGCTCAATATCAAAACAATAAACAACCCAATTCAAAAATGGGCAGAAGATCTAGACAGACATTTCTCCAAAGACGATGTACAGATTGGCAACAAACACATGAAAGGATGCTCAACATCACTAATCATTAGAGAAATTCAAATCAAAACTACAATGAGGTATCACCTCACACCAGTCAGAATGGCCATCATCAAAAAATCTACAAACAATAAATACTGGAGAGGGTATGGAGAAAAGGGAACCCTCTTGCACTGTTGGTGGGAATGAAAATTGATACAGCCACCATGGAAACAGTATTGAAGTTCCTTAAAAAACTAAAAATAGAACTACCATATGACCCAGCAATCCTACTCCTGGGCATATACCCTGAAAAGATCATAATTCAAAAAGAGTCATGTACCACAATATTCACTGCAGCACTATTTACAATAGCCAGGACATGGAAGCAACCTAAGTGTCCATCGACAGAGGAATGGATAAAGAAGATGTGGGCCATATATACAATGGAATATTACTCAGCCATAAAAAGAAACGAAATTGAGTTATTTGTAGAGACGTGGATGGACCTAGAGTCTGTCATACAGAATGAAGTAAGTCAGAAAGAGAAAAACAAATACTGTATGCTAACACATATATATGGAATCTATGTAAAAAATAAGAAAGGTTCTGATGAACCTAGGGGCAGGACTGGAATAAAGACACAGACGTAGAGAACAGACTTGAGGACACGGGGAGGGGGTAAGGTAAGCTGGGATGAACTGAGAGAGCAGCATGGACATATATACACTACCAAATGTAAAACATATAGCTAGTGGGTAGCAGCTGCATCGCATGGGGAGATCAGCTTGGTGCTTTGTGACCACCTAGAAGGGTGGAATAGGGAGGGTAGGAGGGAGACACAAGAGGGAGGGCATATGGGGATATATGTACACATGTAGCTGATTCACTTTGTTATACAGAAGAAACTAGCACAACATTGTAAAGCAATTATCCTCCAATAAAGATGTTAAAAAAATCACTGTTTTACATAGGTGTGTATACGTGTATATAGATGCTACTAATAAATGAAAAATAATGAATGGCAGATATTATGAGAACTATAATGTAGAAATAAAGTGTTTCATAGCTGCCCCACGCTCATTAGCACCTAAATAAATGTGGATATAAAGTAGAATGAGAGGAGAGATTAAGTATCAAGTGTTAATCCACCATTAAGTGATTTTTACTGAGAGAAAAATCTTTCTTCTCATGATAATTCTATAAACTAGTTGAAAACAAAAGTGCATAAATGGCCTGCCTTGGAAGGTATGTCTTACACTCCTTCTTGTGACATTTCAATTATAATCTGAAGCTCTAGAAAACAACTGATTTCTAAAGTTCTAATGATTGATTATGCACTCTGAAGTGCCTCTGACTACTCTTTATAAGTATTTTGCTCTAAAAAATAAAACACGCTCTTACTAAATAGTTTTGTTTTCATAGAACAAACACACTTTTCCAAAATACTTCTCAAGCAACTGCTGCACCTGACTTAGATAGACTTCAGATTTGCATTATAAGAAAAGGCCCATTATATACTTCAGTACTGCAAAGTGGAGAAACTTGCTTCTAAGTTCCAGTAAATGGTTAAGAGAAACTCAGCTAGTTGGCCTGCCTATATCAGTTTTTCAAAGTACACAATACTGTATTACCATTACTTTTTTTTTGCTGCTGCCTGTTCATTTTGGTCACCCCTTATATACAAAGAATAGGATTGAGTGTCATTTATATTACGGGCGGAATGCAGGGAGCTAAGCTGACAGGCATAGTTCTGTTACAGTATTTTGTATTTTCATCATCGGAGAGCAAATATTGCAGAAGTGGCCATGGCAGCACCCTCCTGAGTTCAGAGGTGGGGCAGAGTGAACAAGAACTGAGGAGGCAAAGCCAGAGACACGTTTAGCAAAAAGGGAGGAGAAATTAATCATGTTGTTTCCTCTCTCATTGGCCCACTTCAGGTCTGTTAATTTAAGCATGTTTTTTGTACTATGTACTTTTTGATGTGAAAAATACACTTTTGATCTATTGGGGAGGTTACACAACATACTACTGATAAGTGATATTTATTGAACATTTTATTTGCTGTAATTGTGTCAGGTGCTTTATTACCTCCACAGTTACCCCATGATAAAGGCACTCTTAGTAGTTTTTCACAAATGAAGGAACTAAAACCTGCAGAGGTAAAGCACCCTGCCCAACAACAAATATATAGTTAAGTTAAAAGCCTGGACTGGAAGCCAGATTCATCTGGCTGTGTCCTCTAATACTAAAAGTGCACACGGCTTAGAGCTGTTGTCCTGAGCTATGTAAGACCCAGTGTCTGCCCTTCTAGGATATATATTTGGTAACACCCACATTTACTAATCTGAAATGGAATGAACAGATCACATAGCCTAGTTTGTAGAGTGCTCTAACTATAATATAATGGATAAATGAAATAATTTTTGCTACAACAATATTTATTTAAGTTTCAAATAATTTTGAACGTGTAAATATTTGCATGGTCCCACTAGAAGACTTACGGAAGAAGTCAGACACTTGCACCTATGTGTGTAGAATCCCCTTTAATGTGGACATTTCCAAATGCCAACTCAATGCAAATGACTTCTATGGAACACTCAAGTACCAGGAGTGGCATCATTATCCAAGACCTAGTAAAGTTCTGAACATTGTCACTTCATTCATGAAAAATCCAGCAGCTATTAAAACAATGCTTATCCCCCCTCAAAAAAAAACCTGTCATACAAAACCCACTTTATGTTTATATGTAAAATGGATTTAGGTTCTAGGTGCATTTCACTATAAACAGGGTTTTCACCTATTGGAATGTCCAGGGGCATTGGGAGGGACTGTTCATGTAGCTCAAGGAGTCTGGTCTCTTTTATCCATCTCCATCATTAGAATGTCCACTTCTCATTACAGCAACCAAAAATGCCTGCCTGGCTCAAGAAGAAAGACTGTATTCAGACTGTAAACAGAATGATCCCTGATGAGAATTTTAAGATTAAGTGAGGAAATGTATGCAAAGATCTCAGTACAGTATATTTGCACGCAATAAGCACTGAATAAATGGTAACTATTATTAGATAATGAAAATTCAAAATTTAAACAGACTTGCTCTAAGGGAACTTATAGCTTAAACACAATTGTAACATATATAGCGTAAAATTAATAAGCCTATTTGTGACACTCTAAGTGATTTAAATTTTTTAAAAATTAAGAATTAATGTGGAAACTAGCTTTCACTCTAATTATTTCACACAATACTAGTGTTTGCATTTATACACATTTTATTGGCCACATGACAGATGCAGATTTTCCTGTAAAACAGTCATATTAATGATTTATCAAAAAACTTGTGTTTAAAATGCTTTATTAAACAAACAACCAATCCAAAAATGGGCAGAAGACCTAGACATTTCTCCAAAGAAGTCATACAGATGGCCAACAGGCACGTGAAAAGCTGCTCAACATCACTAATCATTGGAGAACTGCAAATCAAAACTACAATGAGGTATCACCTCACGCTGGTTAGAATGGGCATCATTAGAAAATCTACAAACAACAAATGCTGGAGAGAGTGTGGAGAAAAGGGAACCCTCTTGCACTGTTGGTGGGAATGTAAATTGATACAGCCACTATGGAGAACATTATGGAGGTTCCTTAAAAAACTAAAAATAGAACTACCATAGGACCCACCAATCCCACTACTGGGCGTATACCCTGAGAAAACCATAATTCAAACAGAGTCATGGACCACAATGTTCACTGCAACACTATTTACAATAGCCAGGACATGGAAGCAACCTACGTGTCTATCGACAGACAAATGGATACAGAAGATGTGGCACATATATACAATGGAATATTACTCAGTCATAAAAAGAAACGAAATCGAATTCTTTGTAGTGAGGTGGCTGGACCTAGAGTCTGTCATACAGAGTGAAGTAAGTCAGTCAGAAAGAGAAAAACAAATATCATATATTAACGCATATATGTGGAATCTAGAAAAATGGTACAGATGAACTGGTTTGTAAGGGAGAAACAGAGACACAGATGTAGAGAACAAACCTATGGACACCAAGGGGGGAAAGCGGTGGTGGCAGGATGGAGGTGGGGGTGGGATGAATTGGGAGACTGGGATTGACATGTATACATTAATATGTATAAAATGGGGGCTTCCCTGGTGGCGCAGTGGTTGAGAGTCCGCCTGCCGATGCAGGGGACACGGGTTCATGCGCTGGTCCGGGAAGATCCCACATGCCGCGCGGAGCGGCTAGACCCGTGAGCAATGGCCGCTGAGCCTGCGCGTCTGGAGCCTGTGCTCCGCAACGGGAGAGGCCACAACAGTGAGAGGCCCGCGTACCGCAAAAAAAAAAAAAAATATATATATATATATATGTATAAAATGGATAACTAATAAGAACGTGCTGTATAAAAAAATAAAATAAAATTCAAAAAAAATTTAAAAAATAAAATGCTTCATTATTCATGTTTCATAACACTCACCCAATCTATTCAAATTTAACTGTCACTCAAGGCTTAGTCCTTTTTCATGGTTATAAATTGCATTTCAGAACTCTGTGCCTTTATGCTGCCAATAAGTCATATTTTATAATCTGGCATATAATGAAGGATAGTGTACAAGATTAATTACAAGGTCAGTTCAGTGTCAAAGCAGAAACTCACTGAATAGTATTTTCATTGAAGTAGCTAGAATCTATTATGTTTAAACTTCACCATAATGAATATTCTGTATCAGACTCAATTCATGAGAGAAAAATATAAGTTCTGTGGCAAAGTGGCTTTCCCTCCCTGAAATAATGTTAATAATTGAAGGCTTTTAAAATTTTATCCTGCGAATTTCAGATGTGATTAAATGTTGACTTTTTAAGGGCTGGAAATGTCAAATACTTTAAAGTAAAATTATATTTTCATCTTAATTTAATGATGAAAATATACTTAGGCTGTTTAATAGATTTAAGCCCAAATTTCTAATCTATCTGATTGTTCTACCTGGAAAATATTAAATTTAATAAAGGAGAGTGTAGAAAAGTATATTCTGGAGTACTTAAATGACATTTTCTTTGAAATGTCAACTTTAGCAATATTTTCAAATAAAGTTATTTGCAAATTCTTTTATTAGAGTCAATAATATGCCAGAAGATAGATAGATATGAAATTAATCTCTATCTATAACCATAATTCCATAGCACTTAATGAGCTCAAATGAAGGAAAGAATATGAGGATAATCAAAAAAATAAATGCTGTTTTTAAGGCAAAAGTTTAAAATTAATGATTTTCTTCACTGTTAGTAGCAGGTTATTCATTTAAGTGTGTTTTCAAGATGAAACACTAGGGGTGTTGACCTCTCTGTGCCTCAGTTTTCTCACCTAAAGGGGACGGTGTTTAGATAGAGGACCATGCAGATCTTTTTCAGCTTTTGTCGTGTATGGTATTTATAACTGCATTTTTATCAAAGGGTTTACTCTTATTCCCATCTAGTAGGACCTGTTTTGCCCCCTTCTCTGAGAGAACCAGGGACCAAAAATTGTACCTGGATCTCTAGTTAGAATTTGCTTCATTTAATCTCAGCCATTTCTCTTCATAGCTGTACTTTCTATCATACTTTTTCATATTCGGGGGATTTCTTCTTGTTCCAACTCTTCACTTCAAAGCCTCCACTTGAGTGATGCCATCAAACAGCAGGTAAAAAAGTACCATGAAGTAGAGGGAAATATTTATTCAGGACCTAGGCAAAGCTGAATCCTTTCCCTTTGTGCCAAATCTTATATCTACCTTTAAACTAAAATGGCCCTGTTTAGGCAAAGGGAGGAGGCATCTTTCCCCAATTCTGCAGAGATCCTTGAGAAGGAGAATCAACTAGAATTAATGTTTAATAATTGTACCTGTCCCATTGGGGGACATTGGGAGGGGTTAAAGAGGAATGCATTTAAAAGGGCACTGACTATTTGATTTAAATCCCTTCTGTTCTGATCCCAAAGAGAGAAGCTCCATGTTCCTCAGTGAATGGGACTATAAAGCTTTCTGAACAAAATGATTTAGAGGTGACCTAAATAATTATTATCGGATTGTTAAAGATTAGCAAAAAGAGCTGGTATCACCAGGAATGGAGGGTTATGCCCTTGGCTTTGGGGAATCTCTAAGGTAGTAGAAAGGGCAATAGATAGTGTATTAAGTCAGGGGTCTTCAGAGAAATATAACCAATGAGATAAAAAGAAATTTATTATAAGCAATCAGTTCATGCGATTATGGAGGCTGACAAGTCCCAAGATCTGCAGGGTGAGTCAGCAAGCTGGAGACCCAGGAGCCAACAATAGAGTTCCCGTCTGAAGGCTGGCAGGCTCAAGACTCATGAAGAGCTGATGTTTCAGGTCAAGTTCAAAGGCAAGAAAAATCTAATGTCCAGTTCAATGTTTCAGTTACATGGCACCCAGGCAGAAGGAATTCTCGCATACTCAGGAGAGGGTCAGCCTTTTTGTTCTATTCACGCCTTCAGATTATTGATAAGGTCCGCCCACGGTAAGAAAGGCTCTCTGCTTTACTTGGTCTACCTACGCAAGTTTTAATCTCATCCAGAAACCCCCTCACAGACACACTCAGAAAAATGTTTGACCAAATATCTAGGCACACTGTGGCCTAGCCAAGTTGACACCTAAAATTAACCATCACAGGAAGTGATGACAAATCACAAAAGCAGCAATAGTAGGTGCAAACTGAGCAACACTATCGTGAGAATGGAGGATGTCCAAGGCCCCTTTGAATTCCAGAGATAATACTGACTGGGTTTGATGCCCCATAACATTACAAGTAATACCTAATCCAGATGACACCCAGTGCTCAGACAGCCTGCCTTGGACGAAAAATGGAAACCCTCCTCCTCATCTCTCCAACTTAAAAAATAGTTTGTGTAGTGAAATGAAGGATGAACTGTGACCAGAAACAAAGAAATAGTAACTCATGGGGTCCAAGCAAGACAATAGCCAACATTTTGTTGTTTTGCTTTATTTTAGAGGCTTAATACCTTAGTGATCTTGGCTCTGCATTTTCATAATTGCAAAATTGGAAACACCTTCTATGTCCAACAAGGTAAGACTGCTTCAACAAATACTGGCACAAATACAATACAATACTATCCAGCCATTTAAAAATGTGGAAGAAGGGAACTTAAGAGCAAAGAAGAATATCTGAGCTGCAGAAATTTCTTACAGTGAAAGTTCTCTAAATTCTCCTGGGTAGAATGCGATAAACTAATTAAGAAACAGGATTTACAAAACTCGGATTGCCACTGGTTACAATGCTAGAAAATCAGAACAAGAACAAACATTAGCCTAAAAGAGAAAAAAGGCAAGTGGTATGTCCTAATGACAGTTGATAAGTGTAATAAGGTGATAACATTTACAGGAAAATGGGTTAATGAGACTGATGGAATAAGAGAGAGAGGAAGGAGGGCCATTGCCATGGAACCAAAGTAGGACACATTCAAAGGTTAGGTTTTTATCTCTGCTGCAGGTTTTATCATCATATCCTCTCAGTTGTTTTTAAAAATAGAAATATAACTTTGATATTGATAGGCTGAAACTCTCTACTCCAACCTCTTTTCTCCATTTACAGTTATTTTAAGACAGTTTTTGATTATATGAGGTTTAATTTTTTTAAGAATACACTGAAGCATGTTAGAACAGACTGCATGTTGTAAATTAAAGAGTTACAAAATGGCATGAACCATATCATTCCATTTTCATGAACATATGAAGGTTTTAAATCCACATGTACATAACAGGGAAAAAGACAGGAAATGTTTAACATGGAAAAGTATTAAAATGTTAAAAGTGATTTTCTCTGGAAAGTGGTACTAAAAAAGATTTATTTCTTCTCTATGCTTTTCTATATTCCTCAAAACTTTCATAATGAACCAATATAATTTTCATATTGTGAAAAAAGTGGTGTTAACTTGTGAGCTGACGTTTCATGTTATTTGATTCAGCCTGTGTCTCTTTCTACTCAGTTTTGGGGTCCTCTCCCTCTAAACTCAAATTGCCTGAGAAAAGTCAACAGCTACAATACATCTGTTTGCATTGAGAGACTATGCGCCCAGTATCCTCCTATGATATGGGGTTTTTTTTTTGTATTGAAAATCTATATAGACCGGGGGCACTGATATATGATCTCTTCCCTAAACTCTTGTTGAATATGCAGTATGAAAGTTAATCATGGAGATAACCCAACCAGTGATGTGTATCAAGAGCTTACACAAAATGGGAAATTCATTTGATACTTTTATTTCCTAGGGTGAGAAAGAAATTAGGGCCAGGTATAATAACTGGTATAAAATAGCTAATGTCATGCAAAATTTATTAAAGAAAACGTGATTGCGGAAATTATCAAATCACAGAATATTAGAGCTGGAAGAGAGTCATTTTACAGATTCAAAAATTCAAAAAAAATTAGAGAGAAAAATTATTTTCTCTGCTGTCCCATAGATAAGTAGCCCTCACAGAAATATCTGTTCCTCTTTTCTTCCTTTAAACATTTTTGTAGTGCTTAGTTTGTGCCAGGCACTGTGAATATGTTGTGGATTGAGAGGTGAATAAAATGGGCAACAGTCTTGACCTCACACAGTTTGTAGTCTAGTGGCTGATAGCGGTAAATCAGAAAGCAATTATAAGGTTTTGTGGTTAAGGGTCAAGAAGGGGAAATTAGAGAATACTTGGGACACCTGACCTAACAGGTAGCAGAATATAATTTTCCTATTATATTTTGATAGTCCTGCCTCTCTGCCTAATTATTTTGTTTCTAAATTTTTTCAGTATAAATTCTTAAACATTGCTTAAAATATTCTTGGTTTTAGATGGGAGCTGACCAAGGCAAATTCTTGATAAACACACCCAAATAACACCAATAACATCAACATTTAATCAGTCATTTCCATCAGATAAAGAAAACAAAAAAGACCATGCTTCAAAATAATTATTTTCCAATTGGTACTACTTTTTCAATATTGCAACTTGGGTCTTATCCAGTCTCATGTGTTCTGAGATCAAGACTTAAGCATTTTCAAAAATCATTTTGCCAATCAAAATTTCATTTGCTTCTCCCTGATCGGCTAAGGCTTACCTATTTGGTCCTACCCTCAACTCATCCTTACATTCTCTGGGGAGACAAACTGAACATCATGTTGCAGAGTAATAGGTAGAATTATGCAACATGTTACGAAATAATATCTTCATAGATTTATCCCACAAACATTTTCTATAACAATGCAAATAGAAAACCAAAACTCAAAGTGTAGAAAAATGGGGATAAAAGCTGATCCTGGAATCAGCTAGTTCCCACATTAAAAAGCATGGGAGATATACTACCTACTTAAATCCAACTTAAGTAGTTTTCCTTCTGTCATCATACAAACAATATGTGATAACTGATTTTGAAGTCATAAAAGCTAGATATTCGGTTTTAAAATGTAAAATAAAGAAGTTCTACCAATTCCTGGTAAATACAACTACCCATATTGTTCCCTTCATTTAGTCTATAAGTGGAGAAAGTACATTTTCTGCCTCTTTTCCCAGGCTATAGTATTTATCCACTGAAGAACTGGCTAATGGCTTCAGTTCCACATGGCTAACTCCCCTAGGAGAAAAAGCATAATGCTGCATGCAAAATTTCACTGTAGTCACAAAAGGGGCATTCTGTTTCCTTTTAAAATTTTTGTTTCAGGTTCTTAGGTATCTGGTGGTAAAATGTTTACCATTTACAATTCTGAAAAGCGATCCTAATTTATAAAATTGCTATTACTCATGACAAGAAAAGCGGCAAATGGTACCATGTCAGATGCTGGAGGAAGAAAATGAGCATCTCCTTGAATAGTCCAAGGGAAGTATCCAAAATCCAAGCCAGATCACTCAAACTCAACTTCTGAAGTAAACAAGATGGTCGTTCTACACACAATAGCCAAATAAATGTCTAGACTGTACAATCGTTTTTCCATGTTTATATGATAAATAATGCTGATTTCATAGCTAGTATATACACCAAATCAACAAATATATTTTAAAGATCCATCAAACAGTCCAATAAGGTACCACTTCCACACACACGTGCACCATCTAATAACAATCTTGGGACATGTATATACACGGATAGAGAAAATACATTTTTAAAGACAGGAGCTCACCCCGTATTTTATTGTTATCTGGGCAGAAACACATGTTCCAACCTTTTCTCCTTGCCTTTTTCTAGAGATAAATGGGCCTGTTCCTTTAAACAATCTGTTTATAAGAGCTATAGCTTCTGAGAGTTGAGTAAAACATACCAAGTAATATTTCTAAAATATTTTTAGGAAAGACACTTATAGAATAATGAGCTCGTTTCTTAAGGAGATAAGCCACGTCTTTCTTTTGGTTCATACAGAAACTAATGCTTGCAACCCCAAATTATTTCTGTGGCAATCTGATAGCAGCACAGATTATCTATAGCTTTACTATTTTTGTTATGCCAGCTTCCTATTCAATCAAACTCTAGTTGTTTGGGCCTATATTCTTCCTGGGATAAGCCTAGAATATTATCTAAATGCAGGGCTTGCTACCACCCAAGACATTTTTCTCTTTGGTTATCATATTAAGTGCCATCTGGGTAGTCTGGAATCCAGTGTTAACTATTGCTTGTACTTCTCTGATGCTCCATCAGCTCAGACCTATTTACAATAGTTTATTCTGCTTTTCAACTCCCCCATCTCTGTGGCAAAGCTAACTCCTGGTGATTTAAACACCAATGATCTTTCTTTCATCTGAAACCTCAATCCAATTTTTGCCCAATGACAGTGTCTAGCATTTATTATGGAATCTAGGATTTTATTATAGATGGCAATAAATTATTCTCTCATTAATCTATATTTTTCTTCTGCAAACAAATTTTATGTACCTCAAGGGCAGAAACAATATATTTGATTAACTGACTCATTGTCACAGAAAGCACTTATTGAGCTTTAATTATGGGCCAGATAGTGTACTATGCCCTGAAGACAGAGATGGCAAAGGAATGTTCTTGCCTTTCAAGGAGATCCTGTCCCTGTAATTTAATCCAATAATTGCTAGAAGAGACTTATGAAAGAGTACCCTAGACCAGTGGTTCTCAAACTTTAGTATGCATTGAATATCACCAAGAGGGCTTGTTAAAATACAGACTGCTGGGCTCCACTCCCACTGTTTCTGATACAACAGATCTGAGATGGGGCCTGAGCATCTATAATTCTAACAAATTCCCAGATGCTGCTGATGTTGCTGGCCTGGAGAAAGTGGTTTAGAGAAGGGCAAGGTGATTATGTAGGAGATATATGTGCAAAGCCATGATGGAGCTGAGTACTTGCTGTACTCAGGGAGTGGCAGGAAGGCTGTATGATAGGTTTGGAGGGTGTGTTGGGGATAAATGTGACATGGTAGTTGGTGACAAATTTTAACGGATCTTGGATGCCATGATAAGAAATGTAGATTTTAGAATCATGAAGCACTGTCAGAAATCTATAAATTTGAAATTTCAAGCCTGGGCTTTAGTTTTTAGAAAGAAAACAATTAGAGTGGAAGATACACAAGGTTTGTATCATACTGATACATAGACCTAAAAGATGAAAGTTATTTTGTTCTTTCAACATCGAGGGCTAGATATCATGCATCTAATGTACGGTCTGTCTCAGTTTTCCTCAGCTGGACAATTTTAATAATTTTCCTTGGGAAATCACAACCCCCAGTCAAGCTCCCCTCTGCCTTACCTAGTGGCAAGTAGATATGTGGTGTCCCACTTCAAATAACATCAACATTTGTATTCATGTTTCACAGACTCCTCAGGCTAGTGTAGCAGGAAGAACTCATGTAATTTTACTGATCAGGAATTTGAAGGCTAGATTAGTTAAGTAAACTAAGGTAACCTCGCTAGTTAATATCAGAGCTAAAACTAGAATTCACCTATCCAAATATTCTGTTTGTTACCATAATAATGTATATAAATCAGTTTAAGTATTTAAGTGACTACAACATGAAGAGTTATGATCAAGTTTGCACCTGTGCAGGCAGTAATAAGTAATTCACAACTGCAACAACATCAACTTTGAGATATATCTGTTTTCCGAGATGTTAAAAACAACATGCATCTTAGAAACAATGAAACACAGTAAACACAAGATGGCTTTCCAGGACCTCAATTTTGTTCATGGGAGAGACAGAAGATGGCATGTCTTTGATGAATCATTTCTTTCCATGTCCTATTTCCAGGCAGCTAAGCATCTTGCAGTTGAAGAAACCATCTTTTAGTATCTTCCAAACCAGAGGAGCTCAGCCACAACAGAAGACTACTGTAAGAGCCAGACTCCTCTGGGTGTGCTAGCTAGTCTTTATTCTTGTGTATTTCCTTAACTTCCACCATTTGACAAGCGACTCATGGAAATCCTTAGGAATTTATTCAGTCAAATGTTAATTTCTGACCATAGTTGCAGCTTTGAGGCTCATTATCAAACGCTGATCTCATGCCCTCATTCTTAACTCTCAGAAACAAATCACTTTATTACATGAACATCTGTTTCAACACATTTTCCTTTAGTAAATCCAAGTAAAACAACTAAGTTTTTCATTAAATTATTAATTTATTATTGCTTCTAATAATTTATTGTTTTATTTGTTTTTTGCTGAAAATGTGGATAGTAAATAGGAACCACCTTCTCTTTTTGATTATACAAGCATAAATGTCACCATTCTGTTGGCTAAGCTATAAAAGAAATTAATCCAGATGACATATTTTTATTTAGCTAGGAAACAGCTTTAACTTTCAGCCATAACATTTTAACACAGAATAAGAAGTACAATGTTTTTATTTATTTTTAGCCTCAACAGACATTGCATTTATTAAATACGTTAATAGCATGGGCATAACAATTGAAAATGTGCTTAATTGCTCAACCTTGGGGACTGGATAATCTGCATCAGATTTCTATAGGTTTTTCATGTCTCTGAATTGTTATTCGGACTTTCTAATGGGACCCTGTGCCTCTAGTCTCTCTCTTCTCTCATCCCTCCTATGTAATCCCTTTGACATGGATCTTTGAATACATATCCTTACTCACTCTAAGCTTGCCAGTTTCTCTATATTGCTTCTCTTTGACCTCATCACTGCCTCCACCTTATGCCTCTCCTTATGTGTTCAATCATGTGAGATTTCTTAATATTTCCAGGACAGGCCATGCTATTTTGTGCTTTCAAAGTTACTCAAGCTGTTATCCTCCCTTCTGACCTTCTTCTTCCTCTATATTGGCAAGATTCGACTCCAGCTCCCAGGTAAGCACATCTGCCACCATCTCTGTGAAACCGAGTGTTAGACTTCTCTGATACCTTCACAAATTTTACTGTACCTATCTTGGAGTACTATAATGACTTTAATGTTGCCCTCCCCAACTAGACCAAGTATGTACCATTTGTAACACATAAAACATTGTAAATACTCAACAAATGCTGTTTAATTAGTGCACGAATGATAGTATCTGTACAGTGACAGCCACTGTCTTTATCTCCCCACCTCTCATTATCTTTGTAACACACTACAAGGAAGTTTTGATGCATGCTTCCAATGCAGATGTCTTTTGTCAAAGTCAACTATGAGCTCCAAAATGCTAAATCCAGGGGGAAATTATTTTGTGTTTGTGTAACTGAATTTTTCAGCAGCATCTGACACTGTCATTCCCTTTATCTTGAAGTAATTTTTTCATTAGGTTTCACGGACATCATACTTACCTGGTTGTCTTTATATACCATGGCTATTGCTTCCTAGTCTCCTCTGTCTCTTTTCCCCTCCCCTTCTTTGAAAACTATGGCTAATTCTCAGCCTCTTTTCCCAAACTCTCTTCCTAGGAGAACTAATTCGATCCCATGCTGTTAAAATCATCTATAAGCCTATGACTCTCATATTATTAACTCTAGTTCCAATTTCTCTCTTGAGTTTCAGACTAATATATCCTGCTTCTTAACCAGCATCTCTGCTTGGATGTTTAATGAGCCCTTGAAAATAAACATGGTCAAAATAAAACTCTTGATTTCATCTCTCCCTGTACCCTTCTGTTCCTCCACCACTTTTCTCCACTTCCCCTAGAAAAGAACTTAGAAATCTTTCTCAGATATCCTTATATTGCACATCTAATCCATCACAGTAAATCACCTATGCTTTTCAAATGTATCCTAAATCCACACTCTCTCAGTGACCCTACCATTCCATTTTAGTCTGAACCACCACCATCTTTCACATGGGCTATTAGAGTGGTATCCAATGTCATCTTCCTACATAACTATTGCCCCATTTCAGTCTAACCTTTACTCAGCGACAAGAAAACTCTTTGAAGAAAACAGATCATATCACTTCATCCTCTGGCTCTAAATTCTCTAATGATGTCCCATGAATCTCAGAGAAAGAATTAAATTCCATATCATGGACTATAAATTATGCATAATCTGGCCCTTGCCTACTCTCCAACCTCATTCCCTCCTCATCCTCCCCTTGCAATGGGATCCATGATATTTCTGGACAAGCCCAGTCTATTCAGTGACCTTGTCCTTGCTGTTTCCTCTGCCTAAAATATTTTCCCCAAGTATTCACCAGGCTTACTGCTTTAAACAACTCTCATCTCTTCTTAAATATTGCCTCCCAGAGAAGCCATGTCTTCCCACCCAGTCTAAACTAGCCCACCTTCAACATCATTTTCTATCCCCTTAACCAGCTTTTTTTCCAAGATGTATCACTATCTGAAATTACATGTGTAGGTATGTAATAAATGTATCAAATAAATATCACTCACTTATTATCTGGCTCTCTACTAGAATGCAAGTTCCATGAGCATAGGGATGTAATTTTGCTCACTCTTGTATTCTTAGTACCTGGCATATAATGTGTAACGTATAACATATAACTTGGTAAATATGTATTGAGTGAATAACGCATTGAAGGGATCCAAGTTATACCACTGTGGCATATGGATAATTTTGAGCTGAAGGCATTTGAGAATCAACAGATTCAGGAAGATGCTTTCTCTGTACTCACCTTTCTGCCCCAAAGCAAAGCCTTCCAAATGAATTCAACTTATTATAATGCTCCCTTTAAGGGAGGCTTCCCATAGCAGGGGAAAGAATGACTCCTATCACTGGAGATGAGAAGTTGGCACCGGGATGAGAAATTGTATAAACAGATCTTACCTTCTATTAGTTTCCCCCGTATGTTTCTCAGTCATTTTCCACCACTTATTTTCACTTGAAATTCTAACCCACTCCCCTTGTTAAAATGGTATATAATCTCTACATCCTAACAGCTTCTTTGAGCGACATTTTCTGTCAGCTCCTGTGTACATACATGAAAAATCTTGTCTTTTTTCTTACTACTCTGTCTTTTGTCAGTTTACTTCACAGCTTCCCAAGTACTGAACTTAAGAGGGTAGAGGAAAAGTTTTTCCTCTTCGACAGCATAAATGAACGTATCAATAAATGGATAGCTTGAGTAATTTTCCTCATCCTTCTAAGCCTCACTCTATTATTCATTTTATTGATCACACCATCAACGCCAGGCAAGAAATGGAATTTCTCAAGAGTAAGTAACATTAGAAATGTTAAAAGTCTACCACAGAGAGATGTCACATTGAGAAATAGTTCACATGATCTTCATTTGATCTCACTCTTAAGTTAAATAGTTGGGAGGATCAGGATGGGGAGTGGAGATATCCTTTTGCACGAGGTTCCACTGATATGATTAACAAAAAGATGCCGAAGACACATAAAAAGAATAGAGGTTCCTTTGATACGGGTAAAGCTTATAGCTTATTCCAGTCTGTGGTTCCACAGAGCCCAGGACCCAGCAGGGCGCCCCCTCATAGAAAACATGCTTCTCTAAACTTCAGGTCTCCACCAAAGTGGCCAGCTACCAAAATACCATCCCATCACAATATTCTCAGATCCTTCATAAATCCCCCTACTGCCAATCACATGATTTTTTACCCCCTAAAATTCTTCTAACTGACAATAAATCACTTCTAAACAAATCTAACAGGATGTTCTTGGACACATAACAAGAGAAGTGTGAATCTTAGGTCAATTTTCCAGACCTACCAGGCTATGATCTCAGTTCTTACTTTTCCATATCAGAGTGGAAGGCTGCCCGCAGGCCACTTTAATTCAAACCTAAGAAGGTGCCTTGGGCAGAGAAGATTTTTAACCAACAAGTTTGTTTGAGGGATGATTTGGATAGGAGTCCAAATGGACCTAGGAGGATTATTACCAGAGAAAAAGAGGGTAGGAACTTGTTATTACTGGCTAGAGACCAGGCAACTAGAGAGGCTGGGAAAACAATCTCAGAAGGTGTGGAAGACCCAAGCCAAAGGTAGACACTAATTCCCATCTTTATCTTGAGAGCCCTGGGATAGGCATCACTTAAAGTAATCTCAGAGGTTTATCTTTGGCATACATCCCTGAGCCATAAGTGAGATTCAAAACAATCAAAAAGACTAGCAGGGCATTGCATTTTCTCACCCCAAACTCACTTAAGACTTCATATGGCACAAAATTTACACAGTAAAGCTTACTGTTTTACTTCAATAAACACTGATTATTGAGGTTGATGATCTGTTCTATAGCTTTCCCCAAAACCTGTGTTACTGTTTTATCAATTCTGCAAAGAGTATAGTCAAAACACCTAAGCTGGTAGCCTTTATGCTCAATCATAGTTCTAAAGGTAACAGGGAGTGCCAGGCTACAGAGCAAATAGGATATAACTCTCTGAATCTTGCTAAAGTTCCAGTAATTCTGGTGGTCCCAGTAAATACTGGGCCAGGCCCAGGAAACTTCTCTCAGTCTATCTGCCCCTAGAAGAATGGTTCTCAAAGAATGGTTCCTTGACCAGTAACATCAGCATCACTTGGGAACTTGTTAGAAAAGCAAATTCTCAGGTTTCCACCCACAGTGACCTTATCAGAAAGTCTAGAGATGGGGCCGGTAATCAGTGCTTTAACAAGCCCTCCAGGTAATTTTGATGCAGGCTAAAGTGTAAAAACCATTCCCTTACAGTGTTAAAAGTCAAAGGGATTTGAGCAGGTTGTAACAAGTTCCAAGACCTCTAGGCATTGAGGATTGCCAAGCAGTCCTGAGGACTAAGGACGCCCCATTTGCATGGCAACAATATGTATAGTGAAGTGTATCAGGTTCACAGTACAGCCTTTCCTATAGAACCCTTAGTGCTGTATTAAGCTAATCCTAGTCTTAAAACCAAAACTGGATACAAACAGACTGGATTTCCTTGAGTGAAGATCTCACGACTAACTATCTCCCTACATGGTGAACCCTATGCCCATGTAATATTAGCATCTTCTTCGTCCCCTCATCTGATACCTCCTCCTTCCCATTGGCCTTGTCCACAGTGATGTGGAACTGCCCTACTTTCACTGTGTATTCACCAAGTCCCGTACTAAGGAAATGTACAGCTGAGAAGGTCTTTGTCCTCTAAAGCTTATTAGTCTTTGCCTTACCCATGCCTGATTCACTTTTATCCATGCGTCTTTAGGAAAACTGTTCCTTCTCCCTGAATCACCCTTTTCTCCTCTGATTCTTCATTTTGGAACTGATTCTGAGGCCCTGGGCTATCACATTCTGTGCTCACCCCTTTCAGAGCACAGTATTCCAATTATTTGATTACACACCTGACTCTTCTGAACTAGGAGCTCCTGGAAGGCTGTGTCTTTCATCTCTCTGTCATCAACATTTTGCACAATTCCCATCTACAGTAGATACCTGATAAAATTTGACTAATGAATGAAGGAAAACCAGACAATGGATTCTAAGGAGAGAAAAAAAGTATTCTGCAATAAATGGCTTTTGAATCTCAACATGTTTGTGAGCATACAAAGGGAAATAATTTAAAATGAATTTACCTGGGGTTTTGTGGCTTCTTCCACTCTTGATTTCACTTTGTAATCAAAGCCCTAAGCTGCTTGTTTCCACCTAACCTTACCAAACTCATACAAATTCAGTTGGCAAGGTCTCCAATTGCCAGAGTTACTCGGAATTGCATACTGATCCTCCAAGGTGCTTAATGAGCCACACTGGCTGGTTAACAACCACCTATAAGATTGATGGGCATGAAATGAATTTTAATAGCAACCAAACCCTTCCTTCCCTGATTTATAGACCTATCACTGTTATGGAGCAAACCAAATTTTGGAAATTCTGGCTGCTCAGATCCAAACTGCAGTCCGATTGTGACATTATTAATGTTGGAGTTTGAAGTCAGTGCTACAAATGTATCTAGCAAACTGGGTAGAGAATGAGCTTGGAAGTATGAATATTAGTTAGAAATTAATGATTTGTACAGAATGATGTGTGGCTTGGGTAGTCGGTTCTCTTTGTCAAGTGTGGATACAAAATGACTGTTTCATTCCCAATTGCAATATGTATCCATGGTAGTTATGTGCAATGCATTTGAAAATAATAACTTGAGATACGGAGACAAAGAATGAATAAGCCAAGGAAGTGTGGCATTCACAAAGAGACATTTTATCTGCTGATTCTTAATCAGGGCAGACCTGAATATTCACATTTATAACACAAAAACTGAAAGAGAGGGCTGGAATTTAAAAGGCCCTTCATCTTGGTCAGGCTCTGTGGGGTGTTCTCCCTGCAGCTGGTGGGCCCCTTCCTGTTTCTGATGTCTCCACCTGCAGGTGGTGGCGCTGGCCCCTGACCTCATGAAATAAGTCTCTCGCTCTTCTCCCACTTTATTCCTGCTGCCTGGAGACTGCAGACGGGAAGTTTGGGGATGACAAAAGGTCTCTCACTAAAAGACTAGATTAATCAGCTACATAATGTTTGCTCCACAAGCCTTCTTTTTCAAATAAAGTTTTCCAAAAATGAGCTAATCTATCTCTTCACTTTTATTCAAAATGCAATAGGAGTATAATTGCAAAGTAAGGGAGGGCCCTGGACAGAGTCTAAAAGGAAAACCTATCATCAATACAGGTCAAGGAGAAAAGACAAAATTGGAAAGCAAAGATGTGTTGCAGCCTTAAAAGTGCAGATAACGGTGGAACATTTTAGTGAGAAAAGAAACTAGTGGCTTATATTTTAAATTTTCTAAAACATTTCTGTCCAACCATTCCAAAGAAAGGAATAAATGGGGATATAAGGAAGTAAGATAAGAAAAGTTGATTTCATGGTGGACTAGAGAGCAGTGGCCCGGGGTTTTACCTTTGCTCTATGACCCAGATCTTGAGCCTCCTTCCTTGGCAAGTCAAGATGTTATTAACTATACTGTAACTACTTCCTATCTTTGTTCCATTTTCCTCTAATCTATTGCCCAAACTGCAGAAAAGGCTTTCGAAAATTCATGCCTACTCAAGTCATTTGCTAGTATAAAAGCAAATAACCTACTTGTCTATATACTTATATAAATATGACCTAGCCTAAAGCACTAGTTCTCAAAGCAAGATGAGACGAAGACCAGCAGACTCGGCATCACCAAGCAACTGAGGGACATGTTAGAAGTGCAAATTCTAATGAGCATCTTGAGGTGTCACCTCACACTGGTCAGAATGGCCATCATCAAAAAATCTACAAACAATAAATGCTGGAGAGGGTGTGGAGAAAAGGGAACCCTCTTGCACTGTTGGTGGGAATGTAAATTGATACAGCCACTATGGAGAACAGTATGGAGGTTCCTTAAAAAACTAAAAACAGAACTACTATACGACCCAGCAATCCCACTACTGTGCATATACCCTGAGAAAACTATAATTCAAAGAGTCATGTACCAAAATGTTCATTGCAGCTCTATTTACAATAGCCAGGTCATGGAAGCAACCTAAGTGTCCAGTGACAGATGAATGGATAAAGAAGATGTGGCACATATATACAATGGAATATTACTCAGCCATAAAAAGAAACGAAATTGAGTTATTTGTAGTGAGGTGGATGGACCTAGAGTCTGTCCTACAGAGTGAAGTAAGTCAGAAAGAGAAAAACAAATACCGTATGCTAATGCATATATATGGAATCTAAAAAAAAACTGTACTGATGAACCCAGTGGCAGAGCAGGAATAAAGACGCAGGCGTAGAGAACAGACTTGAGGACACAGGGTGGGGAAGGAGAAGCTGGGACAAAATGAGAGAGTAGCATTGACGTATATACGCTACCAAATGTAAAATAGATAGCTAGTGGGAAGCAGCCGCGCAGCACAGGGAGATCAGCTCGGTGCTTTGTGTCCACCTAGAGGGGTGGGATGGGGGGAGAGGGAGATGCAAGAGGGAGGGGATAAGGGGATATACATATACATATAGCTGATTCACTTTTTTATACAGCAGAAACGAACACACCATTGTAAAGCAATTATACTCCAATAAAGATGTAAAAAAAAAAAAAAAAAGTGCAAATTCTAGTCCCAACCCAGACCTCCTCGAACATAAATTCTGAAGCTACAGCCCAGCAAGCTGTAGTACAACAAACCCTCCAGGTGATTCTGATGCTGTGGAAGCATGAGAACCAGTGGCCTAGAGGTGGGTATAAACTGGTATGACTATCCTTCAGCTGGAGACTGTGTCGTATTTTTTTTTTAAGTGTATAGAATCCAGGTCTTCGCCTACTGACACTGATCTAACAGGTTTGGGATGAAAGCGAGGCATCTACAGCTTTTATCAAGCCGCCCAGATAACTCTGAAAGGGGCTATATGGACTGCACTTAGAGAAATGCTGGGCACAGGATAAACAGTATGTGAACCACTTACATGTAACATGCAACAGCCTAGCCTTCTCCCCACTGACTCCTCCACGCCCCTCTCTCCTTTAATCCTCTTTTCTCTTCATCAGCATGCCACACATTCTCACACTTCTCTGCCTGTGCTGGGACCCTTCTCTGCCTGATTCACCACCGAGCCTTTTCCTTGCCTATCCAACTTGTACTCCCCCTTCACATTTTATGAGAAGCTTTCCTCAGCTCCCTCAGGCAAAGTACATTCTTTCTATTCTTTTACTCCTCTGACACACTGTTCATAGTAGCCTACCTGAATAAGTAAGGTCTTTAGAAAGGCCCGGGCTTATTCATGTATTCATTCAACAATTATTTACCTGTCATCTATTTTGTTCAAGGGACTACGTTAGGCCTTGGGTACATAATGGTAAACAAAATGGATATAGTTCCTGCCCTAATGGAGCTCAAAGGCTAGATTCAAATCATAACTGCACCACTTACTAGCTGCAAGGTCTTGGGCAAGTTACTTAATCCCTTTGAGTCTCAGTATTATGAGCTGTAAATTGATGATGATAATTCCTAGTTTATAAAGCTCTGACAAAGATTAAGTAGAAAGAGTAAGAATCATATGATGGAATGTCTCTTACATAGTAGGCCTTCAATAAATAGTAGCTGTTATTAGATTACTTATCTCACTCCACTTGAATGGTTTTAAGTATCTATCCTTCACTGGCCTATGAAGTTTCCTGAGATCCCTCATTCATCTTTGAATTCCCTGTCCTTATTACAGTGCCTGCAACATAACTGGCATATTATAATTCCTCTATAAATGTTTCTGCATAAATAAATTGCACTTTGTCAGACAGGTTATGTTCTCTGATGTGAGCCATTTTGCTCTTCCCTAAAAAACAAGGCAAAACTAGTCAGATGAATTTCAATGGTGATTTTTGTATTGTGGCTATTCCAGGAATGCACCATTAATAACTTTTCTTCTTACATTGAATATTATAAAATAAATCAAAATAATTGTATCCAAGTAAATGTCCTGTCATTAAATTTAACCAGGTTTTACTCTTTCAAGTGCTCTTTAAAACACAAATGTAAACAGGGCATCCACGTTAAAATCTACTTTTCAAGAGCACTGAGGGAAAGCAGTGAAGATGCACTGACCTTGAGGAAGAGTACAGCTGCTGGTCCTCAAATAGGACATGCCTTGCCTTACATTGTCTCAGGTGAAATATGCATTCATTGTGTGTATATGGATAACACATGCATATACAGGAAAGGGGAAAACTTAAAGCTAGTTAGGTGAATTTTGTCTGTGTCTGTATATTTAAGAGCAGAATTGATGCTAACAAACATAGAAAACAAACTTATGGTTACCAAAGGGGACAGACTGGGGGAGGGATACATTATGAGTTTGGGATTAACAGATACATGCCACTATATATAAAATAGATTAAAAAAATAAGGATTTACCTTCTAGCACAGGGAACTATATCCAATAACTTGTAATAACCTATAATGTAAAAGAATCTGAAAAAGTATATATATATATATAACCGAATCACTTTGCTGTACACCTGAAACTAACACAATATTGTAAATCAACTATACTTCAAAAAAAATTGATGCTAATGAGAAAAATCTGTTCTATTACAAAATCGTTCTTTATTCCACTAGTTCTTTAACTTGAGCATGAATCGAAATCAACTGGAGTGCTTGTTACAGATTGCTGGGCCCCACTGCCAGTTTCTGATTCAGTGTGTCTCAGGTAGGGCCCAAGAATTCTCATTCCTAACAATTCACAGGTGATGCTCTACTCTATGAGGGAAAAAGTCTGAATGTGCCATGAAAAGAATGCTCTGCTTCTGAAGAAAGAAACAGAAGCATGAAAGGTTAAAGGAAAACTACAAGTCTCAGGTAACTGAAGTTCTCCAAGTAAAATTAATCACACTGCTCATATATACCTACAACCCTTTGTTTCACAGGCTAGTCTAAATTTACCACTTTATTTTACATGGTTATTTGTGCGAATCCACTTTTTTATGAGATAGTGAGCACCTTAAAAAACGGTGGCATGGTTTATTCATCTTTATGTTTATCATGGCGTGTACACAGCTAATGTGCAATAAATGTTAAATGAAACAAAATCTAAAGGAAATAGATTGTTCATCTCAATCTCTAGATTGGTAGAACTTTTATGAAGTAATCCATAACTTAAGGTACACTATTGACTTCAATGTTTAGATTCTTGATTTTCTTTTTCATCTGAAATATTAACATAGGTGAAGAACAGGACAGCTAACTTCTGTGAGATGATATGTAAAGAATAGATAGAGCTACTTAAATAATTCAAATGCTATACAGATACCACATACAAAATGTATACACTTCAATAAGACTTTTTATTGTGCTCCTACTAAATGCCTGGAAGTGTACTGAATGTTGGAAATGCCCAATAGAATCATGCTAACAGCTTCAATGTATTGAGTAGTTAGGATGCAATAGGCACTATACAAAGTGCTTACCATGAATTATGCTTACTTATGCTTCGCAACATCCCCAAGAACTTGGCACTATCAGCATCCCCAAATTAAGGAAGAGGAAACCAAAGCTTAAAAAAATTAAATTCTCCCAAGTGACACAGATAAGAAATGGCAGAACCATAACTTGAACTAAGGTTGTCTGAAGGTAGAGTTTGTCTCAATGACCCTGCTGTACTGACTCACTCTGAAGAGGGGCTCAGCCCTCAGAAGAGTCACATGCAAAAGAGACTAATATATTTTCTAAGATTTAAACCATAGTAAAGCTCTCGGTTAAGTTTACATACATCCAAAGTTCTAAAAGATAGACCCCCAAGGGGGAGCTCATTTTTTGTTCCATATTAGAGAAAATTTAAGGTATAATTATTCATTCATCAATTTGACAAATTTCTCTAGAATGTCTATTGTGTGAAATACGGTCTGTTGTTCTGTGGATTCAGTGGTGAGCAAAGTATGCCCACGGTCTAGTGGGTGAGAGAGGTAATAATCAAGTGCTCCCCCAAATAACATGTAATTACAAACTGAAATAAGGACTATGAGAGGAAAATATAGGGTAACAAAAAATCATATAGCAACAGGATCTAATCTAATTTGGGAGTGTGGGATCTAGAGGAATCCTCCCCAAAGGGTAACAACCAAAGTAGTTCTGTAAGGTGAGAAGGAAAAGGTAAGTGCATATGTGGGCGTGGAGGTGGAGATTGTGAGCAGAGTTCACGACAGAGGGAATAACATGTGCAAAGTCAAAAGAGATCATGGCACTGTATTTAGAAGGATCTACAAAAAAAGTTAGTGCGATTGGAGTACAAAAATAAGTGACAAGAAGGAAGAAGTAGTGAAATACTGCAAACATAGCAGAGGCTAGGGCATGTTGGGCTTTGAAGAGCATGTTAAGGCCAAAAGTAATAACAATCCTCCGAAACAGAATAGTGAAAAGGCTAGGTGTGCAGTTTTAAAACAGCACTCTGGCTGTAGAGAGAACAGGCTGGTGAGGAAGGGCAGATTCATTTTAAGTTGGCTAATTAAAAGATTACTGTGGTCATCACAGTGAGAAATGATAGCAGCTTACCCTAGGATAATGAGGGACATAGAGGAAAACTGCAGAGATATTAAGAAGGTTAAACCAGTGGGACTTGACATGGCGGTTGAAAGACGGTGAAGAGGAGTCAAGTATGAGTCCCAGACTTTGAGCCTGCTTGACTGGATGGTGACATTCACTGGGATGGGGGAGGCGGGGGCAAAGTGGATGTGTATCACGTCTGAAGGACAAGATCATAAGTTCAGTTTGGGGACTTCCCTGGTGGTCCTGTGGTAAACAATCTGCCTTCCAATGCAGGGGACATGGGTTCGATCCTGGTTGGGGAACTAAGATCCCACATGCCACGGGGCAACTAAGCCTGTGCACCACTACTGAGCTCACGTGCCTCAACTAGAGAGCCTGTGTGGCACAAACTACAGAGCTCATGCGCTCTGGAACCTGCGCGCCACAACTGGAGAGAGAAAACCCGCACGCCACAACTAGAGAGAAGCCGGCGTGCCGCAATGAAAGATCCCACTTGCCGCAACGAAGATCCCATGTGCTGCAACTAAGACCTGAGACAGCCAAAACAAAAAAGTTCAATGTGGTGTTTGTTGAATTTGAGCTGCCTTCAACAGCGGCAATGTCAATTAGGCAGATGGGTACATAAGACCAGCATTCAGGGCAGAATTCAGGGCAGAGATGTATATTTTAAAGGCTTTGCAGGAAAGTTAGTAATTTAAACAAAGAGCATTAGTGAGATCACCTAGGAATAGGAGACAGAGCAAAAAATGAAGGGAAATATTCATCCTTCTTTGGTACATTGTGTAGTGCATCAGAACTATATCCTATTTAATTTAAAATTGGAAAACCAATCTAACCACCCATGGTACAGACGAAGAGAACTAAAACCTTGAAAGTTTGGTCCATTTGCTAGATCTGAAACGTAGAGTTGGGACGGGAACACAGGTCTTCTGAACTGTAGTTGAATTTTCCTACTTTTACATCAGTGTTTTTCAAAATGTCTTCCTGGGGCCAACAGCATCAGCATCACCTACACACTTGTTAAAAAATGTAAATACTCGGACCCCACCCCATATCTACTGAATAAGACTTAGCACGGCGAGTGGGCTCAGCAGCCCTCCTGGTGAATCTGATGCGTGCTCGGTTCTGAGAGCAATCTCTTGCCTGAGCAGCAGTCAGCCAAGTGATGTGTTCACACCCATAGGTAGAGAGGGAACCAGGGCAATGTGAGGCTGTTACTGACTATGTGCCAGAGGTGATCATATAAACTAGACCCTCTTGAATTCAACAGAAGCTGTAGAGAACATTGGTACATGTGTTTTACAACCCAACAGTTCTGCATGCCATATCTGTGTTTTGCAAAAGGGACAGACAGTGGTTCCAGGGAAATTTACATTACCAATCCAAGTTGAGGAGGTAAAATAGTCTAAGACACAAGGAGGCAAAAGTTGATTTGGTAGAACTTGACAGAGAAGGTACTTCTAACCATCAGTTTCAGTTTGATGGATATAAACAGCCATTTTCAAGACTCAAACACCCACACTCCCATCTTTGGAACAATGTTAGCAATTCTGTATGCTTGACATATAAACCTCTGTTGCAAATTACCCTCCAGTCGTGAGATTAATAACCAATGGTTTCTGGTGTTTTGTTGCTTTGAAATATGCAACCTTAACAGATGTTTATACTTGGGTCTTAAAATCTAATTGAATAGTTCACTTGATGTGTTAGCACAATTACGGAACTCTTCCTTAATAGGGGAAGAGGGCCCAATTGATATGTTTAATTTTCAAAAACACAGATTGTTCTTTGCTTAATAACAGTCTATCAGCTAGAAATTTCTATCAATGTCTCTACTTCATGAGTACAAGGATAACTTGTGGTTTTAATGATCATTTTGGAACATTTAGGATTGGAAGGTAGATGCTGAACCAAACAGTTTAATTTGTATTCAGGACAGTTTTAATTTTTTGTACTTACTATCATCCTACTTTAAACATAATTATACTTAATGATAATTCTTTTAACTAGAATATCTAATTAATAAGGGCACATCCATTTCTTGAACAGTACACATACATCTGCATGTATAAGCTTAACCTATTTATATGAAGAGGATTCATAAATTCTATTATACTTGATAAAATGATATCATCAGCTGCTATCTAATAATTCAAGAAATTCATCCTTTGTGACATACAGGCGTTCAACAACATTCTGATAAATATATTTTCTTTAGTAATCAAATATAATAAAATACATTGGTTTTATTAAATCATCTAAATACTGAAACAACTATACCATTAGTGTTTGAAGTACCTTTGAAAGTATTTCTGATTTCTCTTCCTCTTCTAATACGCTACTTAAAGGAATGAGGCATTTATTTGAACCATCAGTTACAAGCTTTCATAGTAAAAAGATGATTGGACAATAAGTGAAAAGCTATGTATTTGTAACTGTATTGCTCAAAAGTGGTAGTTATGTGCATTGGCTATCCCTTCAGTGAAAACAAAGATCATCCATTTTCTTTTAGATGTAATCACTACTATCTAATGCAGAATATACATAGAAAATACACAATTCACAAGTATAGTAACTGCATGGCAATTTGCTTTCAACTTTCTACATGGATATACTTTTCTATGTGCATTAATTTCACTGTAAAATAAATAACACTGTACGATTAAAAAGAAAACTAGGTGCTAAAAACTAGGTGAAGATACTTTGCACACTACGGTCAACAAAGAAAGGTTTGATAATAAAATGTTTGTTTATAAAATTTGTAGAAGTGCTCCTTGGAAATATATCTTATGAATGCCTAGAGATGGGCTGAAGAGAAAAATAGAAGGGCATTTAAAATGTTTACATTTTCCTTTACATGCCTCTGATTTAAAACAAATATCCAATCATTTTAATAGATACAGTTTGCTGCACAAAAGCATGAATTAAATGAGTTGGAATATAATTTAAAAACAAAGTATATTCCAAATAGCAAGCCCATCAACTGACTTTTACATTCTTCTGATAAATGCAAAGTACCAGTTCTCTGAACATAGCTTTTTATGGTTACTTTTTCAAAATAACTACATCATTCAACTCTACTGAATTGCCTGTAAACCCCAAATTACTTGAACATTAGTTCTGGAGAAATGTTCATGATGCCTTTAAACTCTGAGTGTCAAATTCAACATTTAGGCTCTAAAGCCTACGGGTGGTATTTATCACTCTTCAACACTCACATTCATCATTTAGGGAAAATATGTTTAAGAAAGAAAAAAATGAAACAGGAACTCAGGGTTTAAAATATTCCTTCTTATAATCTGTGTGGTTCCTCTTTTAAAGTCCTTTGACTTGCCAATTGGAAAGACACCAGGATAAAGAGAAGATTTTAAAATGCCCAAATCTTTATGATAAATGATCAAGCACAGAGTGTGGAAGGAAACTAAAACAGAAACTCAGTGTAATATTTGGCTTAATCACTCTGATAGTTAATCACAACTAAGGCTCCCCAACCTCAGCAATTTAGCCAAAAATTAAATATCAAAGAAAGTTACAGTTTGCTGTGGACACCCAGAACAGCCTCTTCTTTCTTATCTTTCCTATAATAAAACTTTATATTTTTCCTTTCAAACTAATGCATCAGTTATGATTTTATTTAAATTGTGAGATCTTTTTGCAGTGAAAGTACACATACTGACATTTGTCAAATTATTTTCTTAACACTGCTTGATTAGGTGGCTAGAAAGAAGCAAAGTGTCATGCATTCATTCAACAAAAATTTATAGTCATCAAATAAAAGTACATTTTATAATGAAATCATAACACCAAAAAAGTGATTGTGAACCCTTGATACCTCTTAAAATCTGAAAATATTAGTGGCCAATTTGACTCTTAAAATCTGAAAATTAGTGGCCAATTTGACAGTCAGAAAAGTATAAGTGATGTTCCCTGAATGCTTCATGAGTTTAAAAATTACAATCCTACCACCTGATACTAGCCCCCTCCCCACTTAAAAGGGATCATAACTACTGACTCAGGATTAAATTCAAATGCATCAGTGACAAAAGAGTAAATGAAGAGTTATGACCACTGATGATAATTATATCCTGAAAGCAAATGAAAGCTTGCTATAAGGAAATCCTGAATCAGTGTTCTTGCTGAGTCTAGGGTTAACTTAAAAGTTAGGTGGGAAATTGATAGTTCCTACAGGAAATGTTATGTCCAAGTTTATTTCCTTGGCTTCTGATTTCGAAGCAATGGGTTTGGGCCATTTTAAAGGTTAGACATCAGCAAGTGGCTGCAGTGACAAAGAGTTATTAAGCTATAACACAATACTTTTATTCTCAAAGGTTGGCTAGATTGTGAAAAGAAGCATCCCTTCTATCTTCTCTTCCTCATTAAAAAAAAAAAGACATTTATTTGGTCCCAGAACCTTTTAGTCATTTTAAGCTGGCTTTGTCCCCCCTTATGCTTTAGCTTTGCTCTTCTCTTTGAGGCCTCAGTGACATTTAGGTCAGAGAAGTTTTTACCATTGTAATCTTCGTTGAGAGTTCTAACAAGAGAGTGAGGACACTCAAGGCTGGCACAGACGCCTGAGCAATTTTCCTTACCGCTCAAAACTGGACCAAGTTGTGCAGAAATAAGAGCAGATCATGGGTTTTGCTACATATACTTTCAGATTTACAGGTCAAATGTAGATTTCCAGAAGGTTTAGGGATTAAATTTGGCCACCATCATCTTCACCACCACTCTTAACCAACACCATCATCACCATCATCAATGCCATAATTATCATCATGGATATATTTTGGTTTTTATCACTTTCTATGTAGCAGGTACTATGCTAAGCACTTCATATGTATAAACTCTTTTATGTTTACAAAAATTCCCATAATTCAAGCTCCATCCAACAAGAAATATGTTTAAACATAAATCATATCACATGACAATCCTTATTAAAACCCCCATTACCTTGCAATTTAATTTATGGCAAAAGTCCAAACTAGTTACCATGTCCTGGAAGACTGCACACATCATCCGACCCCAACCAGATTTTTCTCCACATTTCCTGGCACTCACCTCCACTATCACCATATACCACTCATGCTATTCTTCAAATAGGCCAAGACGATTCCTGCTATGGAGCTCCATACTTTTTGTTCCCTTTGTTTGGATATTCTTCAGACATCTTCCTCCTTTTCAGTGTTCAGGTACCTTCTCAAATTTTATTTACTCAAGAGTCCTTTCTCTGACTTCTCTGTCTGGTGTTAGCTCCCAACTCACTTTACAGTCACACTCTACCACACTGCCCACTTTTATTTTCTGAATAGAACTTATCAGTATCCAAAAATTATATCATTTTTTTATCTCCATCATTATCATGTAATATCCTTGAAAACAAGAACTTTCTTTATGATCCACTACTTTAATAAATCACCTAGAACAACATCTGCCCTATAGGAGGTACCCAATCAATATTTGATGAGTGACTGAATAAACAAATAGCCTTTTGAAGTGGGTACTTGTCTTGTTATCTTTATTTTAAGGATAAGGAAACTGAGGTTTAGAAAGGGTAAGTGACAGGTTCAAGATCATACAGCAACCAGCAGAGTTAGACTTTGAAGTGAAGACTATACGCCTACCTAACCAAATAAAAATGAATTTGTCCACATCATGGTGGACATAGGAGTTTTCCAGATCATGTATAGGACATCTTAACCGGACTGCCACACTGACATCAAGTACTGCTAGAATGATTACTTAATCAGGGGAGGTCTATACCAACAAAAAGAAAACCCTCTAAAAATAAGATAATTTAATGAAAGTTGATCCTATATTCTACTGCTCCTGTTTTACACCACATTGCCCTGTAGGTATTATGCATTTTATGTAAAATACCTAGTGCTCATAATAGCTGAAGACCATGTGCCTCAGAGTACCCTACACTGGGTGTCAGAAGACCTCAGTGCCAGACCGGGCTTTTTCACAGATTACAATTCCCTCATTTTAAAATAGGAGGGGTTTCCCTGGTGGTGCAGTGGTTGAGAGCCTGTCTGCCGATGCGGGGGACGCGGGTTCGTGCCCCGGTCCGGGAGGATCCCACATGCCGCGGAGCGGCTGGGCCCGTGAGCCATGGCCGATGAGCCTGCGCGTCTGGAGCCTGTGCTCTGCAGCAGGGGAGGCCGCAGCAGTGAGAGGCCCGCGTGCAGCAGGGAAAAGGGAAAAAAAATAAAAAAAATAAAAAATAAAATAGGAAAGCTCTTTTCTGAGGTGATGTCACCAAGATGGCGAAGTAGGAGACCCCAGTCTCCGTCCTCCCACAAGGATCAACAAAAAGACAGCTATCCACAAATAAAAACAGCTCTCAGATTGCTCGAGAGTCCACTTAAGAAACTTAGCAACCCAGTGAAACAAAAAACCTGCGAATCACCACACAAAAATTAAAAGAAAAAAACATTTCATTTTGCCTGCATCATTCCATCCCCCAGGCCAGTACTACTCAGCACCAAGAAGGAACTTTCCAGCTAAAAAGAGTTCTCATCACTGGGAAAGGGAGAGCAGGGTGAGCAACCAGCTCCCGAGGCTTTCAGGGCACTGCACTAAGGACCCATTTCTGTTTTACTCTATCCAGAGTCTGGCAAATCTGAGAGGTAGAAAGATGGCTAGGAAAAAAAAAGAACAGCGATACAAATACCAGCCATGCAACGGGAATGACCATAATACCCAGCTACCTGCTCTGCAGATGACCCCAGCAGCTTTCCACCCTGAAGAAACCAACAGCCAGCACACCCACTGAAGATACCATGCAGACTTCACTCATTTCACCCAGAGATATTCACGTTTACTGACATCAATCAGCTGAGTCCCTCCCTGCTCCCTCCCCTCCAGCCCCATCAGAGCCTGGGACCCACACCTGGAGCCAGCTCAGGCCTCTGTAGCTGAGTGAGTGCAAGATGCCAGCTTAGACCCCTATAACTGACCCACACTGCCTGTGCACACTCAGGGTTAACCCTTCCAGCTGTGCACTTGCACATCACAAGCCTGACACCCACCACTGGCTTCTCTTCCTATGTACAATCATGTGGCAAAATCCTGCAGCCACAGAAGCGCATGTTGACAGCCAAGGCCCCCACACCTGCATATGGGCTAGATTTAGGCCTGTGAACAGTGACTGGCCTGCACTACTGGGTTCACCTGCAGTTAAGTTGTTAGCTTGAAATAGACTGTTATATCAATAAAATGTTTCAAGTAATCTCAGGTAACCACAAAACAAAAACCTGTAGTAGATACAAATAAGATAAAGAGAAGGAAATCATACAATAAAAAATCATCAGTTCACAAAGGGAGACAGCAAGAGAGAATGAAAGGAACAAAGGAAGTACACAATGGCCAGAAAACAATTTATATGAGGGAAACAGTAAGTCCTTACCTATCAATAATTACTCTAAATATAAATGGATAAATTCTCTTATCAAAAGGCATAGAGTGGGCATATGGATTAAAAAAAAAAAAGACGCAACGTAAGTTGCCTACAAGAGACTGACTTCAACTTGGAGGACACAAATAGGCTCAAAGTGAAGGAACAGAAAAAGGTATTCCATGGGGGAATCAAAAGAGAGCAAGGGTAGCTATATTTATATCAGAAAAAAATAGACTTTAAATCAAAAACTGTATGAGACCAAAAAGGTAATTAAATAATGATAAAAGAGTCAATTCACCAATTGTAAATATATATGTACCCAACATCAGAGTACCTAAATATATTAAGTAAATACTAACAGATCTGAAGGGAGAACTAGACAGCAATGCAATAATAGTTGGGGACTTCATTATCCCACTTTCAATAATGGATAAATCATCTAGACAGAAAATCAGTAAGGAAACACAATGGACTTGAACTATCATTCAGCCCAAATGAACTTAACAGACATATACAGAACATTCCATCAAACATAAACAGAATACACATTCTGCTCAAATGCAGGTAGTGCAATAGTCAAGTCATGGAAACAAAGTGTCCATTGACAGATAAATGCATAAAGAAAATGTGATATAAAATGAAATATTATTCAGCCATAAAAGGAAGGAAATCCTGCTATTTGCAACAGCATGGATAGACTTTGTAGGCATTATGGTAAGTGAAATAAGTCAGACAGAGAAAGAAAAATACTGCATGATCTCACTAATATGTGGAATGTAAAAATGTCAAACTTTGAGAAATAGAGAGTAGAATGGTGGTTGTCAGGGGATCAGGGGTGGGGGAAATAAGAAATGATGGTCAAAGGGTACAAACTTTCAGTTAAAAGGTGAATAAGTTTTGGGGATCTAAGTTACAGCATGGTGAATATAGTTAACAATACTGTGTTGTATACTTGAAAGTTGCTATCAGAGTAGAGCTTTAATGGTTTTACTATAACAAAAACAACAAAATGGTAATTATGTGAGGTGAAGGGTTTTTAACTAACATTATTGTGGTAAACATTTCACAATATACACATGTGTCAAATCATCACACTGTACACCTTAAACTTATACAGTGCTATATGCCAATTCTGTCTCAATAAACATGGAAAAAATAAGTAAATAAATAAAAGTTAAAATAGGAAAAAGCACATCTGTCGTATCAACCTCATGAAATTAAGAGATCAAGGTAGATCATGGTTATTAAAGCACATTTTAAATTCCAGAGAAATATAAAAATGGAAGGCTTCCTCATCATTACTTAGGAATTGAAGCTTTATCTATATGTGCTCAATAAATATACATTGAATAAATAAATAAGTGAATGATGAGTATTTTGAAATGATATAAAATAAATAGGTGTAATGCTTATCTGTAAGGCTGATTTATGTTTGTTTTACAGTTAGAAGTAGGTAACATGCTGCAAAAATGGGTGGGTCAGTAACAGAAATGTCATTCTAAAAAAATGTACAAGGAAGCAACTTTCCATCACGGTCAAATTACTTCAGATGCCTTGAATTCATGAATAAAACACTCCATCAAATTTTATGCATCTCAAGCACTTCTCACACATTTAAATTCACAACATCCAAATGAGGTAGGAAAGGAGGAATATTTAATTTTTCTTATTTGGTGAAATGAGGATAACGAGGCACAAGGAGGTTAATGATAGATTTGAAGTTAATGCAATCAGTCAGCAGCAGAACCATATTTAGAATTCAGGTTCCCTGAAACCCACTTAGGGTTCTTTTCAAGATACTATGTTAACTGTATTTCATTATTGGAGGGATTTAATTCAGCCATGTAGACATAAATGCTCACAACATATTTTTTCTTACTAAGAGATCTTGCTGTTAATTCAACCACTGAGATGTAGAACAGGCAGCCCTACACTGGAGATACAGTATCACTGTTAATTCAAGTCATTTCCTGAGCTAACTTCTGTTCCTTTCCCTATGAATTCTATATTTTTCCACATCACACCACGGAATTATTAAGATTCATCGAATACCCTTTGAAATTATTAACATGCTATATCTCAAAAAATACTGACTTCTCCTTTTGGTTTTACATGTAGAAAGTCAGGATATAGAGATTATGAGGGCAGAACGCTGTGAAATGAGCCCCCCAAATGTAGGTTTTGTAGGTAGAAGGTCAAGTTTTCAATATATCACACTCTCTTGTTTATCCTCCCACCTCACTGGTCACTTCTCTTTATTCTCCTTCTTAGTCCTCTCCTTTTTTCTATTTATACTTTTCCTTGGGGAGATCATATAATCTCATAGCTTTAAATGTTATCTTATGCCAACAACTCCCAAATTTAAATGTCCAGTCTAGACCATTTTCCTAAACTCTAAACTCATACAGTCAATTGCCTACTCATATCTCCACTGGGATGTTAATAGATATCTCACACTTAATTTGAATCCTTCCAAAAATCACCCCACTCTACCTGCAGTCTACCATCTCAGTTGACGGCAACTTTGTCCCTTCAACTGATTAGAGAAAAAAACTTTGGAGCCACTCATGATTTTACTTTTCTGTCATAGCTTTTCCAATCCATCAGGAAATCCTTGTTGGCTTCACCTTCAAATATATTCAGACAGTCACTCCCTCTTACGACCCTAGTCTGAGCCACCATCATCTCTGACCAAATTACCATAATAACCTTCTAACTTTTCTCCTGGCTTTGAGCCCTCACCCCCAGCATCCAGAGTAATCCTTTCAATACATGTCAAATCTTATCCATAAAATCCTCCATAGGCTCCCATCTAACTCAGAAGGAAAGAGAACATTCTTACAATGGTCTCCAAGTCCACCATCACCTTGCTAGTAACCTCTCCTATACCCCTCTCATTTTACTCTAGCCACATGCAGATAAAATACCAGGAATAGCAGATAAACTAATGAGTTAGGAATTCTGTATTGACTGTTCCCTCAAGCCAAGATGATTCTCCCTCAGACATCTAATATGACTCACTCCCTTCATGGATTTGCTCAAATGTCACCTTCTCAGTGAGGACTATCTTGATACCCTATTTAAAATTAGAACGCACCCCAGCATAAGCCACCCCGTACTTTGCTCTGCCACTTATTTTCTACAGCACTCATCATCTTTTAACACACTATAAAATTTACTTATTGTGTCTGTTTACTGTTTGAGTCCCTGAGAACCCAGAGGCCTGCATATTTCTGTTGTTTCCACGGATGCATCCCAAACATCTAGAGTAGTGCCTGATGCATAGCAGGTGCTCAATAAATATTTGCTGAATTAAACTGATGCTAAATCAAGGACTTTTGGTTGCCTAATGCCAGAATTAGTTTCAGAGTATTGAAGGAACCAAGCAAACAGATGATGGAAGTGGGCACATCTGGACTGAGTAGAAATTAACGGAAGGAAGAGAAAGACATGAGATAACAATGGGGAGCAGGGATAAATACACAATATTTTTTCTACTGGAGGCAGGACACAGAGCCAGGGATATAGACAAAGGGGGCATCCATGAATATACTAATAGAGATTTTGACCATTTCAAAAAGGGTGAACGGAATTATATATTTAATTTATATGATTTTAAAGGCTGACTAAATTGTCATTCTCCTTCCCCCCCGCAGGATTATACTATTTCAAAAGGTCATTTGTTATTTCATTGGGATCAGGAGTGCTTACTGTTACTTTCTTATATAAGACTGATTAATAAAAAATACTTGATAAATGTTATTGTCTTTGTGGACAATATATTCAGAAAACAGGGTCCATGTGAGAATGAGAAGCTAAGGGATATTCAGAGGTGAAAACTTTTTCCATCACTGATGTTAGTTGCCTGGCTACAAACAGTGTGTTATGAGCTTATTGAAATAAGGTAAGAATTAAGCTTACTGGTTTATCTATGAAATATACTATTGAAGTGGGATTCTATTTGTATGACCATTTCTGGTCAAAACTTTACAAAAGAGTTACAAAGGAAAGACACTTTACCCAAAATGCCAAAAAACCCATTTTTTTTTCATTTCTGAAAGATACTGCAAGATTGTCTAGATCTAAAAATGAACAAGGATTCTGTAATTATTTAACTTGCATCCACATTTCCAAAACCAAAAAAGTATCCTTGGTCATTTAAACTATAGATGTGTTTTTAGGTACAACTTTCCAAATTGATAATCCACTAGCTCTGTCAGTTATAGCAGTAATAAAAAACAAGTTTATGGAAAATTCTCTGAGACTCAAAGTGATCTACATGCAAATATATGGAAATGATTTCTTTATTAAAGCAGTAATAAAAGGTGTGTTTGAAAAATTCATGCTTTTAAATAATAAATGATGTTCACATAATCATTCTCTTAAGTTGCTTATTTTTATTTACATGCATGCTTTATTAGCTACTTAAAAGTGGTTCACACAAAATACAAATTTAAATTGTTGAATATTTTAGGTTATCTCAAGTACCTAACTACATTTTCTATCAAAATATACTCCTTATTTAATATTAATGAATGCCTAATTTGCAGTTATCATTACTATACCCATAAACTGCACAAATCAAGATACAAAGGAAGCAAATGTTAATACTAAAATTTGGTTATGAACTTCATGGACAACACATTATAATTAGGACATTAATTGGAATGATATAATAAAACTGTTTAGAATTCATGGTGTTAGAATTATCTGATTACATAAATCATTAGTTTTTATTTTCACAAACCACATATTAAACCTATAGGAAATTATGTACCTTATAATGTTTTACTGGAATTTTCTGGTATTTAAATTTTCATATTTGGCAACAGTTTTCGTTTCACTAACATTTGTCATTATGTTCTATGTAAACCAACTCTAAAACCTCAAATGGCTGCATCTGGGGTATATCTCTTCAACATTTGGTTCTCTCTAGTTGGGAGGCCATTGGCATTCTAGTCCCTCACAGTCTGTCTCATCTGGTGTATCCCAGCCAGGGCTTCAGATATGATACGCACTGAGCAAAAAAAAAAAAAAGAATACATTTATACTAGAATAATATTTCTGTTGTCATTACCTATTACCTAGACAATTGGTCACACTCTCCTTCCTGCTTAGGTTACTCTCAATAAGGCATATGTTCCTTTACACAGAACATCCCAATTCTGGCAGCTGAGGTCAATCTACAAAAAGCCAGATAGCAAATTAATGCAGATCACAAGGAAAACTGAACAAGCAGCAATACTGGCGAAACCCCCAAAGGTTAGAAATGAATTGTGACTTGAACATAGCACAATCTGGTATCTGGTTCATAAAACTGGATCAACATTTTGTGAGATCCAAACTGATTTTGAAAACTAACCAAACCATGATATACACATTCTAATTCTCTGATGGACAAGGTAAAGCTCGCACTGTTTCTTTTACTGCCGTCTAGAAGAGAATGCTATTATCTATAACATACATCATTAGCATAGATAACATAAAGGTTTTTTTAAGCGTGGGTTATTCTGGCCTCAAATATGTTAAACTCATTTAGAATACTGAATTAAGCTATAGGAGATTAATCCTGGAGATCCAAATCTTGGAATTGCTGCCCTCATTAATTCCTCCCACTTGATTTGTGTATTTTGTTGCTATCGCACCAAGTATGTGATGCCCCATTGACAAAAAAGATGTGCTGAGAAAAAAGTATCAGTTATATGGGCAAAGAACTACTAAGAAGTTCAGATCTCTAGGAATGAAAAAAAAAACTCTAATGAGTGAAAACTTCATGAACAAAAGGGGTGACCAATATGAATTCTGCAAACGAAAACCTAATCCATTCTCCAGACATGTCATTATACAAGGACACTGAGTCACTGATAAGGATGAATTTGACATGCTTTACTAGAGGATGACCTTTTAAAATAAAAGGTATCTCTTCTAGGGTAGAGCTGGCAGGGCCAAAGAGAAAATTGTCTGCAGATGAAAGCAGTTTTTAACTTCAGGTTCTTGAAGAAATAAGACCTCTGAGCTGTCCATGGTGCTGGATTAGACCAGGCCTTCAAAAAGCTGCTTGAAAATCCCCGAGGCCCTGGTTTACAACATAGTTTGCTGTATGTAGAGCTGTCAACTCTGTTGTGACTCTTAGATGTAATTGTTTAACATAATTTACAGTTTCAGTCTTGCCTATTTTATAGCCAGTTATGAGATAGCTGTCTACAATTCCCTGAGTGATAACACCAGGTATTCTGATTTGGTAGATCTTGGTGAGGCCCAGGCATGTATGCCTCATATGATTCTGAGAAGGGACTAAAGTACTGCTTAAACTCTAGTATCCCCAAGGTTGCCTGCCTCAATCCCCAGTCAAAATGTCTCCAGTGTTTCTAATAGAGCAATGATTCTGATCCCACTAAGCAGTTTGATTAGACTTCACATATGACATACGGACTCACACCACTGAAGCTTTACTTATGATACTGTTCCAGCTTTTAATTCCCTTCCCTCTGTTCTTCCCCTTTCAAATCTTATCTATCCTCTGAGTCATCTTCTTCATGATTCATGCTTCACTACTCCAGACCTCAATAGCACAATAGTTTTTGGAGTCATATAGACTTTGATTTGAATCAATAACTGTGTTAAAACAACTCACTTAACTTTAAAACCAAGTCTTTATTTGCTTACTTATAAAATGCAAATAGCACCTACCACATTACAGATTTCTTGTGAGGACAACATGAGATAAAATTTCGAAGGCACCCGAAACAGTGTCTGATACACAGTGGGACCATGGCATGTTAGTTCTTTTCCCCTTCCTCTTCCTCTTCTAAATTCCCTTTTAATAAATGTATCCTTTATTACTTTATTTCATCTAATTGACTCTGGTTTCTAGCATTTGCCTCATCAACCAGCCTTTAAGATCCTTGACTAATAATAGACCTTGCATATTGAGCGCACAGGGGTAGATGCCAGGAACTGTGCAGAGCTAAGAAGACTCAGCTACACTGAGTAGCAGAGCTGGAATTCTGAATCTCAAGCCCCAGTTCCTAACCATTATGCCATCCTAAGGTCAATGACCATTCAGTTTTCCCCCTACCATGCCTAAGCCAAGTATCTGGCATGTGAATTAATTGCTATCCGAGCCTTTTTCACTCTAAGGGAGAAAATGCATTGTCTATATCCTACCCTGCTGAATCAGCATCATCATCAGTCCATTCTAAAAGGGCAGCCAATTGCCCTATCATTTAGTAAATTACTTAGGACACTAAGGGAAACTTTTCTGGAAACGAGAAGAGCTAATACAGCTCCTAATTTGTTTTACCTGCTCTCTTCAGAGTATATGTACTGGAAAATCTGAGAATATCATTCACTTTCATATTCTTCACATTTTCCAGAGGGATAATTAAGTACATGCCTCCTGTTGGGGCAATGATTAAGCTGGCTATAGGAGATCACATCCTCTTTGCTTATCTAGGCTGTTCCTACTATTCACATCATGTTCAAATCATCACAATTAAGCAAATGACCAATAAGATACCAAAATATTACAACCTCAGTCAACATATTTATAAGGCCAGGAAGAGTTCGATGTTGTCATATTCAACAACTTCAACTTATCAGGATTACCATGGTTAGGGAGAGGAATCTAGTGTTATAATAATGAAAGACATGCTCAGTATGTTTTAATAACTTAAAACATGCCTGCCTCCATGTCCTGGCTATTGTGAATAGTGCTGCAATGAACACTGGAGTGCATGTATCTTTTCGAAGTATGGTCTTCTCTGGATATATGCCCAGGAGGGGGACTGCTGGACCACATGGTAGCTCTATTTTCAGTTTTTAAAGGAAACTCCATACTGTTCTCCATAGTGGCTGTATCAATTTACATTCCTACCAACAGTGCAAGAGGGTTCCCTTTTCTCCACACCCTCTCCAGCATTTACTGTTTGTGGATTTTTTTTTTTTTTTTTTTTTTTTTTTTTTGCGGTACACAGGCCTCTCACAGTTGTGGCCTCTCCCGTTGTGGAGCACAGGCTCCGGACGCGCAGGGCCAGCAGCCACGGCTCACGGGCCCAGCTGCTCCACGGCATGTAGGATCTTCCCGGACCGGGGCATGAACCTGTGTCCCCTGCATCGGCAGGCGGACCCTCAACCACTGTGCCACCAGGGAAGCCCTGTTTGTGGATTTTTTGATGATGGCCATTCTGACCAGTATGAGGTGATACCTCATTGTAGTTTTCATTTGCATTTCTCTAATAATTAGTGATGTCCATCAACAGAGGAATAGATAAAGATGTGGTACATATATACAATGGCATATTACTCAGCCATAGAAAAGAACAAAATAATGCCATTTGCAGCAACATGGATGGACCTAGAGATTCTCATACTGAGTGAAGTCAGTCAGACAGAGAAAGACAAATATCATATGATATCGCTAATATGTGGAATCTAAAAAAAGGCTACAAATGAACTTATCTACAAAACTGAAATAGGGTTACAGATGTAGAAAATAAATTTATGGTTACCATGGGGTAAGGGGGGGAAGGGAGGGATAAATTGGAAGATTGGGATTGACACATACACACTACTCTATATAAAATAGATAACTAATAAGGACCTACTGTATAGCACAGGGTACTCTACTCAATACTCTGTAATGGCCTATATGGGAAAAGAATCTAAAAAAGAGTGGATATATGTATTTATATAACAAATTCGCTCTGCTGTACACTTGAAACTAATACAACATTGTAAATCAGTTATACCCCAATAAAAATTTAAAGAAAAACAACAAAAAAACATACTTGCTATATAATCCAGTAATGGCTTTGGCACACTTGTGGTAACTTTGTAAAAATCATCCTAAAGATTCCTCTGTGGTGATGAAACAGTTCTGTATCTTGATTGTGGTGGTGATTATATGAATCTAAATATGTGATGAAATGTCACAGAACAAGACATAAAGACCCTCAGTAAAAGACTGTGTGCAAAACTGGGGAAATCCAAGTAAGGTCTGCAGCTTAGTTAACTGTAGTGTGCCAATGTCAATTTTTGGGGTCTGATAATGTGCTATATTTATTTAAGATGTTACCATTGGGAATAGTTGGGTAATGTGCACACAGGAACTTTCTGTACTATTTTTTTCAACTCCTTGTGAGTTTATAATTATTTCACAATAAAAAAATCTTAAAACATTTAAAAAATCTTTTAGAAATTTGGTGTATCTTTTCAGAGAAAATAAGGAAAAATAATTAGAGAAAGAAGAGAGAAAAGAAAAGGGTCTGGCTAATTCCTAAGAGGAAATATTACTTTCTTTTATACTGGAAACAGAAACAAAAACATAAGATGCTATATTAACAAGTTACAGGAAGTCTTTTTTTCTTCAAAAGGCTTAAGAAGATGTAAATGAATTTTCTCTTTGCAAGTGAATGATACACTAAAATTACTTATTCCACCCTTGTTTTAGTCTTCTGTTTATGTATCAGTTCTGTAAACCTGCCAATATTTAGTCACTAACCTTAAGTTATGACTGAATTTGCAACAGATTTAAAGATGTGATTTGAATTCTCCTTTTATAAGATGTTGTAAGGTCATGTGGTGCCATGACACATATCTAGAAAATTGTATTTCCGCTTAAAATGGACTGAGTTTGTTCCTAAGATGTTTAACTCAAGTGATTAAATGGGCTTCAACATACTGGTTTTTAAATGGTCTAGCCACATTTGTGCCATTATTTTTTTACAAGATTATACCATGGGTATATATCACTGACCAAAAAAATTTCAAAAGCAGCATATCAACACGGGGGTAAAATTTAAGTCCCAATAGTAAAATCATATTGGAAAATTCAGTTAACAAAAGGCATTAGGAGCCACTTTTCAAGGTTTATACTGATATAGTTTCTGTTTTCAAAGTGTAGTAGACAAATAATTTTCAAAATTATACAGGTTATTAAGAGAAAAACCGGAATCAGGCACTGTCACCACTAAGTTTTGCTCATACAAGGTAGATGCTACTTGCAGTTGCAGAAACAATTCAGTTTATATTCTTGGCAAGTTTATAGTAGTCGAAACTTAGAGATAATCATCTGCATGAAACATAGCAGCTCTGATCATCTCGTCATTAAGCCTATTACTGCCTATGCAGTAACATTTAACATTTAAAAGTTAAATAAAATTAGTTAATTCTCCACTTCTGGATGGCCTCAGAGAGCTCTCTTTACTCAATGGCAATTAGTATGCATAACCTTAAACCTGCAATTGTTATTTTCCTTTGCTCTCCAGGTCTCCTACATCATTTTATTCCTATTTCTAAGAACGATTTGTTAAGAGTATTTTAAAGAAAAAAACTAGAACTCAATATAGTAAAGAGCTCAACATACACATGAGATATTGCACAGTTTCTGAAATAATTAGTAAATATATACTCTTGTAGAAAACCTTAATTTTAATTTAAAAAAAGTCTATGGCTGCTTCACAAGAAATGATGGGTCCTGAGGTTTCTTGTGAGGATGGTAGGTAGTAGCTGCAAACTTTTTTGGGAAATCAAAGCTGTTGGGTGAAGCTGCACAGATTGGCATGGCAGGATGATTAACAGTACAGGAAAAGAGAGATGGAGACAAAAGATACAGTGATTGTTGGCCAGATGTCCTTGATTCATTCATTCTTTCCATGATTACATATTAAGGGTTGACTGTATCCTTAGTGCTGCTAGACACAGCGGATGTACTGATGAAAAAACCGATACCTCCCTTCATTGCTCTTACATCATAATTGGAGGCAGACAAAATCAAGGAGGCAGAAAATAAGTGCCATGAAGAAGGGAGACAAAGAGCTGAGTTACAGAATAATGTTAATGGATGGTGCAGGTGGAGGAGGCGGCCTTAAGCCATGTGGTCAGGCCTCTCCTTGGAGCCCTGAGGGTGTATAGATGACAGAAACTGAAGAAGAGAATATCTGCTTCAAAGAGACACTCTGTAGACTGTGGTAAAGCTTCCCACATCAAGGGGGGTTTGCTGACTCTCCCTTTTGTTTGAATATTGTCAAAAGATTATGTAGGGAATAGTCCATCCTACCTCATCTACCTTCACTGCCCTTCCATTCTCTGAGAAAAAGAGAGGTTTTCACAAAAGCCTTTAAAATTTGGTTCTTTTACTTGTGCTTGTTGAATTCCTCTGCATTTCCTTGGATGTTATTTATACTATCCACTTCCCAGAAAAGCTGGGAAGATTAAACAAGGTTAAGAATATGCACTGAATATTGTATGTTATCCATTAATGAAAGACATTATAGTAAAAAGAGAATCTCATTCATTCCATGATGTTATGGAACCATCCCTATCCTTCTTTGCAAAAAGGAGGAGAAATAGTCATACAGTCTTTGAAGTCAGATAGGTATGGCTCTAAATTTCAGATGTTTCACTTCTTGCTGTGTGACCTTGGGAAAATTACTTAATTTCTAAGCCTCAGTATCCTCATAGATACATTAAAGCTAAAGCTCCATGTATCACTGTTGGAATAATAACATGCATATTAATCACCTGGCATAAATAATAATATTTATAATCATCATCACCACCACCACCACCACCATTATCATTTAAGAACCTATTGTCAATGTGATCTAGTCTATCACTGAGTCTTAGTTCAGCATTCAATCCTAATATTGTATCTGACATTCCCTAAATCACTCTTCACTGAACATAGTTTTCTTCTCATTGTCTTTGAGGACATCATCCTGCATCCTGTCCCTGAATTTGCATATACCTCTTGGAGCATCTTTTCTATTTTCTCTTCACTAAACTTAGACAACTTTTGTAGGTCTACCAAACCATGAAATCAAAGGCTGTGTTCATATCTTTGTTTCTTGTTGTAACCTAAGCACCTAACACTTAATATCTAATTTAAAGATCATAGCTAAAGTTTCCCCTCCCCACATGAATCTTTTCCTTAATCATACACAATTGCATAGGAATTTATTACCCTGAATTCCTATAGAAGTCTTTGATTAGACTACTCATTTTGGAAAATCTGCAGGTTTTCTCCAGCACAGTTTACTCTCATGGAGCGGGAAGTGTTAGACAACAGGATAGGCTCATTCATTAGTCAAGGAATTGATCCTATACACTGAACCCATGCAATTCAAATAATGACAACTAATTGTATGTGGAAGGCTGCCAGATTGTGTCACAATAATTAAAAGTACAAATAAATCCTTATATATATATATATATATATATATATATATATATATACATATATATATATTTTAACATCTTCATTGGAGTATAATTGCTGTACAATGGTGTGTTAGTTTCTGCTTTATAACAAAGTGAATCAGCTATACATATACATATATCCCCATATCTCCTCCCTCTTGCGTCTCCCTCCCATCTTCCCTCTCCCACTCCTCTAGGTGGTCACAAAGCACGGAGCTGATCTTCGTGTGCTATGTGGCTGCTTCCCACTAGCTATCTATTTTACATTTGGTAGTGTATATATGGCCATGCGACTCTCTCATTTCGTCCCAGCTTACCTTTCCCCCTCCCCATGTCCTCAAGTCCATTCTCTACAACTGCATCTTTATTCCTGTCCTGCCCCTAGGTTCTTCAGACTTTTTTTTTCAGATTCCATATATATGTGTTAGCATATGGTATTTGTTTTTTTCTTTCTGACCTACTTCACTCTGTATGACAGACTCTAAGTCCATCCACCTCACTACAGATAACTCAATTTCGTTTCTTTTTATGGCTGAGTAATATTCCATTGTATATATGTGCCACATCTTCTTTATCCATTCCTCTGTCGATGGACACTTAGGTTGCTTCCATGTCCTGGCTATTGTAAATAGAGCTGCAATGAACATTGTGGTATGTGACTCTTTTTGAATTATGCTTTACGCAGGGTATATGCCTAGTAGTGGGATTGCTGGGTCATATGGTAGTTCTATTTTTAGTTTTTTAAGGAACCTCCATACGGTTCTCCATAGGGGTTGTATCAATTTACATTCCCACCAACAGTGAAAGAGGGTTCTCTTTTCTCCATGCCCTCTCCAGCATTTATTGTTTGTAGATTTTTTGATGATGGCCATTCTGACTGGTGTGAGGTGATACCTCACTGTAGTTTTGATTTGCATTTGTCTAACGATTAATGATGTTGAGCATACTTTCATGTTTTTGTTGGCAATCTTTATATCTTCTTTGGAGAAATGTCTATTTAGGTTTTCTGCCCATTTTTGGATTGGGTTGTTTGTTTTTCTGATATTGAGCTGCATGAGCTGCTTGTAAATTTTGGAGATGAATCCTTTGTCAGTTGCTTCATTTGCAAACATTTTCTTCCATTCTGAGGGTTATCTTTTCGTCTTGTTTATGGTTTCCTTTGCTGTGCAAAAGCTTTTAGGTTTCATTAGGTCCCATTTGTTTATTTTTGTTTTTATTTCCATTTCTCTAGGAGGTGGGTCAAAAAGGATCTTGCTGTGATTTATGTCATAGAGTGTTCTGCCTGTGTTTTCCTCTAAGAGTTTGATAGTGTCTGGCCTTACATTTAGGTCCTTAATCCATTTTGAGTTTATTTTTTGTGTATGGTGTTAGGGAGTGTTCTAATTTCATTCTTTTACATGTAGCTGTCCAGTTTTCCCAGCACCACTTATTGAACAGGCTGTCTTTTCTCCATTGTATATTCTTGCCTCCTTTATCAAAAGTAAGGTGACCACATGTGCGTGGGTTTATCTCTGGGCTTTCTATCCTGTTCCATTGATATATATTTCTGTTTTTCTGCCAGTACCATACTGTCTTGATTACTGTAGCTTTGTAGTATAGTCTCAAGTCCAGGAGCCTGATTCCTCCAGCTCCCTTTTTCTTTCTCAAGATTGCTTTGGCTATTCGGGGTCTTTTGTGTTTCCATACAAATTGTGAAATTTTTTGTTCTAGTTCTGTGAAAAATGCCATTGGTAGTTTGATAGGCATTGCACTGAATCTGTAGATTGCTTTAGGTAGTATAGTCATTTTCACAATGTTGTAAATCCTTATATTTTAAGCATCTACTAGATAGATACTGAAGACCAAATTTCACTAATTGATTACTCTATATAACTCAAACCTTGTATTTCCAACATGACTGTGAGGCATAGGAGAATATCTTACTGTTGGGTATGTAATAAACTCTTAACACTTGCCTATGTCCCATAATCTGTAGGCAAATAATTCTCCTAACCTACTTCTATTCTCTATTAAGATACAACATTTGAGGTCATGATGTTCTCTGGAAATCCATAAAGTCCTAAGGCAAAATCTAGATGATGCAATTATAGAAGAGGCTGCAATGATTTCCCTCAAGCACAGTTCTGTTACCATAGAATCATCTCAAATCTGCCACCTTTAAGGCTGAACTCTTCTCCATTCCACTCACAAGGATTCTCACTTGGGTTTTAATGGGAAATGTAAACCATTAGAGCCAGGGCTGATTCTCTCTGGATGCTGTCATGAGAAAGGTCTGGATTCCCCATTACTTTTCCTATTAAAATAGCACCAAAAGCAAAGTGTACCAAATCTTAGCATGTTTGTTATATAGAAGCTCTTACAGACACATCCTCAAAGTAACATTTCCAGTAAGATAAGTTAAAATCTGTTTTAAATAAAAGTTGCTTGTAATTCATTTATATAACTAACACTTAGAAGTAATATATATGAATGCTATTTGAAAGTCAGGATTCATCTTATTATGGCATCATATTATATAATAAACTTATAGGCAAAACAAAAACAGTACACTGAGGAGAATCTTTTGTTAAAAAAAATGGGAACAGAATAGTAAGTTAAATCATGATGGCTAAAGAGCATATTTAATTTTCATTATGTTGAATTATGTATGCAACTAGGCAAGGACATACTGGCCTTTCAAAAATAAAATCCACATTTTCAAATTCATCTTCTTTTAAAAGTATAAAATCATAAATGAAAAAAATAAAACCCTCACTGGCTCAAATAATATGATGGAGACATAAAAATATCAAAGGTTTAGGACTGGACATATATTCAAACCCATGCTACATGTGTGTAAGTTATTTAAAAAATGGTCATTGTTAGGATTTTGCTGGAAGTGGCTTGTTATTCTGAATAACACTATTTCCATAACTTGTAAGGCATAATAGATAAGACACACATACACACAAACATTGTGAATAGTGGCAACATATTTTGTCATTGGGCTTTCACTGTAATATGCCTGCGTGTGCCTCCAACTGATGCTATATTTAGTCGCATTTGAAGTCTCTTGGAAAAAAACAGTTCCCAAGAGTTGGAAAGGGAAGGTGTTTTCAGTTCAGCACAGCATGCTGCTTGCAGTAGTGAGTAGCTGTGAGGGCTTCCTGCTCAGTTGCTCTGTGAGAGAGATATGTTAAAATGTGTTGGTATTCTAGAAAGCATAAGTTCACCTGAAACACTGTGTTTCCTCAATTTCCAAGACCACAGTGATTTCCTGTAAGTTAAAAATCACAAAGAGTAAAATATTGCCGTTTCTTACTCTGTTATAATTTATCTCCATGTGAATGTGCATTCACATTTAAACAATGTATACATTACTTTCGAATTATAATGCCTAAAATGAATTCAAACACATGTCAGAGAAGCCACCACATAACAGCCTCTTGAAAGTCACAAATTGAAATGCTCTAACGATATGATCATAATTTAATACTAATATCAAAAGTATTATTTTCCTATTATTTAAGCAATTGCTGCGACTTATTGGTAGAGTTATAAAAGCAAGACATCAGAATATTAATTAACCATACTATACTTAGTATATTTTTAAATTGAGGTCACATGAAATCTAGCCTGTAAAATGGGAAAAATAATAATAGTAGCCTCAGAGATTGCGCTAAGAGTCAAATGAGATAATGTACATAAGATTGCTTCGTAAATTTTAAGGGCCTGCCATGTCACTATCATGTTATACTGTGTATCTCGTTTGTTGAGGACATTCCTTCCATATGTGCATAGAACAGTGTTTGCTGCTTTCGAAATCTCAGTGTGGTCTTTTATCAAAAGAAAGTTCACTTAAAGATTCTTTTTCAGTCCCATAATCTGCAAAATCCGTTCGTGTAATTATAAACTATAGACAGATAGATAAAAATTAGAGATGTAGAGGGAAAGAGAGGGTCGGGAAAAGAAAGAGAGGGAGAGAGGGAGAAAAGTAACTGGGTATATAGATGAATGGAAAAAACGGACAGGTAGGTAGACAGCCAGAAGGACAGATAGAAATCATATATAATCTTTGTCAAATTACTTAACTTCTCTTCTTTCAGTTTTATCATATATAAAATGGGACAATAATAGTACCTACATTACAAGACTGTTGTGAGCACTAAGTTAGTTAATCCTGGAACACGGTAAGAATTCAGTAAATATTACTTTTCATTGTAGTTTTTATTTGGCTCTTTAAAAATCTGTCACATATTTCCATGTAAATTTTTATGCATAGATTAGATATAGCCTAATAATGAGAGTTATCAGTTACTGAGCACCTTCTGTGTTTTAAGCACAGATGTTTTATACACTGTAAGACATATAATCATGAAAATAATCCTTTAAAGTACTTATTTTGGGTACCATTTTAAAGATGAGAAGATCAAGACTTAAAGCATCTGTTTAAATTTCCTAAGATCATGGACGTAGAGACTGTCATACAGAGTGAAGTAAGTCAGAAGAGAAAAACAAATATCGTATATTAACGCATATATGAGGAATCTAAAAAATGGTACAGGTGAACTTATCTGCAAAGTAGAAATAGAAACACAGACGTAGAGAACAAACGTATGAATACCAAGGGGGAAAGTGGGGGTGGGATGGATTGGGAGATTGGGATTGACATATGTACACTACTATGTATAAAATGGACAACTAATGAGAACAGACTGTATAGCACAGGGAACTCTACTCAGTGCTTTGTGGTGACCCAAATGGGAATGAAATCCAAGGAAAAGGGGATATATGTACACACGTGGCTGATACACTTTGCTATACAGCAGAAACTAACACAACATTGTAAAGCAACTATACTCCAATAAAAAATTTTTTTCCCTAAGATCTTAGAGCTGCTAAGTTGCAAGGGCAAGAATAGAATCCAGAACCAATGACAGCAGGATGTCTGCTCCAGCTCAGACATTTACTTGCTGCACAAACTCTGTGAGCTGCAGTTTTCCCATCATGTTGGAACTTACACCTCATAGGACTGTTGTGAAGATGAAATAAGACAATGCCTGAAGGTGCTAAGCAGAATGTCTGGTGCATTATAATCTAATATAAAGCAGCTGTCATCACTGTTAGTATTATTACTACTACTATTATTATGTTCTTCTTTATCACCAATATGATCATCTATCTACCTCTAAAACACAAGATCTTTGCATTATACTATCTCAACTGGGCACACTTATCTATTTTTATATAGCAGAAGTGAAACAACAAACTTGGAAAATTTGGTTGCGAACTCATAGCGATGGTCACTGGAGCAAATAGTGATGTTTAACTTCCTTCTCTCACTATGTGCAACTTACTTTTCCTCTGTGTCACGCAGTTCATTAAAGTCATCTTATTTTGAGTATAAAAATCAAAATATGTTATTATCAAATTATATCTTACTTGTACTGACAAGGTGTGTAGAGTTTAAAAGTAAATTATCATTTGATTTTTGCATAAATTCTATAAAGTCAAGAATTATTATACTTCTTAACTTTTTCTTATGTGAGTTTGTAGACATATACAAAAGTAGACAACACAGTATGATAAACCTCCATACACCCACCACGCAGGTCCATCAGTTATCAACTCAGGGCCAGTCTTGTTTCATCTATGTCCACCCCCACACTCAGAGCTTTGTATTATTTTGCAGCAGAGCCTAGGTAATCCTTCTTTTGATATTTAGATACTGAGATAATTAGTTATTTCAGTTGACATAACTAATACATGACAAAGTTATGTTTAAAATTGATCTCTCAATATTTCTGTGTTTCATTCTTATTATATTAGAGGTAACATCTTTATGATATATGTAATATGCAGTGATCAATTATATACTTTACTGATTCATATATGGGTTTGCCTAGGCACTTAAAATAATTGATAGTTTGATTATATGGACAAATTAGGATCATCTCATACCCCTTCTTAAGTAGATAAGCGGATAATTGACAAACATAGATTTTTAGAAAAAATATATAATATAAAATAAACAACTGTATAAGCTACATTGTAAAGTTAACAGGAAAAATAAGCAGTAAATAGGGATTTTTTGAGTGTGTGTGTTTATATGTGGCATATGTGTCAGCACAGAGAAAAGGCCAGAAAGTTATACACCAAAATGTTAATTGTGGATTCCAACTGGTGCTTGGATTTTTCACAGTAGCATACTGATAAGAAAGCTAACCCTGTAATCTTACTGTCTGGGTTTGAATTCTCACTTTGCCATTTGCTAACTGTATAGACTTAAACAAGTTTCTTAACTCATCTGTATTTCCTCATTTTTAACATGCGAGTAATAGTGGTACCTACCTCACAGGCTTATTTAGAAGATTAAATAAGTAAACCCATGTAAACTACTTCGATCTATGCATGTTAGATATTATTATTATTGATTATTTCTACTAATACACTGGACTGTATCACCTTAATAATAGGAAGCAATAATTGTTTAAGTGGTGGAAAATGAGGGGGATAAGATTTGTTAAGATATTTTGAAAATTAATTTTCAGTTAATTGTTATTTTGTTAACTGATAGTGTCTTGAAATTGTTCTTATCACTTCCAATAAACTTGTGAGGAATAGATAAATATAAGATTCTACCTATCCCAAAGCAGGAATGACTTGTGAAGTGACTTATCAGCAGTGTAGAATGAGTTGTTTTGTTTTTTCCAGAATTTCCCCCCTTTGAAGAAAAAGATTATTGTAAAAGATGCTGTGATAATTCTTAGTTACACTGGCAAGCTATAAACATTCATAAATACAAAGTGAATAGCTACAAAATGAAGTAGGAATTAATCTTTGTAGAAATACTATACCTAATTATAGTTTCTAGCAGTATACTTTTCAATGAACTTCATGTATACTAGTAGTGCTAACTTGTACTCATTTGAATGCTTCTGAAGCCTTCTCTTCAGAAGTTAATAATTTTTCTAAAATAAGTCAAATCATGCAAATTGATGAATATAAATTGCAGCAATTTTACCACTGCTAAAATCGTTTCTGAGCATTACAAGAAGAGTTCACTTGGCTACTGTCTTCACACTGAATACTTTTTCTGATGGGCTTAAACTAATAAAGTGACAAATTGATCTGCATTTTATTTTACACTACCTTAAAAAAAGAGAGTCCTTAATTCTTACTAAAAACTACAAATTATGAAATTAGCAAAAGGCAGCTATGGCTAAATACATTTCAAGCAAAATGCCATTCATCTTTGTTAAACTGATCTGCTGAGTCAAGCAGAAACGTCTCCAAGGTTTTCTCTTGAGGAGCCAGAAGTCAGGCATCTAGTGAGGCTTCAGTCAATTACCTTTTTCTTTTATGGTTCAAGTTTCAGTGCCTATATCAATACCTCTTTTTCTTTGCATAGGAATTTTACCTTTTTATTTAACACCAATAAAACTATCTAGTTTATATTAGACACCCACAGAGTATCAATAATCATAAAACAGGTAATACTTAACAAGCATGAGTAATTGCCAAATGTAATTCTCCACACTTTATGTGTATCATTCTCTTAGTTCTCACATCTACTCTATGAGGTAGGCAGCATTAATGTGCTCATTTTATAGATGAAGGAACCATGGCCCAGAGAAGTCAAATAGCTCCTCAGGTGTACAGATATATTCACTAACTATAATATCCTAATTATGCTGTAAATATAATATTCCATAAACAGGCATGTGGTAGATATTTGTTGACTAAAGGTTGAATAATGAATTGCAATAGACTCTACTAGTGAAAGGCAAGAAATATGGACCTGGAAAGACTTGGCTTGGTCTCACACTGGACATTTACTAAGAGAGTTTAGATAAATCTTTAGAGAATTATCTCAGTTCCTAAAGTTTCTTAAAGGGAGATTCGGAGATAAGGCTTCATTGTAAATGTGATATAATAGGACATGTTTCCAGGAGACAATGGTAAGGGAGTAGAAAAGTGGGATTGGGAAGGGAAAGAGGCCAACAATGTGCATGGCATAAAAGTCCGGCGTGACAATGTAGGTCGCGTTTCTGAATTTCTCAACCGGAGGCAAAAAAAAAAGCTCAAATATTTATGCCTCTGCAACCATCAGTCATTGATTAAAGGGCTTCCCACACACAAGGAAGTACATTTCAAGACACATTCCTTTGCACAGACCAAGTGGGTTCTGGCAGTCTGAGGGCAGCCCTCCAACAAAGAGATGCCAGTGCTGGCTCTTGGGAGTGAAAGCAAAGCAGGAAAACATTAAATGAATATGAAGTGATATAAGTGGAACACTGACAACATCACCTAGCGAGAACTTGTTTCTTCATTTGAGATTAAAATCATATCAAGAATTGTCATGAAGATGAAACAGGGTGATATGTGCGCAGCAGTTAGCCCGGCACTGGCACACAGCAACACTCAATAGATGATGGCACTTGTTTGCAGCACTCTGTTGTGAGGATGGGAAGTATTACTGTGAAAGACCAACCATGCTGCCCAGCACATGAAAGAGATTTAAAGGCTACCATCACCAATTATTTTTCCTATTGCTGTCACTAGTGTTGCTGGTAGTATAATACCTAAGTTAGGATATCACTGCAGTATTTAACTCCAAAGCCTATAAAATTCTTAGATACCTGGCACCATTTATGGAGGTGAGAGGGCTATCTCAGGATCTGAGTACCGTAGAAGGGGCCACATTCTCGCCAGCTTTCCTGCTCTAGTGGTATTGGGCAAGCATCTCAAAAGAAAAGAACAGAGGGCAGGACCTTTTAGCTATTAAACGTAAGATGCAGTATTGATTTATTGATAACAGTAATAAGAATAATAGCAGCCGGAAGGATGTTTCTGACCTCCTTCATGATCCCCCAGATACTGACATTTCTTTCAAAGTTACTGATGAGAAGAGCACTCAGTAATTTTTTTTCCTCCCATGAATGTGAGCATTTGTTCTCAACATCTTTTGATGAGTGAAGTCAACCCCAAGGAAAGCAGCTAAGGAGAAGGGTAAGCAAAATGAGGTTTACCAGGCCTAAAAAGATGTGCAGCATCTCTTCATCCCTGGATGAAAATTTAGGCTTGAATGAAAATGGATGGAGAAGTACATACTACCTAAATGTTAATATTAGGGGAGAGGATGGGGAGAATACTAAATCTTTCTGTATGTAACCCTGTCTTGTTTGACTTGTTCTAATGAGTCTGTATTACTACTGTACTTTTTTTTAACATAGAAAAAAAGTGTAAAAGGAAAAAATTGAGGTTAATTTAGAACAGATAAAACAGCTGAAGAGCTTCTCTATTGCCTCTTAAAAAGATATTTTGATTAAACTAGAAATCAAAAAACTCTCCACCATGGTAAAAAAAGAAAATAGTTTTCCCTCTTTACTCTCCTAAATTAGGAGTACAAAATAAATGGCTAAGAAAGTGGTATGACGGCCCTCCTTTCATCAGGGGTAAGAGCAGGTTTAGAGGCTGATCAAATTCTCCAGTTATACACTTTTTAAGGACTAGATTATGAGACCACCTCCTCTTCCTTCTTTTGCTTCTGGAGGTGAGGGGTGAGGTCAGAGTTCAGTGACAAAGTGACAATCAACAAGGGAATTTCCTCAGCTGTCCCTTTTGTAGGTTGAGTCTTCGGTAGGCATTGCTATATAGTCAGACCATGAAACCAGACTGCGCCTTCTAGGAAACACCAAGATTCCTCCCTATTATCTCCATTTCCATAAGCACAGGCAGTGGGAGTTACCAATAGGAGTCCTTACTCCACTGTCATCTCTAATAGAGGTAGTTCTTGAACATCATTCCAAATTCATGGAGACCCTTATTGATAGATACTGTAGCGATACCAACATGACAGTGAACCAAAGTTTACTTTTGCTGTTTATTGGCTATTATGGTTTTACTTTTCCTCCTCTATTTTATTAGGGACTCAATGAATCTTCATTATTGTGGGCATACCCGTATTTCTAGTATTCAGAAGGAAAAGTTCTTGAAATTAGAAATTGTATGTAATTCATTAATTTTCTCCACCATCTTAAAAAAGGTGGCTGTTAATTGTGCACTGCCAGACTGCACTGATTTTTCCCTATATGTTCAAACTGCTGCTTAAACAGCCCTAGCCTGTGAGCATATATGCTCTTATAAAACATGAATGCATGTGCACACGTACCAACACACAAAATGGTAAACACAATGTTCATTTCAAATTGTTAAAATGCTTTAATTTACTCAACAGAAAAAGGAGAGCAGAAGAATTTTCTCCATGATTTCATTAAAGTTTTCTTTGGAATGCATAACCCATACGGGCCACATTGCAATGTTCCTTCAAGGCAGTGAATATGTTCAATTTGGAAGTAGGTAACTGTTAGAAATTGATTTTGCAAAGACAGAAATGTAGTGCAAACATACAATGTTCATATTTTGCAAAAGCTGTAACCATTAATTTTTGTTTTTTAAACTTGGCTTTCCCTAACACCAAATTTTCTCCTTTTTATGAATATAATCATCTTCAGTCTGATCATGGTGCTGGACAGTTCCTAAAGCACCTTGAGAAAGGAGATGCGCAAGGGCTTCACTGGGTTTTCAGAGACTAAAAGCCACAGCAAAATTTCCTGGATCCTATATTTGTCCCTTCACTTATCTTTTTAAATAACACACCCACAGTACACACACCCACACATACACACATTTTTGTACTCAAATTCAAATAAAGTATGCCCTGCCCTTTCTTTTACTGACTACAAATGTGTGGTTATTACATTCTCCAGAGAATAAAAGTGCTCTTGGACATTTGTTTTAAGATCATATTAATTACTGTCATTTTAAAAGTAAAAAAATCCACAGGTTTTGCAATTGCAACATCGGGTGGTGGGGGGAGAATATATTCTTAAATACTCTGGACAGAATCTTCTACAAATGTCTTAAGAATTTCTAATGACTCTGACACATTCAAACATAAGAAAGAATTAGAAAATGACTTCACTAACATTTTTTGAACCTTTAAAGTAAACCATTAAAAAATAAACAAATCTGTACACTCTGAATATGTGCTGGTTTTCCTTTATTTTAGAGCACACAAGGGAAAAAATAAAATGAGTTTTAAAATATACTTGTGTGTGTGTGTGTTTGTGCGTGTGCACGTGTGTGTATGTATGTTAAATGGCATCCTTCCAATGAAGGGATTTACATTCACTCTCAAGTTATTACATGAGTTGCTAGATGTTTTTTGAAGAAAAAACAAGTTCCTTGATGATGTCTCTATTAGTTATTTCAATTGAGAGTAAGGGAATATATAAGAAGAATGGTATCTTTGGAATATATTGATATACTTTTTATTTAAAAATTTATATTCCTCTTTATTTTTGTGCTTAGAACACATCTTTTTGTAATTATTTTTATTAAGGAATATTTAATAATTAAGTAAGAACTCTTAAGGAATACTTAAAAATATAATTTTAGACTAAGTCTTATATAGCTTCCACATGCAATGCAAACATTCCATTACTGAAGATAATATACAAGGGTCCTCAGGTTTGAAGTAGTATGGAGATTGTTGGACCATAAGCCATAAATCCTTTTAAGATAGCACCAAAATCTTAGCTATATTCTTGATTATACAAAATAAAAAGAGGCGCTCTAAAGAAAAGAAGCTAAAATAGTTTATGATCCATATTACTGCAATCATCTACTTGCGAAAGAAGAGTGTATATTTTTAATTAAATCCTCAATGATTTGATATTTTGGTTTTGGAACTTTACAAGCAAGAGTATCCTAAGGAATTCAGAGCTTTCCTCACAAGACCAAAGCAACAGTGCATGAAATTGAACTCAAAAAGAGCCACCATTCTGTGTGACTTCTTGGCTGACACAATTTAGATATTTATAGCTTTACGAATGGGCCACTGGAGAAGAACTTGAAGCTTTCTCTAGCCAGCAAGGATTAATGAATGTGTGCACCTGGTAATTACACCACTCCATCTTCCTGAAAGCCCTCACGCTGCCACCATGGCAGAAACTATCATGAAAATGCATTGAAAAATATCAATCTGCAATTCCACAATTTAATCTAAATAATAAAACGTGGTATCTTTTCTCCCCACACTTTCCAGATGTGATAACAACATTGACAGCATTTAAATTTAAAACACAGAAGCTGAATGTCAGCCTATTATTGAGCATGTTTCATTTCCAACGTAAATCTCACGAGAGAAAAAAGAGGTTATAAATATAGCAAAAAAATTACAACATTCAAATGTACAACAGCGAGCTCATAACTGTTTCCTCTTTATTAAAAAACAGCATACGTTATAAATAATTCATTTACTTCAAGGCAGACGCATTTGCGATGATTAAATCACAACCCAAGTGAATAAAGGTAAAATTTAGAAGTGTAAAGATATCTTCCAGGTCCAGTTTGGACCTGTTTTGGCTATCTTTTCTAAACTCTTACTGGAAGTAAAACCTCAATAACTTTTTCAACTATCAATAAAAGATAAATCATTCTATTTTATCATCTAACCATATGCTAATTCCAAAAATACTTGAAATAAAGAGGTATACAGTGTCATAGTGTTCAACTCAAATAATGTTACAAAGAAATTTACATCTTTAAACTTTAATTGAACAAATCAAACTTTTGAGAACAGTATTTTTTCTCAAATAAAACACAATATAGAAGTTCAACCTCATGTTTCTTAATGTTGCAGCACAAAGAATTTTGATATTCTAAGAAAGGCAGCAATATATATATAAATGGGCAAGGCACTTTTGAAAAAAAAATCAAGGTGTTCTAAACACAGATTTTTATGATAAAGTTTGATGCTACTCACACTGAATTTTAATGACTTCTTTAGTAAAGCAGAAAGAGAGAAAATTTAACGTAAGCACTGATACTAAAAGTTAATTGCTGCCTTACCACAGATTAGCAGGAGTCTCTTAAAAACACCTTTAAAAGCAGAAGAGGGCACAACGGTTGAAAAAAAAAAATCGCCTGTTACTGTTGAACTCTATTGTTCTCTGTTGAAGTATAGAAGAAGGAAATGCTCCAAGAGAGGGAAGTGGGTATGAATTGCCCCCTCCAGAGAAGCCAAACAAATTGGCTGTAAGAAGGAGACTTCAAACGCTGGACAACCAGAGCCGCTCAAAGAACCTTACATTTGGGCTACTTGCCCTTACTGCTGTTTTTTGTTTTGTTTTGTTTTTATTTCCCCTACAATGATGTGGTTCAACTTGACAGCAGAGAAATAATGGAAGGATGGATTTTTGAATGCTTTGATCTCCAGCTCTTTATTCTGCTTCTAACTAGCTACTGCAATATCACTTAATCCGGACCTCAGCATTCCAAGTACAAAAGCATCTCCTCCCACCTACTGCTCACACGCTCCTGCATCAGACTAGAAGACTTACAGAGAGGCAGCCAGACCCACGGAAGAGCACTTTCCTCTCAACAGATGTCTTCCGGATTTCAGGCACACACACACACACACGCAACACACACACACAGACACAAAACTGCCTACCTTAATAAGGTGTGCAAAAAACCTCTTACGATCCCCACGGACGGTTTTAGTTCAGAGCAGCCAGCAATGCCTCCGCACAAAGCTTTGCCATTGCTAGTGTGAAGAGAAAGAGCTGCTGGGATGCTGAATGGCACATCAGCCAACTTTGTGTGTAGCAAAGGCTCTAAAGAAAACCTGGGCTGAAGCTCTCTGCTGGATCATGGATTGGACTCAATTCCACTCCCCACACAGCCTGTGTTACCCAATGGAGATTGTTTCTGGAAGCACTTAGAGCGTACATGCCTAGACAAAGACAGACCCCCTTTGCTTTCCCTAACAATTTTTAAATCACTGTGGTAAACTGTAGACCTGATACTTTGAGGTAGATCATTCATTGTGAGCAACATGAGAGATATCAATGGTCTCGCTGGAAACTGTAGCTCCAGAATCTAGAACACAGTCGGCACTCAATAAATAGTTGGCTAAATACTGAATGTTGAAATAACAGGGTCAAATTAGAAGTTGCTGAATTATTTGCATACTGTAATGAAAGTAAAAACAATTTAAGTGAATCCACTGACACATCTTAAAAAGTCTGTTGAAAACCATATGTATTACTTGCTTATTGCCCCAGCAATTTCTAATACCATAATAGTTCATTATAATGGTCTATTCACCAACAAATAAAAAGCAGACTTTATTTTAACTCACTCATACAATTTATAATCAGCTATACATGTGCATATATACTTAGTAACCCTCTGGAGCTGGGCATCAAAGCCTTACACTAAACTTGCACAATGGATTGAATAAAAGAATTCCATTCCGCGAGGAAGTTTTACTCCTTCTACAACAACCTCTCAATAACCCTAAATTCACAGGCACGTTCTCTAACATGTTACTGTCCTATAACAAAACCCATGCCAATGAGGATTCCTCAGGTTAATTCCTGAAGCCAGAGGGAAAGGTTCCAAAGTGCACTGCATCACGGGGTCTTCCTACAGATGCTCACCTGGAAGCAATCTCTGCCAAGCATCTGTCTATAGGCGCAGGTGTGTGCATGTTGGGACAGCCGAGGAACACACCTAATTTGGTAGATGACATCCCTGATGTGGCAGGCTTTATTGTGCTGTTTATGACAATATCTACAGATGACGATGTGCTTATTTAATAAACAGAGTAATTAAGTGCACCCGAAACAAAATGGAAAGTTAATAACCTAAGTGGTGCTGAAGTGTTTATGTACAACAACTGCCTAGTGTATTCTTCACTGCCTGTTACTCCACCTCTGAATATCCTCTGAAGAAATCCTCAGTTTATATACACACGACTCCCCATTTGGAGCACCAATGTTATGCATATTTTCAGGAAGACTTACACCTGCAGCCTCTCTGCACAGATCTACACCCATAACAGGTGTTCAATAAATACCTGTCAAATGACCAGACAAATGACAAATGAAGGAGAAATACACTTGATATTTATATCTTCAAGATAGCTATCATAGGCATATGATTTTACAGGAGTTGTTACTTGGGTTGTCTACTTTTCAATCAACTGAATATCATCACCAGTTGCCTTATGGATGGATTAAATTCGATAGAGCCTGATACATGAGGTGTTATTTCAGTGCCATCTATGTAATGCTGTAACTAGTTATCCAGTTTGGCAGATGCAAATGTATGCAGTTCTGATCATCCACCTGACTTCCTAACTATAGATTTTACAGTAGAAGAAAGAATGAGGGCCTTTTATTTATAAATAATCAATATAATATGTAAATAGACATTCTTCCCCTTTGAGCCACTCACAGCCAGCTAGCTCTCAAATGAAAGTGGATCAGCCCTTTTTTGGCTAATGATGTGGTCTGCATCACAGAGGTTACCAGATCCCTTTGCAGAATGCAAATAAACGTCTTGAATGGCAAAAGGATCAAAGCACAGCACCTAAACATTGCTCAGACCTGCTGTTCATATTTCTATGCATCAGAAAACTTGAAAGAGAAATTAGAATTGAAAAGAAATGTACTTCCCAAAGTGTACATCATTATTTAGATGTTAGTGGATTTATCCCTCTTGGATTACTGTATTGCATCCCACTGTAGGGCAGTAGTGGAGACGTGTCTAGTGGAGGCAAAAGACTTAAGAGAGTCCTAGCTCAGCCACCCACAAGATGTTTGACCTTGTACACGTTACTTAAACTTTCTGGCTTCAACTTCCTCTGTGAATAGGACTAAAAATACCTCATGAGGAGTTAAGGATTAAATAGATATTCAAGCAGTACTCCTCAAACTTTAATGTAATACAAACCCCCTGGGGATATTCTTAATAATGCAGAATCTGTGTAATTAGTCACTAGGCCTGGGGTGGCTCCTGAGATTTTGCTCTTCTAATAAGCTCCCAAGTAGTACTAAAGCTACTGGTCTGTGGACCCCACATTGAGTAGCAAATATCAACGGAAAACACTGTTGTTCTTCCAAATGATAGTGAGTTTGTGTCCTTTTGCCACTTTTATTTACTGCAGGCTTTTCCTCAGCATCTGCTCAACCAACAATTATTGGATACTTATTCGGACAGGTGCTGTGCAGTACATAGTGATTTCAGAGATTATGCATTGTCCTGTCCTCAGGAAGCTCTCAATCTATTTGAGATCCAAAATCATCTACTACCATAAACAGCTTGGACTCTGAGAATCAAAGTTACCTAACCCTTATACTCACACAGCTTACTGTCTACATTAACATAACATACCATTTCACTGTCTTCATTAGCATAACTTTCCTATTTAAGGAGAATCTTGACTAGGCAAATAACCTCTCTTCTTTACAGTAACCTCCCCAAAGTCCCATCAAATCTTTGATAGAAAGCATCAATAGGCACTCACACCTTAATACTCTCTAAACCTCTTGCCTCAAAATCCTTGCTGGGCTGTTTCTACCAAACCTAAGTTGTAACATTATGATCCTTACCCAATCCTAATTGTGTCCCTACATTGAAACATCTCCTTGAATCAAAGTGCAAATTCTCAGTAAAATCCAACCTTGCCCTTCCTCCTATGAGACACTACCAAAGCTCTGTCAGGGTGGTGGTCTTCCTTACTGTGGTAAGGAATAAATTCAACTCTTTCTTACCAACAGGTTGTATTGGTAATACTCAGGGAGCCAGCATTCCACGTATGGAAGAAATAGACATGTGAATCTAAAGCATGTTACAAAGAGATAAGCGTGGTGTCAAGAGGTGGATTAGGAGACTTCAGCCCCTTTATTGGCTATCTCAAATAAGTATACAATTTAAGAATAATCAGTAATGTTTTTCTCTGCAAACCTGTTTTCACAACAAATCCACTAGGTCCCTCTCATCTCCTCACCCAGGCATTTTGATGGCATCGCTGGTACCACCACTGACTATGATAAGGTATGTGATAGGTTCATGCCCCAATACTACAATGGAAGCACATGAGAGTGACACTAACCCAGACTATGGGACAAGGGGAAATCTTTTGGCAGGTGCCATGCCTGTGCTAAGACTTGAAGGAGGCAGGTCCACAATTGGGGAAAATCCAGCACCCAGACAGATATTGCCAGATTGTGGAATTTTCAGAAAGATACACAATTGGAACAAACACCCATTTGGGGGCAATAGTGAGGCTTGGGATCCAATCATAAAAGAACACTCTATCATGTCATGTTACCTGGCTTATGCCAAGGCTACTCAGAGTATGGTTTGCATACCAGCATCACTGTTATAACCTAGGTACCTGTTAGAAATGCAGAATCTCAGGTCCTACCCCAGACCTACTGAGTCAGAGTCTGTTTATTAATAGGATCCCCAGGTGACTTTTTATACACATCAAAGTTTGAGAAGCACTGCTCAAAATAATATTCTGGAGGCTATGGGAAGCCACTGAATGATTTTAAGGAAGTGACATGATTTGAATTTCCATTTCAGAAAAAAATTACTCTGTGTCCATTCATTCCTTCATTATCATATGGCAGGCATTGACCCAGCAGCTGGGAATTCAGCACTACTTAGGGTAGGTTAGATGAATCTCCCCATTCAATATTCATTCAACAAACATTTATTGCATGCCGACTTTGATTTGACTTCTCAAGCTTGATTTAGAAACAACCCTACACTGATGGCTATGTTCTTAATACAGTCAAGTTTTGTTGGCCAGGACAAATAATTGTTACGAATCTCCTAGCATGCTTTACTCAGAATTGCTTCACACTATCAGGTTGGTGAATCAAACGTGAAAGGTTTTGTTAATGTAGTTTTATAGAATTTTTATTGCAATGATATTTGCTGTATTGGAACTTGACCCACAGTGCAAGTTGTAGCACAAGATACCAATCAATATCAGTTTTCAAAATGAACAATATGAGATGTACAGCTGGCAAATTTAAACTTTAATATTAGAGATGATAAGATTAGTACCATTGTTTTGCTAACATATGCAGAGGATCGTCCTTTGTTGACTGAAAAGGAATACAATACATTCTAAGTATGTGGAGTTTCTGCTTTTTCATAATAGTTAATGCCTCATCAGAACTCATACAGACTTGATGTTAGGAGCCCTGGAAATCTAGCTAGCCTGTTTCATGCATGTTTTATTCTTGCTTCCTATGTGCAAGCGTAGTAAAAATTGGTGGGCAATGAGTTCTCAGTTTTACTTTAGCTATTCTGGGTTGCTTTGATTGCTTATGATCTACTGGGCTGGAATCATTATAGGAAAAGTGACCATTGTATCTAAATATAAAGCCATCATGTTCCTGACTCAATTCCTTTGTGGCTGCAGGAATACTGAATTTAGTCCCTGGGTGCTAATGGCTGGCTGTTACTCGAAAGCTCTTTAATTGCATTCTCATAGTCTCACATAGCTGGGGAAGGCCCTATACCATGCACTCTGGCAGATTCCCTGAGGGAACAGAGATTTAGGAAGACTTCCCCAGGAGAAGCCAGCCTGGTACTGGAGTGAAACTAGGCTGCGATGTTCAGCCTTCTTGCTGATATGTGACTCCTTCCACCACAGACCACTGTGTTTAGAATTCCCACATTACTCATTTTCAATGAGAGGATATTTTAATAGGAAAATTATGGCTCTGTAGGCAACCAGACCAAGGTTTAAATCCTGCCATCAATACTCATCAGCTGTGGAACTTGTACAAGATCTTGGGTTTCTTTCACAATTGATTCTTTTATTTATATACCAGCAATAATAATAATAATAATGTCTGCCTTGCAGAGTTGTTTGGATAATTAAATACAATAAAATGCATACAGTACCTGGAACTTAATGGACTGTCAATAAATATTAGTTTTTTGGGGGTTATTAAAGACACTTATAAAGTGCAAGTCACAGTAGTCATTAATATTTTTGAACAGATGAGTTAATTGAATTGGGAAACCAGTCATAAAGAATAAATGCTGAGGAAAGAGAATGTCCTATTATATTCTCTGAAGTGTGTGAAAGGTAGAACAAAAACGGGAGGGTTGTAGAGATAAGATAATATCCAAGAAGACAGTGGACCCCAGTTCTTAGAATATTGAATATTGAATATTAGGACTTAGAATATTGAATATTGAATATTAGGACTGAAGATATCATCAAACTGTCCATTTTACAGATAAGAACACTGAGGCCAAGTGAAGTGAAATAACTTGCCTAGGACCTAGAGTTAGAACGTTACCAAGTCAGGACTGAAAGGCCAGTTGAATGAGAGGCTTCAGAAAGGAAGAGAAAGTGTGAAAAGAAAGATCAGCAAGGGGAACAGAGACCTTTAGCCGAGGGTGTGGGGTTATAATCCCACTGCCCCATCCTCCCTACGTGAGATATTCCTCAGTGTAAATCACTGATATTCTTCAACCTCCCATATGAAAGTACCGAATTGTGACCAGGGTTTCTGCCATTAAACACTCAAGATCCCCTACAACCATGAACATGGAAGAATAATGGTGCATCCTAATATTCTTGCTGTATCAAGGACTCTCAGAGACGTGCCTTTTCCATATTTATCAAAGAAGATGAAGCAGCTGAAACAGCACAGTCAAGTGACAGCCTTTGTACTGCTGTCCCAAAGCATTTTAAAGACTGTCATGGATATGAAGCAACAGGCACTGTTATGACAGTGCCTGCCCCAATAGTCGTGTACTCCAAGGGAGCACACCTTTGAATAGTATTTCCACACAGAAGACTCTTAAACATACACCTCTAACCCATACTTCTTCCCTGAATCCCAGACTTGTATCCAACTACACTCTCTTTTACTTTACTGTGATGTCTAACAAGCTTCCAAACAAGTGCAAAAACAAACTCTTATTTCCACCTCTACCCCTCTACTATCTAACCTGATCCTTCTGTCGTCTTCTCCACTCTATTCACCTTGTAGTCATCCTGGACTCCTCTCTTTCTTTCACAACCCACACCGCAACTATCAGAAAATCCTGGCAGTGCTACCTTGCAAAGATATCCAGAATTTGTCTACTTCTCATTATCTACACTGCAAATATCCTGGTTTAGAACCACCATTATTTCTCAGTTGAATTATTACAATGGCCCCCCTGCTTCCTCATTAGCTACTCTATTGTCTGTTCTCCACTCAGCAGCTAGAATCACCTATCAAAGCCTGAGTCAATTCATCTTACTTCTTTCCATAATGATGATTCCATTTATATAAATTTATTGAAAAGACAAAATTAGAGAGATGGAGAACAGATTACTGGTTGCCAGGGATTACGGATGGGGATGAAGGGTCTGGATGGAAGTGACTATAAAGGAGTAGCTCAAGATAGTTCCTTTGTGAAGATGGAACCATTCTACATCTTGAGAGTGGTGGTGGTTACATGCCTCTATATATGATATAAAGTTACACAGAACACACACACACAAATGAGTACATGTGAAAACTGGTGAGATTTGAATAAGGTCTGTAGATTGTACCAATGTCAATTTCCTGGTTTTGATATTATGTATAGTTGTTGTATGTATATAAGGTGCTAACCATTAAGGGAAGTTGGGTGAAGGGTACTACGGACCTCTCCAAACTATTTTTGTGACTTCCTGTATTTATTTCAAATAAAAAATTTTTTATTTTAAAATACCACACCCATGTGCCATTCCTCAAGACTGTGCATTTGCTCTTTCCTCTACCTGAAATGTTCTTCCCTCATATATGTGAATGGCTAATTCTCTCACTTCCTTGAGATTTCTGTTCAAAGACCAGCTCATAGAGGGCTTCACAGTCTGCCATATACAAAACATCAATTTCCTGGTACTTTTTCTCTATCTCCCTTACCCATAGTTTTCTTCTCAACACTATCATTTGGCATATTACCTATTTATTTGTTTATTTCATACTTTTGCTAAATTCCCCACTAGTATACGAGCTCCTTAAATAGAGGCTCTGTTTTTTATGTTATCTCTTTACTTAAAGCAGTGCCTGGCACATAGTAGACATTCAATAAATATTTGATGAATGAATAAATGAACAAACAGGTAAAGCTGCCAGAAGGAAAAGTCAGGCAGAATGGCTTAATGGGAAAGTCTTGGTCTTCACTTTCCACTCTGACAAAATTACATTACTTGACACTATTAAAAAAATACCTGGGAAAAGAGAAAGAAAACTTGTTCTTACTGCTTACATGATACAAACAAAAACAAACAGCATTATTAGCAGCAGCTGTTTTTCTTTTCATAATGCACTTGAGTGTTACCATGTCGAACTGTATTATGGATAGAACACAGCACACGTGTATAAAAATAAGTAACTTCCCTGGGAAGAATCAATACAGGCAGTCCCCAGGTTACAAATGGGTTGTGTTCTGCACATTTGAAAAGCAGTTGTTTAATGATCTGCTAAATGCTTTCTAACCTTTCTGGCTGGGTTCACTTCACCCCCTACCTGTGCAGCTAGGCATACCATCTTCCATAGAATCAAGCCTGTTCCTAACCAGAGGAATCCAGCATAGTTAGAGATCATAGGTTAGTAAACAAAAATGGTATTTCATCTATAAATGAGCTGAAATATTGTATAAATAATGCTGGTCTGGGGGCTTGCCTGGTGGCGCAGTGGATGGGAGTCCGCCTGCCGATGCAGGGGACACGGGGTCATGCCCCGGTCCGGGAGGATCCCACATGCCGTAGAGAGGCTGGGCCTGTGAGCCATGGCCGCTGAGCCTGTGTGTCCGGAGCCTGTGCTCTGCAGCGGGAGAGGCCACAACAGTGAGAGGCCCGCATACAGCAATAAATAAATAAATAAATAATGCTGGTCTGATTCTGCATGCTGGGTGTAGGAGTTCAAGAACAGATTTGAAAGGAGTTTAATGATACATTTACATGAGAAAGGCAATGCCATGTGCGGTTGGCAATGTGGGCTTTGAAATCTGGCAGACCATGGAATCGAACTCTCACTCTTAAACTTACTGCCTTTGCAATCTTGGTTCAGTTTCTTAACCTCTTGAAGCCTTAGTTTCCTCAACTGTAACTTGGAAATAATAATTAAGGTGACCTTCTGGGATTCTTTTGAGAATTAAAGGAGAGAAGCATTTAGCACATAGCCAGAGTTCCATAACATTATGTCCTCTTATATCTGTCTCTTTTGATTAGTCTGAGCTCTGTAAGTCATGAATGATGTTTTATACATCTTGATAACTCAACAGGCTAATAAAGTCTCTAGCATGTTGTTAGTCCTCAATATATGTCTGGTAGTGAATATGAAACAAATATATCATTTCACATATTGGAGAGGGATGTATTTAAAGGATTGGCAAGAGACCTTTAATGCCTGAGAGTCTATACCTCTAAGATGTTTTGCTTTCACCTTCTTCCCTTTCCCTTCTCATTCTGCAGTCACAGAATTGCTGAAAGATTGCTCTTTTCCCACCTCTCCTCACTTTCCAGTGGGAGGAGCATTAGGGGATTTTAAAAATAAATATAATTTACCTTGCATATTTTTCCTTTTGGTTGGAATCTTTGGGTCAATATTTCATAAAAGACATTTTATTAAATAGACATATTCATTAAAAGGGAAAAACAACTCATTTATACAAGGTAAGCATGCTGCCCACTGCCACATTTTTTACTTTAGTATGTGGGTACTACCAGCAGGATGGAGCCTGCACCATCACTGAAGAACCTCCTGGCCCAATAATGAGGATATGAAATGCCCTACAAAACTTGTTCATTGGCATGATCTTTTGGTTTGCTCTGATGATCTCTCTCTCTTTCTCGCTCTCGCTCTCTCTCTCTCTCTCTCTCTCGGGAAGCCATTAGTCCATTGGTCCATTCCTGGGCCAGATTTCTTATTTGATTCTTAGACTTCCAAGCTAGATTACAAACACCAGCAATAAGTCCTCCCCAATCCCAGATTAACACCTATTATTTTGATCTCTGGTCCTCTGGGCAATGATCTTACTTAGTTGTGCCCTACCTCTTTATGGCCCCAACATACTGATATCTTGCTTTCAGCCTTACCATTGGACTCCTATCCTCTTCCTCTAGAAATGAATGTTAATAATCACTAATCTTAAAAAAAATCACCAATCTTCTCTTTGAAAGAGTTCAAGCAATTTTAATAATCCCCCAAAATAACAGACTGACATTAAATCAAGCCTTGACCAATCACAGCTAAAAAAAATAATCTAAATCTCCTGAGGGAATGTAGGAAAGCATAGAAGTGGCTTGAAGAAAACACTTTGGATATATAACAAATTTTGCTTAATATTTAACCTAAATTTTCCCTGCTGAGCTCAAGCAGATAATTTTCCTGCCTTTGATGGCTAATGCAAATAATTAGTCCCTCTCCTCTTTATCACCTCCTTGAGCTGAAGTCTTCCCTTGATGTTTTCTCATGTGTGAACATGACAGTACCACTTACCCTGATCTTGTAAATAACTTCCAAAAATTAGCTGGTCCAGAAAAACTACACAAAATGTATTCAATCCTTGCCAAATATCTGCAAGCCATAGCTCTCCTGTCCATATGACTCTACTTTCTTTTTTCTCTCTGCTTTACCTTGCTGGTGACTCAAATAGACTGCCTGTGTAACTCGTGCCTACTTTGAGTTGATTGGTTGATCTGGCCTTGCCTACACTGAGCGGATCTGTCCTCTTTTAGTCCCAAGACAGGAATCGTGCAGGAAGAAATACAATTCTATTCTAAAATGCAATAGATTCATGGATAAATTCATAACTGGCCATAACCAAGAATTATAGAATCGTCCTCTATCAAGGCAGTGCAGCCAATAAGATGGCCAAGTCCCTGAAGGAGACATGGATGTGTCAAAAATGGATGGTATGAATGGGCTCCATTACAGTTAATGATTTTAGGGCCTTGTTTAGAAATGACTGCCTAGGCAAGGGCAATTAATTCATCTATATAAGCTTTTATTATAGACAGTGCTCATTACCACATATACTTTGTATCATGGATTTGTCCCTTGAGAGCCTGAAGAACAAAGAGTTATAGTCTCCCAACAAGCCACTTACTATGAAAACCAAAGAAAGCCAATAAAAGGGGGTATTTTTTTTATTCATCACCTATTCACATTATTTCTTTTTTGATGGTTTAACACCCTAAGTGCATCTCTTTTATGGCATCATGAGGTCAATTGATTTCTTTAGTAAATATTTCTTGTTAATCTTGGCTTACCTTCCATCTGTTAATAACAATGGGGTGTATGTTAGTGAAACCCCGGGATTCCCCAGGTAACTTTGCTAAGTAACAACCATTAATTCTTTTTTTTTAACTAAGATGAGTTTTTAAAATTCAGTTTAATTTAATTTTTATCATTCTTTATTTTTTATACAATTTTAAAGGTTACTTTCCATTTACAGTTATTAAAAAAAATAGTGGCTATATTCCCCATGTTGTAAATATATCCTTGAGTCTATCTGACACGCAATAGTTTGTACCTCCCACTCCTCCAACCTGATAGTGCCCCTCCCCCTCTCCCTACTGGTAACCACTAGCTTGTTCTCTGTATCTGTGAGTCTGCTTCTTTTCTTGTTATATTCACTAGTTTGTTGTATTTTTTAGATTCCACATATAAGTGACATCATATAGTATTTGTCTTTCTCTGTCTGACTTAATTTTACTTAGCATAATACCCTCCAAGTCCATCCAGGTTGCTGCAAATTTAAGAAAAAAAATAAGCATTGGACTGCTAGCAACAGAATAAGCACACTGCATTGTTTAACTATTAGGTGTGATAATTTTCTCTGAACCATTCTCTTGTCATTGATTTCTGCAAGACAAACTAGGATCAGGGACATGGACTGTGTTTGCCACATGATGATTCATATAGAGTTAAAGTCTTAACCTTGGCTTATCTATTAGTATTTTGCTCTAACCAAGCTGGATTCCATCACCTTGGTTCAGTCAAACATCTACAATAGTTTCCTAAAATAATGAGTGAGAAATGTAAATTCATAACAAGAGGTTTCTATGTGTCCATATATAAGATGATGCTGGTGAACCAAGAGAATATTGACAATCTGAAAATGAAATGTTGTAGAAGGTTTGGGTGAAACTGGAAGTAAAATTTTAACAATAACTATAAATGTGGCCTCTCCATGGGTCCATCTGTCTACAATCTCATGCCATCTGCCCCTTCTCTAGAGTTGCCATGGAGGAGAAAGTTCCACTACTCCAGCTATCTAATTTCTATTTGGAGAAAAGATGGGTGTCGTTTTTGGTTTTAATTGAGTAAGAGTGTTGTAATATTTATTTATTCCATCAAGTTTCTTTTCTTTTTGTTTCCACTCATCTTTTTCCCTTAGAATGTGTACATTATTTTTGACATCAATATAATGACAACAAAGGGAAAATTGCACATATTATCCTCTCAGTTTTGAAAGAAAGGAAGGAAAAATCATCAACCAAAGAATTTAATTTCAATACATGTGATAACAGTAATTTTTTCCTTAATGGTTTCCCATAATCTCTGCTTTAGCAAATACCTTCTCTTTTCCTAGTTTTCTTCTGAAAATTGATAGTGGACTATATCCATTGGTATGCATGCTGTAACTCTACTACACCTGCTACTTTTGATATATTTTCATACTTCTCAAAGAGAAAAAAAATAAGGGTGTGAGAACACCATGGGTGCTGGAATAATAAAACTGAAAATTTTTATGTCTCCTATTTCTTCTGCTGATAATTTTCCTGTTTGCTCTCAGATCCGTTCCTCTCATGTTCATTGCAACCGACATTTCCCACAAACCCTCGCCAATTGGCTTCCCACTCATTTTGGTCAATGGGAAACACTGATAAGAGACTGTCAGGTGGGAGGAAGAGATAAACAAGGATATTTCTTTCCAATTGTCTCTGCTGGTAGTGACTCCAGCAGGGGTTTCATTTTCCCTAGGGTTCCAGTGTGCACTGGAAAGACTCTCCTTCCTTGGCTCCAACTCCCAACAAGCAGCATCCATCCTGAATCCAGCTCTAGCCCACTCAGTATGGCTCTTAAACCCTGTTAATATCCCTTTCTCCCTTATTCCTAAAACCCTAGAGGAGGTAACTGCATCCCATAAATGCTAAACTCTGGGCTGCCTCACTATCCCTTATTGGGCTTTTTAACTGTCTTGATACTTATGTAAATAGTTCCTCATATTAAATTTACCTGAACAGGGTTTCTCAAACTTTTTTTCAAGTTCCACAGCCAGAATTATTTCTGTTGCCTGTGTTCCCCCTCTTTATCCTCTATTATATAGTGTTTTCATTTTGGATTTATAATCTATAGTAAACTGTAACTTTGTCTGTATACCTCTGTCACCCATGAGTTCACTGAAGTCAGAGACCATAGTTATGCAATTTAATCTATAGTAAACTGTAACTTTGTCTGTATGCCTCTGTCACCCGTGAGTTCACTGAAGTCAGAGACCATAGTTATTCAATTTTCTATTCATGGGGCCAATTCTTTATAACCTCCCTGGTATATAGAGGCCATTTGAAATATGTTTATGAAATTGGATCAAATTGAATATTTTAAATTCACCTGAATTGAGAAAATGGGTAAAACTTGAAGGTTTTGCATAATAATTGCAAAACTGTGGATCAAAGTAAAAATCACAATGTATCTCAAATATGCTAGCATTTGGAGGCATCAGAATGATCTGGACAAGTATTTATTAGCGTATGGGATTTTGTTTCAAGGATATTAAATGTCCAACAATATGTATTTTTTCTTAATTCGGACCTAATTCCTTTTGCAGGATAAGACACCTGACAGTGTGAGACACACGCACATATATACATATATCTATGTGCATATATATATATATATATATACACACACACACACACACATATATACATATATCCATATATATCAGATACTTTCACAGTTTCAGCAACATATGTATTTTTGGATACACTATTCTTATGACCTATTGACAATAAAAAAAGGGGAATCACTGGAGAAAAAAGACACTCCTCATGAACATAATTGTATCTCAGAAGAGGCAGGTCATGTTCACACATTAAATAATAATCAAGTAAGCCTGAAAAATCATAGAGGTGTTTTTAGTAAAGCAAGTGTTACTAAGCAAATAATCTTCTGCCCATATATTTCTGATGCTTCCTGAAAAATCATTTTATACACTAATCAGTTAAAATATTTTCATTCTAAAGACATTTTTCCTTCTAACTACAATTCTGAATGTTTACATGCATACTTTACGAAACTGAGTTTTTAAAAGAAAGATTGAAGACTTTTCTTCTCCTGTTATTTGATCAATGTGCACTCAACCTGTTGCCAGACAATTTTGTTCCTTTTTTTTTTTTTTTTTTTTGCCGTACGTGGGCCTCTCACTGTTGTGGCCTCTCCCGTTGTGGAGCACAGGCTCCGGACGCGCGCAGGCTCAGCGGCCATGGCTCATGGGCCCAGCCGCTCGGCGGCATGTGGGATCTTCCCGGACCGGGGCACGAACCCGCGTCCCCTGCATCGGCAGGCGGACTCTCAACTACTGCACCACAAGGGAAGCCCTATTCCATTTTTTTATGGAGTACGGTAAGTCGTTATGTGTGAATAAGGTAAAATACAAGTTACAGCACTGCTTTGTATTCCACTTTCCAAGGTGAATAGAAATAAAAACAAATGGTGCAAAGCTAAATAAATTCATCATTAATGGTTACAGAAAAAGTGGACAGGAGAAAAGGCTGCAAGAGTCTACATTTAGATAAAAGATCTTACTTTATACAAATGAGAAAACTGGTGAGTGAGTTGATTAAGTACCATCAAGGTCATGAACAAAAGGTGACCCCACATCATTTTAATTTATAATACCCTTGCCAGAAAAAAGACAGAACATGGGAACTGATTCTGTGAAAGTAAAGTTGCCAGAGACTAAATACGACTGACCAACAGGCTGCCAACTGTGTTTCTAACCACATAATTGCACTGATAGCACTTTCTCAGCAACTGCATTTCTAGCCCTTACCTTTCATAACCAGAAGAGAGAAAAAGGAAGAGATAAATCTTTTAGGTGTTATAGTCCCTAATTACAGGTTTCCCAAAACAGTTAACACCTGTTGACAAATTGTTAGCTCTAAAGCAAGAGTCTGCAAACTACAGCCCTCAAGCCAAATGTGGCCCCTGCCTCTTTCTGTAAATAAACTTGTATTAGAATACCACCATACACCTTTGTTTACATATTGTTTATAACTCTTTCCATATTACAATGGAAGAATGGAATAGTTGCAACAGACACCTTATAGCCCACAAAACCTAAAATATTTACTATCTGACCCTTTACAGAAAAGTCTGCTGACCCCTGCTCTAAAGCAGTGGTGCCCTTTTGGAGCTATGGTAAATTAAAAACAAAGCAGAGCTATGGCTCACATATATCTTATTTTAAATGCGAAATTACATTTCCTTTTCCATAGGTCCTCCCCTCCACCCCTGGAAGGAACTTAGTTTCCAATTTCAAGAAGCAACCAAAGCAGAAGCACACCAGTAAGTGTGCATGGTTACATGAATAACTTGTGAAGGTTTGAATATACTTCCTGGCAACAGGCAGTATGTTAAGAACTGAAAAATATGTCTGCCTGGTACTTTTAAGGGGAATATATGGAGATCCTCTTTTGAAACGTTGAAAAGATTTATTTTCTATTCTGGAGGTACTTTAGTATGAGAAGTTGAAGGTTGCATAAAAATATAGCAATTGGCATAGTCAGAGTGCTTACTCACTAGGGAATCATTTGGCCCTAAGATAAGACATGTTGGAAACAAATAAACAAGCAAATAAAACTGGCCAATATAAACTTAAACGCATATACGCTCATGAAGATATATGCTTAAACCTATCACCTCAAGCAAATCTATCTTCATGGATCCTAGGCTATTTTCTAGCCTTTAAATCTTCCTTAGAGGTTACTCTCAGGTGCTTTGGAATTTGAAGTTGCTATGACCACTTGTACAGCCCTTACCTTTCATAAACGAAATTCACTTCTTTAATCCCATCGTGTGCTTCCATTGGATGGTATATGATGGGAACAAATGTCTCCTTTAGGTAAATCTTTGTGACACTTGGACATTACTATACAGAGTATCTCGTTAATTAAGACATTTACCTTAAATATCACACCCAAGAGATGAGGCTAAGAATAAAGTCACTTGAGGTATGACTTGATGTGCTTCAAAACCAAGGGGAATATATAAAACTCATCATCTTTCCCTAACAACCTTATAAGGCATCCTAGTTCTCTTGACGTTCCTTCAACTTACAAAGCTAGCTCATTTTTAGAACCTTTGCACTAGCTATTCCCTATGCCTGGAATGCTTTGCCCCCAGATCAATACCTAGCTCTTTTTTGTCAATCTGATATTCTTAAAAATCACCACCTCAGGGGCTTCCATGGTGGCGCAGTGGTTAAGAATCCACCTGCCAATGCAGGGGACACAGGTTCGAGCCCTGGTCCGGGAAGATCCCACGTGACGCGGAGCAACTAAGCCCATGTGCCACAACTACGGAGCCTGTGCTCTAGAGCCTGCGAGCTACAACCACTGAGCCTGAGTGCCACAACTACTGAAGCCCGCACGCCTAGAGCCCATGCTCTCCAACAATAGAAGCCACCCAATGAGAAACCTGCGCACCGCAACGAAGAGTAGCCCCCACTCGCCACAACTAAATAAAAGCCCAAGCGCAGCAACAAAGACCCAACGCAGCCAAAAAGAAAAAAAAAAAGTTACTGTAGTATAAGTGCCTGACCGTAAGCTTATTTAAAAAAAAATAAAAAATAAAAAAATAAAAAAATTACCACCTCAGAGAGGTCTTAAAACAACTTTCAAACCTTTCTAACTCTCTTAATTCTCTGCATACTTCTCTCACTTTCTGATATATTTTTTCCCCCTCTCTCAGTTTGTCTCCTATTTCAGCTTACTAGAATCTGGGATTATGAGAACATGGACCTATTCTCTCATGTATATGGTGTGCAGAACATTGCTTGGAATATAGTGGCCATTCGATAGGTTAATGAATATATTCATCTTAGAAAGCTAGATCCACACTGGTCCAGATGTAGTGCTAAGTATGGACATAAAAGAGGAAAACACTTTTTCTGCCCTCAAGGTGCTCCTAATCTAGTTGGGGAAACAATCACAAACAAATTACACAATTTTACTACTTGAGGAACTATTTGTTAGGTTAATAAAACAAGTATTTGGGGAACATAGAAAGTAATCATATCAGCAAATTAGAGGATGGTGGAAACAAGGAAGAGTTATTGTAGGGGACATTTTAGCTGAGTATAGAAAAGCAGGTGAGGGATGAAGTCTCCAGGCAAATGTTTGTGACAAGTAGACTGACATGAGGCAGTGTGACATGTGTAGGAGAAGACATCTAGTTCATGGTGTCCACCTCTCTTCCGGACATCCACATGCACTTCTCTGTCTACTCAACCCTTTACTTAGAAGCTTCACAGAGATATCAAATTAACATATCCAAAACAAACTCACCCCCTCTTTCCCTCCAAATCTCTTCCTTTCCCCTTGTTATGCATTTACTCATGCATTATTTCATCCAACATAGCACTTATTATTTTAGCATTTCCACTAATGGTAGTGTCATCTCCCTAGAAAAATCAAGTCAGAAACTAGGAATCACACATGACTGTTTCCTCAGACTCTACCCCATATTCATTCAATCTAACACCAACCTGGGTCAATCCTACCTCCTGCCTTTTCCTCAGATTTGCCCACTTCCTTGCACCCTCACTAGAACCATCTTAGTCAAGATCACTGTCACTTCTTGCCAAGATTACAGCATTAGCCTCTTTTTTTTTCTCCTTCAGACTTGCTTCTCTCTGAACCATTCTTCACTCTTCAGCAAAAGAAGTCTTGAATCTCAACTCTCATCACGACTCTTTGCTGCTGATCACCCCTCAATAACTTTCCAAAGCCCAGAGGGCAATGAAAAACCTCTCCAACAGGATGCAATGACTCTCTAGGGTCTGGCCTCACTTCCTTCTGAGCTTGGTTTCTTGGTACTCTCCCTTTCAAACATACTTTTGTCCCATTCTTTCAGTCCCTTTATTGGGTGACACTCTCTCTCTTAGATCTTTCCATGTGGTACGCCCTCTGTGTGGAAAATTCTCCCCCACACCACAACATTCTTGTATGGTCAATCTGTAACTATCTTTCAATTCCCTGTTCAAATATCATTTCTTCAGAGAAGCTTCCTTTGACCCAGAAACTAATTCAGATTTCTAACTCTACCCCAAATGGCTCTCTCCTCTTTCCCTCTCATGCTTGCCTCGTGAGACTCATCATAGTTGATTACTTGTGTAAAGTCTGACATCCCTGCCGGGATCATGTCTGTCATATTCACTTTTATATCCTCAGCATCTAGTTATAATTAATAATAATGATGATAATTATTGATGAAGCTAAATAAATATTTGTTGGATGAATAATAGTGGTAAAAATGAAAAGGAAATGATGTAAAATAGTGGATTGACAAAAGACAGTACTGAAAATGGACAGGAGAGCCAGATTATAAATGCCTTGAGAAACATTGCAGAGGTCAAACTGACAGCACTTGGGTACAGATTTGAGTGAGAAATAGGCAGAATGAATAGAAATCTAGGATGATTGTAGTGTCTTTTCGGCTCGGGTGACTAAGGGAATAATGAAACCATCAGCTAATAGAAATACAGAAAGAAAAACAAGTTTGGGGGTTGTTGAAAGGATTGAGCTATTTTGAATCAGTGGGACATTCAGGACATCCAAGTCAAGAGATGTAGTAGACATGTAGAAATCTTTCTTATGGGCAGAACACCCTCCAAGCCAATAGTCTCAAGACAATTTTAAAAAATAATTAATGTCAATAAATTACTTTAATGTGCACTAGAAATATAGTGTGAAATATATTAATGAGGTTAACTATTGTTAAAAATCAGAATGTGTTCCTGTATAATGTAATGACTACATATCCCTTAGCCATCCCACACCAATGAATATCTAATACAATGCAAATTCCCTATCTCTCTGTCCTAAAGCAACTCTAAAATATAATTCTGAATGGCCTCATTTTGGCTGGTGCCAGGCTGTTTGGGCACCATCCACAAAATGGCTTTAACTATATTCATTTGATCCTCCATGAAAGCCAACCACTAACAATTGTACAAGAGATTTTTAAAGTTCTTTTATAATCTTGGAGGTGGTGGTATGAGGAAAAAATAAATCAAGCAGCAATGTCCTCCTAGGTATCAGAGTTCTTTCGGAGAAATTGTTTTCATTCCTTTGGTAGAAGAAATAAAGACCATGGTAATGATCTGAGTTCTGATGAGTGTGTTTAGGCACAAAATGTCCCATGAAACAAAGGTAAATTTAACATGTATTAAGTTAACATAACTCAGCCAGAAGATCATTCAGATTTATTAAATCTATTACCCCAAGCAAGATTCAAGAGTTAAACTGATGACAGATGGCCCCTTCGGTGCCTCCGTTTAGGGAGTAAATACCCTTATAAGAAATAATAAACCCTATCTTTCATAAGACACAACTTTTTGTCTTAGTGTTAAATCCTAAATAGTATGTGCCTCATGCGAGCATCCTCTGATAATACTGACCATATGAAGTGATCAGATTATTGAGAAATACACATCAAATATAAAAATATATATTTTTAATGATCTTCTTGATTGATCTTTGATGGAGCCTGAGTACGTAATATTAAAATAAAACTCGCAGTATTTTATTCTGGGGAAGGCAAGGTGGCGTGGCCCGGTAGCTTTCTGGTATAAGGAAAGATCCTAGACTTTCCAAAGGGAACAATGGATAGCAAGTCCTTGGAGTTACAGAATAACAAAGCTGTAGGGTCAGGAGCTACTTAGAAGTGACCACTGGGTTGTAGTATCATCCTTAAATATCACCTCCTGCCAGGTTTTTTGATAGGAGTAAGACAGCAGAACTTTTGAAACTGTATAATAAAAGCATGTTGAGCTCTAATTGGGAAAGACAGATAAGCTTTGGATACTGAATGAGTGGCTGCTTATTAATATACTGTTAGGAAAATTGAGAATCCTGACATGTGTTAGTGCCCAGATGAAGACCCTCCCAGTCTCACAGAGAAGTGGGCTGTGAGGCTACCTTCAGACTGAGCCGGAACCTTCATGAAGAAGCTCTGGATCTGTTCAACATCACTGAGACTTTTGAGGGGTCACATATCAGGATGATAGTTCTCCATCACCACAATGTGTACAATATGTCATAAGTCTTTGGTTACTCATAATAGCTAAAGTACAGATCATTGCAAATGGATTCATCTTCTGTAAACGAGAACAGATTCAAACAATGATATCAGTCTCATGTGCATTATGCTTTTATGAGAGTGAGCCGTGCGCTGGAAATTGCCTCTGACCCATAGTACCATTTCATGTAAGCTATAGTCCATGTTGCATACTCATACTCAAGGAAGTTTACCTTGTATGTGAAGAGTATACATTTTATGTGCTGGGAGGAAAAAATGGCCAAGTAAAGCTGCTATCTAGTAAGAAAGAGCTCTTCCTTATCTGGACCATTTTCCTAGTAGGCATTAAGAGTTACCCAATGAGGTCACAAGAAAATTATAGCAGAGCTTCTGTGGACATTTTGATTGGATGTAGCCTTGCCTCCGGCTCAGCCTGCTAAGATAATTAACTCGAAAACAGAAAATCCTATTGTCTGGAGTTGGCATTTTAAAAACCAAATTTTAAATGTGTTTCTTGAGTTGCTTAAGTGCACAGATTTATTATTAAGTATAGTTTTCTTCTTAAAAAAACCTGGAATATTACTGACATTAAAAGGTCAATAGTTTCATATTTAAACCTAAAAATAATTGCTTTGAGATCTGTAGAATATTGTGTAGCCTATTATTTCTTGATAACTTTAGAAGAGCTAATACAATATGAGTCAGATCTTAAATGGAATGAGGAATTCAGAATTTATATTATAACAGAAAAGGAGACAGTAAAATGACAAGGAAATTACTAAAATATAGTATGTTTTCAATGTGAAAATAGATTTCCACACCCATTTCAAATGAATGATACCTTAGGTTCTTCTCTCCACCAGTAAATCACCCCCCAACTTGTATATTTCACCTTTCCCAGAGTTACTTCTTCCATGAAGAATTTTCCAGAATTGCAATTATATAATTCTTTTAACCTTTTACTTTTCAAAAATCAAGGGAATTTAAATGGGGAATTAAGTCGCATTTAATTTCCAGTTTAGCATTTTAATCTTTGAAAATAACCCAGCCATGGGCAAGGTGCATCTGAAGATTTCAACAGCAAACCAAAATGGGGAAACCTGTGACCTTTGAAATATAAAATGGTGGTTTGGCTTCCAGTAAAGCTTTGTCCATTATACTCTTACTCTTGTTCTTCTTTCTCTCTAGCTTTTGCCTCTGTCAGAGTCTAAAATGCTAATTAATACTACATCATGGAATATATTTCACATCATTTCTATAAAATTAAAGGAAAAGCTTTAAGGCTATATAGTATCATAGAAGCTAACTTTTACTTATATAAAATTTTATTTGATATATAATTTTCTATACATATTACATTATGTGTATGTGTGTGTGTGTGTGTATATATATATATATATATATATATACACACACATACACACATTACTCTAGACATGTTTTATAGCTTCATTGTGTGCAAGATAAATCTAATATATTCTCAAGCCAAACTGTAGTTTGTAGTGTTATTTGCATGATGTATCATTAATGAACTTCAAAAGGAGAGGTGAATGTGAGCAGATTCCTCTGGTCTGGTGAGACTCTACATCCCATACAAGGTCCTATGAAGAACGTATATTCATATAAACATATTCTTAAATACCACACACATATGGCATCAACTGTGATAACACAAAGTTGAAAGTTTATATATTTATAAAATTTATAAATTATATGTATATATATATAATTGTACTTATAAGATTAATCTCCAAAATTTACAAGCAGCTCATACAGCTCAATAACAAAAAAAACAAACAACCCAATCCAAAAGTGGGCAGAAGACCTAAATACACATTTCTCCAAAGAAGATATACAGATTGCCAACAAAAACATGAAAGAATGTTCAACATCACTAATCACTAGAGAAATGCAAATCAAAACTACGATGAGGTATCACCTCACACCAGTCAGAATGGCCATCATCAAAAAGTCTACAAAGAACACACGCTGGAGAGGGTGTGGAGAAAAGGGGACCCTCTTGCACTGTTGGTGGGAATGTAAATTGATACAGCCACTATGGAGAACAGTATGGAGGTTCCTTAAAAAACTAAAAATAGAACTACCATACAACACAGCAATGCCACTACTGGGCATATACCCTGAGAGAACCATAATTCAAAAAGAGTCATGTACCACAATGTTCACTGCAGCTCTATTTACAATAGCCAGCACATGGAAGCAACCTAAGTGTCCACTGACAGATGAATGGATAAAGAAGATGTGGCACATATATACAATGGACTATTACTTAGCCATAAAAAGAAACGAAATTGAGTTATTTGTAGTGAGGTGGATGGACCTAGAGTCTGTCATATAGAATGAAGTATATCAGAAAGAGAAAAACAAGTATCATATGGAATCTAAAAAAAAGAATGGTTTCGAAGAACCTAGGAGCAGGAGAGGAATAAAGATGCAGACGTAGAGAATGGACTTGAGGACACGGGGAGGGGGAACGGTAAGCTGGGACAAAATGAGAGAGTGGCATAGACATATATACACTACGAAATGTAAGATAGATAGCTAGTTGGAAGTAGCCTTATGGCACAGGGAGATCGGCTCGGTGCTTTGTGTCCACCTAGAGGGTGGGATAGGGAGGATGGGAGGGAGACGCAAGAGGGAGGGGATATGGGGATATATGTATATGTATAGCTGATTCACTTTGTTGTACAGCAGAAACTAACACAACACTGGAAAGCAATTATACTCAAATAAAGATGTAAAAAGAAGAAAAAAAGGAAGCTCATATAATAGCACTTCATAATGGTAAAACTTATTTTTCCATTGATATTTCATTGCTGTCCTTCGTAATCCTCTATACTTATATTTTGTATTTAAAATCATTATTCTCAGGAGTTCATAGGCTTGACCACACTGCTAAAGGAGTATATAGCATATGCAGTAAAGAATCCCCATGCTTGTCACTACCTATTGTTGATTCCCTGACATTAACCTCGCACATAGCAAGGGCTCCATAAATCTTGGATGAACTAAACTGATAGTGAGATGACTCAAGTTCCTTGGAGCTGTATAATGCCATGAATCTACAGAGATTCTTCCTAAGTAAAAATTTAATTTTAAACTACTGTTAAAGAAACTTCCTGGCATTTGTATGTTAACCAGGCAACCCCTATTTTACACGACAGATCTATGAGTTCTGACTTTTGAATCCAAACATACGGTACATATATCCATATGTTTCTTTTTCTTTAAAATAAATTTATTTATTTATTTATGGCTGCGTTGGGTCTTCATTGTGGTGTGCGGGCTTCTCATTGTGGTGGCTTCTCTTTGCTGTGCAGCACAGGCTCTAGGCACGCGGGCTCAGTAGTTGTGGCTTGCAGGCTGCAGAGCGCAGGCTCAGTAGTTGTGGCACACGGGCTTAGTTGCTCCCTGGCATGTGGGATCTTCCCGGACCAGGGCTGGAACCCATGTCCCCTGCATTGGCAGGCGGATTCCCAACGACTGTGCCACCAGGGAAGTCCCTATCCATATGTTTCTAATACTCTATATTCTTCCTGCCCTGTACTTAAAATCCTATTGTAAAAGTTTTCTTTATATTTTTTCATGTGGATCATAGTAAGCCAGTAGACTTTTAGAGTAATAGGTATTATTGCTCTCATACTGCTTCCTAGATTAGACACCTGTGTAATTTGTATATTTAAATCCTAAGCCTTATTCCTGCAATTTATTTAGCTGAACTATGTAATTTTTTCCCCTTATACCCAAAGGTACCTTTTCCCAAAGAGTTTTGTAATGATAAGGAGTGATAAAAATTCTACAGAAATAAATTTCAGAGGCACCAAATCAACTGCTTTCCATTTATAATCATGGTAGTAAAACAAAAAAGAGTAGAATCAACTTGATTTACCTTTCAGAGGGGTAGACATATTAGCTCCTATTGACAAACACAGGTTTTTTTGTGATTGGAATCATGGAAGTCTTTTTATGTGGTTACTAGAAGTACCCAATTGTCACAATTTTTACACTAAAAATGCAGTATTTAACTTTAAGTGTCAAGATTTTTCATAATACCATGTCCTGAAAGTGTGAAACTGTCTTGCTGATGTATTTTCTTTAACACTTAAGGAGTTGTGAACATTTGGGATATATTAATTGATGATCTTAAGCTTTTCCAGTAGAATTGTAAATGGATGATAAATATACAGTACATTTCAATTATATGCTGAAAATGCATAGAAAAAAAGACTAGGAGGAGAAACATTTAAAAAGTTAACAGTAGTTATTTTTAGTTTAAGAAAAAATTATCCAAAACTTGGAAATTAAGCCAAAGGATGGTTCTGTATGTTCAAGTAACACAGTAGGGTGTTATCTAAATGTCCCCCATACCCTCAAAAGGGCTTCTACATTTTCAGAGAAATGTAAATCTGGTTGACTTACTGTTTACTATTAGTATGAATCCAGACATTTTACAACTCAGTAAAGTTAAATGCTAATTTGTAGAAAACTGAGATGATACAAATGACTTTTTATCCAGTAGAGAATATAACCTTAGAGGCTGCAGGATATTAACCTGTTTTGAATCGAATTTACCAATCTTATTCCAGAATTCTTCACTGATTATAGAAGCATTTGCATCTTGTATCTCCTTTCGAGCCTGTTTTGTCTTACTACTGGCTCCCTCATAAATGTGTTAAATAAAACCTAACATGTAATCATCATGACTTACATGAAAAGTATGTTTCTTAACAAAATTTCACTTTCACACTAGCTGGTATGATTATGGATTTCCTTTATACTTTATTACCCAAAATGTCCCCAATTGATCCATAACACATTTATGATCTGAAAACATAAACGTTTACTTGAAAAAAATACATGGTATATGAAAATCTATTCAGTTTCATGGTGCCATATGCATGCAAGATCTTGAATAACATACAAAGGAATCTAATTGGTTGAAGATGAAACAGTTTTTCAATCGACAGTGTTTTTTTTCCTTTCCCATCAGTAGCAAAGCTATGTAAAAAATAAAGTTTAGAAACATGAAAAGTGTATGAGTACTGACATGTGCTTATTGTGAATGTGATGAGAGAGGTACGTCAGGACAGTGAGAGTTAGGTTCATTACACTCCTTTCTCATACTATAAATGAAAGAATAACAAATACTGGCTAAAATTCAATAACTTCCATGGCCAAGATACATACTATAATTTGGACATTGATTCCCTTTGATAACCTTTCTCCTCAGGCGCCGTCAAGATAGATAATAATTAGTAGTTCAGCTAGGAGCTGGACCACAAATTTCATTTGGGTAAACTGTAGGAGACACTCCACATTCATCAGAGCTTTTTCAGTTGCAAATATTCCCTGTGGCCAACACTGCTTGTTTTCCCCTTTGGAATGAGTCTGTTTTCACTGAGCCTTCTAGGATGTTGAGCCGCTAACAGAAGTGAGGACTTTGCAGGCTGAGTGCTCACAGTTGCAAGATACTAAATAATACTGATTCCAGACATTTTATTCCTGTGTGAACTTTTGGTAAGAGGGAGGGGTGCTAGCAGCTGCATATCAGAAGTATCTGCAGTTCCTATCTCAAACCACTCCCTCGCCACCTATTCTACAAATTATACAGTTACCTTGATCTTGAACTTCTTCCTTTTTAAGTATAAAAGCCTGGAGGAGAGTTAGGACTGTTTACACTTCTAAGTCTGTTTCTAAGTCAGAACACTAATTGTGAATTCTGCAGTGTTGACTGGGGATGAAAAAGGGAAAGAAAAAGGCTGGGAAATGGGTGATGCTGGGAAAGTGGGGCAGTCCCTAATCCTTTCTCCTCCCATCCCCACCCCAATCAGCTTTTCCCATCAGTCTTTATAATGAGCATCACTTATTTATTCCCCTACGAAATGTCCCAAAGTTTCCAGACTATTAAAAAAAAATTGGGGACTTTAATAAATAGGACTTCACTCTAAACTAAGTAAATGAGACTCTGCATTGACTAACAGAATGCATACCACATGTGAAATTTCCAATTTTCAAATAGCCACATTAAAAAAAGCAAAAAGAAACAGGTCAATTTACTTTTAATAATATATTTGGTTTACTCCAGAATGACAAAATAGTATAATTTTAACCTGGAATGAGATAGTTTACTTCCTTTCAAGATCTTATTAAGTCTTCAAAACTCTGTATGTTTTACCCTCACAATCCATATCAATGACTAGCTGCATTTCAAGAGTTCAGTACTCCATGTGGTTAGTGGCTACTGAATTGGACATTGCAGCACTAGAGACAGACTTAATATTGTGATTCTTATGATCAGGCAACTTTGGAAAACACTTCTCTATTTGGAGGAGACCCAAGAACTCACCCAATGAATATACTTTTCTCACTAACAAAACTTGGATTAGCTCAGTATTGATGTGATGCTGTTAGACCTTAGAAGATACACAAGAACTTTAGGATTCACACAAATGGGACACTTCAAAGTGAGGCAGAGCATAGGAATTTGGACAAATAGTGCTCATGGTAAACTTCTTTATTCCATTATTGTGCAGATGGACAATTAATGACTACATCACTGCCTCAGTCTGGGGTTTCCTTTTAAGAATGAAGCTATTTCTATGCCAACTGTAGAACCCCTGACCCAGGAAGGGATAGCTGGGTTACCTCCTGGAAAGTTCCTTAACTTTCCAGAATTCTGATTTAAATAAAAAGAATAATTCTTATTTCATTTGGTTATTTGAGAAATAAATGAGTGAAATATTGATCATGCAAACAAAGCTAAAGATTGTGTAGGGAAGAGGCTAAGGGTAACTTTCCAACTCCTGTTATAGCTTTAATTTCTTACCTTAGGTGATGACCCTTCATCTCTCAAACCCTTCATTCTTCCCTCCTCTCTCTCCACCTTCTTGATGGGTGGCTCTACCTCCTAGGCCCTGGCAACTTGCTTATGGCCCTTTCTGATTGTGAGGTGATAGCCAACAAGATAGCGGGGAAGTCACTCACTTCTCTACTTCATCAACAGTTCTGTGCAATGAGAGGTTGGGGCTTCCAAGTTCCCATCAGCCAAAAGGTAGAAATCACTGAGAACTGCTAAATGTTTATTGCAGTGTTGACAGTTATAGCTTATGAGGGACCATATTTCTCAAAGAGGAATATTTATATTTAAAGAAGAAATTAAAGTTGGGGATATCACTATACAGACCTTCCTTTATTTTTCCTTTGAGAACTCTATGAGAATGAACACATGCTTTGTTTCACTACTGGATCTCTATTTCCTGGAATAGTATTTAGCACACAGTAGGTTCTCTACAAATATCTGTTTAATTACATACTGAGAGAGCTGCCTGGCGAATCTCAACCAGTTAGGAGCCCATGCTGGTAACCATTCTACAGTACTGTCACTTTTAGCAATGAGGGCTTAATATCTGATTTGAGGAAAGCTGACAATGATATGCAAAATAACCAGTTTCCTCACTATATTTTTATTTATTTATTTATTTATTTATTTATTTATTTATTTATTTTTTTGCGGTACGCGGGCCTCTCACTGTTGTGGCCTCTCCCGTTGTGGAGCACAGGCTCCGGACGCACAGGCCCAGAGGCCATGGCTCACAGGCCCAGCCGCTCCGCGGCATGTGGGATCCTCCCGGACCGGGGCACGAACCCATGTCCCCTGCATCGGCAGGCGGACTCTCAACCGCTGCGCCACCAGGGAAGCCCCCTCACTATATTTTTAATTAGTAATGCTGTCTTTTACTGTAAGATTCTTAAGTACTTTATGACCACAGTGAGCCCATCTTAATCACATTTGCTGCTTTATTTTCAAGCAGAAAACACACACACAACACCTTCAGATGGATACTGAAGTAGAAATAAACCATTTAAAATTTGTTTACATGTGGAATGTCTAGAAAGAAAATAAGCATAACAGGATCACAGAATCTGTCACATATGTTCCTCTAATAATGAGTTGAGGCTGCACTTTTTCAAGTATGCTAAGCTACAGTTTGCCTTTCAAAGTTCTCATCAAAATTATAATGTAAAAAACTAGGAAGTATACAAGAAACCGTAAGTATCCTACACAAGCTTATTTTCAAAACTTCAAATCTTGTCCAGACACTCTTCTGCTTAAGTACATTCAGTAACTGTTATTGATAGGCTAAAACACAGACTTGTACGTGTATCTCATAATGTCCCTCACTTAGTATTCCAAATCCGCCTGTCCAGCCTGAGCAATCAGCCTCCACCTGGGAACCTGAGCTCCCTAAGCTTTTGCCACTTAAAGTCATTTCCATTCTCCTAACAACCTACAATTCATATGGCTACCTGGCCTTTGAACATGTGTTCTCATGGTCAAGGACATTCTTTCTTGTTTCTCCCTGATAAACCTACCTGCTCGTGGTAAAGACTTCCCAAGTTCACCATCTCCTCTTCCCTATTGTCACAGGACTTTGTAAACACAGTGAGGAAAGAATTTCTTTTTTTTTTAATTAAAAAAAAAAAATTTTTTTTGGCCACAACGCGCAGCTTGTGGGATCTTAGTTCCCGGACCAGGGATGGAACCCATGCCCCCTGCAGTGGAAGCGCAGAGTTTTAACCACTGGACTGCCAGGGAACTCCAGGGCAGAATTTGAGAACTGTATTCTACCAACTCTGAGGTCTATATATCTATTGCTCTCTGCACTAGACCAACTTCCTTGAGTGATAGATTCCTCATCCCCTCACATGGAGACAGACGTCTGCCTCCCCCACTGATGTAAGGCCACTGTGCATTGTTTGGTTCAACATTGAAACTTTTGGTATGCAGCACCATCCTGACCCTTGACAAAAACATGTTGAATAAGCAAAGAATGCCGATATCCATAGCTGTGCAATGTTAACGGAAAACAATTTTGCCTTGAAGGAACCATATGTGTCATGGTGGATTTTATCCTGAGAGTATTCTGAAAGGGAGGCCACTACTAACCACTAGGCTGTGACCTTCAAAGGGCTTCTGCCCTGTGGTAACCAAGAGCCTTTCACTGTCAAGGTTGTCTTAGAGAACACCAGCCATCGCTACACAGACCAATGCCTAAGTCTTCCATATACGACCGCTGCTTACCAAATCCTGGTCTCCTACCAAAACTCTACTTTTATTTCAAATCATGGAGAAATAAATGAATGTCTCTGTATCTTCTGTTCCCTCGATAACCTACATCTTATAAAGGATCCCCCAAATCTATATCTCAACAGGAGATTAATATGACAATGTAATTGAAAGTGCTTCATAAATTAGAAAGTGCCTTATTATGTTATGACTAATGTTATTGCCATCATTAACAAGCCTAACATCATCTCTAATAATAAAAATAACCCTTCGGAATACTCTGATTTTGATGTACTATGGGTCAAATTATAACCCATAGCAATAAAGATGTTATGTCTCACCCTTACTGATAATGACATAAGATGGGTTTAATTAGGATTATACTTATCACGAAATAGCATTTTTATGGATGAAAGAAGTTTCATTTTTATTACTTAATATCCTTAAGGCCTCTTAAGAGGGCCTGGCCCTATAATGAGTGGTGGATATTATTCTCTTTATTCGTTTCCTCAATACTTATTAGGCAGAGCTGAGATTTAATTTTTTCTCAACGTCTCAAACTTCTAGCTGATGCTCAGTAAGCCATATGATATTCAGATCCCAAGGCCTTCACTTATTTGCCTTGTGATTTGGGGTAAAATATTTACAGTTCTGAGTCTTGTAAAAAGTTATAAGAATAACTTTTCTACTTATCTGGTTGGTTTTTTTTTTTTTTAGAATCACATCAAAAATATTTCTTATAATCTTTAAATATAAAGGCACTAAAAGCAACTTTAAATACTACTGCAATTAAATAAATATTGTGTTACATCTTTCTGGGCCCGTTTCTTTTTTTTTAACATCTTTATTGGAGTATAATTGCTTTACAATTGTGTGTTAGTTTCTGCTTTATAACAAAGTGAATCAGCTATACATATACATATATCCCCATATCTCCTCCCTCTTGTGTCTCTCTCCCTCCCACCCTCCCTATCCCACCCCTCTAGGTGAACACAAAGCACCGAGCTGATCTCCCTGTGCTATGTGGCTGCTTCCCACTAGCTATCTACTTTACATTTGATAGTGTATATATGTCCATGCCACTCTCTCACTTCATCCCAGCTTACCCTTCCCCCCTCCCCGTGTCCTCAAGTCCATTCTCTACGTCTGTGTCTTTATTCCTGTCTAGCCCCTAGGTTCTTCAGAACCTTTTTTTTTTTTTTTTTTAGATTCCATATATATGTGTTAGCATACGGTATTTGTTTTTCCTCTTTGACTTACTTCACTCTGTATGACAGACTCTAGGTCCATCCAGCTCACTATAAATAACTCAATTTTGTTTCTTTTTATGGTTGAGTAATATGTCATTGTATATATGTACCACATCTTCTTTATCCATTCATCGGTCGATGGACACTTAGGTTGCTTCCATGTGGTGGCTACTGTAAATAGAGCTGCAGTGAACATTGTGGTACATGACCCTTTTTGAATTATGGTTTTCTCAGGGTATATGCTGGGCCTGTTTTTGTAAAAGTGATTTAATATCATCTTCCCAAATTAAGCATTTCCTACACTGGATTCTTAATTTTTTAAAAATTAAATTCTTCCCTTATACTCATCATATTACTACCTTGTGACACTCAATCAGAAATAACCCAACACACATACACACACATACACACACAGAGACACACAATTAAAACAAAAAAAGATCTAGGAAATAATACTTTCCTATGTGTGATGAACCCTGACATGTTCTATTTTGTTTCACTAAACACAAACATTTGTGGTGAGCCACAAATTGATTTTATGACTCACGGTTTAGAAAATACTAGCCCACTAGATTAAAAGAAAAATAGAAAAAATAAACCAAAACGTAACCAACAGGAAAGGAAATGAGTCCTAAGCATCACCTTTTGCCATTTCTTTCCATGTATCTGTAATCGGTCCAAGAGCACCTCATCGTGCCCTAATCAAATCACAGTTTTTCATAATACCAATGTTTCCCCCTTTTTCTGGATGTAGGCTTCCCTCACTTATTTCCCACATCACCTCTCCTGTGAAGCACTTCCAAATCTTCTAGCCAGTTAGTTACTCCTTTTCTTGCCTTTCCCCCAATGTCCCGGTTATATACATACCTCTATTACACCTCATACATGTTATTTTAGTTGCTTAAATATCCATCTACTGAATATACCATTCATGTTTCAATTGTTAAAATGTCCATCAACTTCAGTGAACCTTGATACCTCTGTGAGTAGATTGGGATTCTGTTAATTTTTATGTCCTGAGCACCTAGCATAGAGTCTGACATAGAGTAGCTCCAAAGTAAAAGTTTGCTGAATAAATGTATTGATTTTAAAGGTTAATTGAAATATAAGGAATTGCTAGGGCTAAATGTTCAAATGCAGTGGTGGTATGCAGGTTCTTTAAAATATGGGTAATCTTATGGGCAGATCCATCCCTTGGGTGGCACAACTAACTGGTAGCCTCCTAAGCCCAGTGTACTGGAGTGGTTGGTGTCATGTTCTCCTCTTACTTGAACATCATTACAATTCTATTTTAAAATTTCTGTTCTTAATGATATCCCAAGGAGACTATGAAAGATTTCAACAGTTTAGCCTCCTTAGATTACATTATCTTGGGTGGTTATGTAGTGGTTGAATTGCCCTGAACACTCTTTTAGGGATAGCCCTGATTATGAGATAAAATTGGCAAATTCCTATGAACTATGGATTGGTAGAGTTTGCTTATTACAGCATACAGATCTTAAACAACTGTTTATAAGCCGCTGTTAAACCATGCTGCATAGCTTATTATTTTTTTAAAATAATTGTGTTGTTTTAAAGTTAAGGTTGTTTCAGCAATCCATTATTAATATTTAAAAATACATATACTGCCCTTTTGTAAGCACATACAAGTATCATCTATTATTTAAATACAAGTAGAAATTGAAAGGTAACATGTTCGAAAATGTATTATTTAAAAATAGCAGTAAAATGGGATTTTCAAAATAAAATCATATTAACTAGGATTTACAATACAATATAAGCCTGTATTATTATTGTCATGCCAGGATTTGGAGAACTATGCTGGAACATTAAATTTATTCATTTTCACAGCCAGCAGATATTTTGATGTCTGAGTAGCAACACGAACAAATTACCTAAAAACTTTTAATAGTGTATAATAAATTAAGACTGAATCGTAATGCAAAAGTGGGTATAACAGGACAAAATTATGAATCTCATATAATGATCCAACAACACTTAAAGTGTGGAAACATTTGTATTCTGGAATATACGACCACGGTTGATCCTAATTGTTTCTCTCTTGTCAAACAGAAATTGCACATTAATCTCAAAGTATTGCAAACTGTTCATTACATGCAAATGGTTATGTTGTACAGGCTCTCCAAGGGGATGCAAACTTCTTTACAAAAGGAATCAGGCTAGAAGAAGAGTTTCTCTGATTACGCTAGGATTCTTTTTAGAGTTCTTCATTTATAAGCAACAGAAACTGCCTCTGCCAATAAGGAAATCCATGATAAGGAAATGGAGAGGTTCACAGGACAGAAAGGAAAATCAAAGAATCAGGCTTGGAACAAACAGGACTCCAGAGGGTCCCCACAGCAAGGGTAGCTTGTTGGTCTTGACCAGGCATTCTCCTTAGAATGAATGAAGCCCAACCATATCTCTTATCTCAAGTTTAAAAGTCTCAAGAAAGAATATGATTGGGCAAGCTTAGGACCTATGCTTAGGACCACTGAGATGGTGGGAGAAAGGCTCTGGCAGAACAACTTCGAGAACTCTCTTGGGCAGAATACTTGATTTATTGTCCCATGAAGACTGCTCAAGTAATCAAGAGGACCTGGCGGTACTATCAGTAAGGAGAACAGTTCCTATATACTCTTCAAAATGTCTAAGTCCACCACACACTATTTAAGTGACTTTAAAACCTCTTTTTATTTTTAATCATACCCCTTCTCCTAATGCATGGAGTTAAAAGTTGACTCAAATAACAAGTCTATTTGGAGTTACTTTTTTGTTACCATGACTTTCAGTGTGTTTGACGAGCATGGCTGAAGTCTATTTCTCTGTTATGTCAAGTAACAAAGAATATTTAAAGAGAGGGTAAGAAGGACCCTTGAATTTTTATTGCAACTTTTTATGACTCTATCTTCTAAAGCAAGGGTTAACAAACTTTTTCTGTAAAGAGCTACATAGTTAATCCTTTGGCCTTTGTGGGCCAGGCAGTCTCCATGGCAACTACGTATCTCCCCCTTTGTAGCCAGAAAGCAGCCACAGACAGTAAATAAATGTGGTTGAGTCCCAGTAAAACTTATTTGCAAAAACAGGTGGCTGGCAGGATTTGGTCCCATAAAATTCCTCTTCTGAAGAATTTAATATTTATAGGGTCAATAATATTTAGTGTATTATGTATTATATCAAATTCATTTAATTGCTTGACATCTGAGGGATGTCACAGGTGAGATACTTACTCCTAATAATGACCAGTTCAATGTTCCACATGGAGCCCTAGATTCTATGGTGGCATATTATTTTGTTTCAGGTTGAAGTTATAAAAACTAAAATTATATATTGACAAAAATAATAATGTGCCAATAAAACCTCAAGGGGAAATATGCTACCACACAGTCTGATACGTACTCATATCAGACTTATCTACTATTTTTCAGTTACCTATGCCCCTGACTCTTTCCTCCTTAAAAAAAATTACTGTCAATTATAGCTTCACAAAAGAGTAAGAATTAAAAACTTTCTTAACTATGATGCTTGCAAACAATCCTGGTCTCTGGCTTGTACCTATATTTGGTTATCTAGGAGGAAGATTTACCATTCTTATGACTAAATACTTGCTATTCAGCTTGATGAACAGTTCATCCTGAACCAACTCATCTATGAACAGGCCTCTTGTACTATAATTTGTCAACTTTATCATCGTTCAAAATTTAAAATTCACGTCAGAACATTTTCTCACTCTCTTTGTATGACTTGTTCATAACTAGCTCTTTCCTTATGCTGCCTTTCACAATATTACTCTTTTCTGTTTCCCGAAATCTCGTTCTCGCAATTGAGTTTGGGAATCCCAGAGGTGTAATGGAGGAGTGGCAAGAAAGACTAAAGGGACACAAATAACTGCTGTAGAAAGAAGACCCATTTGCCTAGGCTGGCTCCAGGACTTTCTAGAGTGTTTACATATGGCCGTGTGTTTCTAACTTGGCCTTCATATGCTGAACACTTGCGGCTGTGAGCTTATTAAGGGAAAGGTGGCTCTTTGCCAAGTCTGCATCCCTAGTAGCAAGCAAAGTGCCTGCCTTGCACACACTAGGCTTACACTAAATATTTGTTGAATGAATTTTGATATTTATGATACACTCAAAGGGTCAGAGAATGAAGCCATCATACTGCTAAAAACTTTCAGCAAATATGAGAGTTTCAAGTGTTCTGTACAAAGAAGAGGAGAGGGCAGCTCCTTGGAAGGAAGAATTTCTTGGATATGAGATGGGGTAAAAATGGAAGAAAGGACAAGCTTAGGGATAGTTTGCCTTAGGGAATAATATGATGAAAATATAATCCTTTCATTTATCCAATTATTCATCATAGTGAGTATTATATATTTTATATATGAAGAGATTGTTCTATGTACTGAAGACCTATTAGTGACCAAGAAAGACAAGGTCCCTGCAAGATTTACATTCTAGTGGGAAAGATAAAAAATAAACATGCAAACATATATTAAAATTTCAGCAATTGACAATGTTATGAAGAAAGCAAAGCAGGGTAATTTGGAGAGAAATTTATCCTCTCTCCGTGTGTGTGTGTGTGTGTGTGTGTGTGATCTTTTTAAAATAGGAGAATTTACAAAAAGCATATCTGAGAAGATAACATCAGAACATGGACATATGTAAGTAAAGAGAAGTGTACAAAAGTCCTGAGAGGGAGGGGATTAAGACATAGGGAATAAAGACTGAGGATAGGGTAGAACCCTCTAGCAAAGAGAAAAGCAAGTTTAATGGTAGGAACTAGCACTAGAAGGAATAGTAAGAAGGTATGAGAGAAGAAACAGCAATGAGATCAGAGTGGCTGGAACATCCTCTTTGCAAAGTATTGTACTTCATAAAAATTACTTATATTAGCATTAATCTTATTTTTCATTAAATAATTTCTGCTTCACACTGCTTCCATGTTGATGTGAGCAGGGTTTTTTCCAATTTGGAATTTGCAACTAGCATGCTTCACTTTTTTTTTTTTTTGGTAGATTCTTACTCTCCTAATAATTTCTTACTCTAAGAATGGGGATCCCTTAGGGATGATATGTTTTCTCATGCATTTTAAGCAGTTCTTTACAGTTGTGGCTATTACAGTAAGTTATAGTTTTGGTTATTGCTTCTTTTCCATTATGTAGAGCAATTTTTCATCTTCTTAAACATATCATGCTAGACAACAGAACTTAAAGAACTAGCCATTGAGATTATCCAATTATTTTAATATACTTATCTTATGAAAGACACATTTGACAGGCAACAATTTAGAGCCCCTCTCTGAATTTCTGCACTCTGCCAAACTCCCAATAAATCTGTTATTACTACTTCTGAAAAGACGCATAAGAGCCAAGAAGTTATAGAGGAGTTTCTAAGCAGCAATAAAAAGCTAACGGTATTTACATAAGAATGAAGTACCCAACTGTTTAGCTGTATTAAGAGACTGACTTCTCATGCCATTACCAGCTAATAACATTGGAAAGCTTACTTTAAGATGTATTCCCATACTTACACATCACTGTAACCCTAAAGTAAGTGACGAGAGACAAATTCTCTTCGCAGTAAATTTTCATGTTGATTCTCTTATGTTAGTGTATATCCTCTAGCTACAGAAACCAGGGTAGCTTTGTGACCACCAAACAAAATCTTATGAAATTTTATTACTGCTGGGGAAATATAAAGGGCCAGCAGTAGTATGAATTATTCTTAACATTGGGGTCCCAATGAAGGGCAATAGATGGCAGAAATTTTTACTCAAATGATTGTTCTATCAAAGTTTCTATTAGCACTTGAGCCCCAGCAGTGCAGCTGTTAAGAAGCCTTCAAACTCACCAGCCAGCTGGTAAAATCAGCACTGTAAAAACTGACTACACAGAAAACATACTTGTATGCAATTTGGTCTTTTACACCATATGCCTTTTTCTAGATAGCCTTTGATTTACTCCATATTAATTCAAAGTCAGTTATCTCCTACAGAATCCTTTGGGGGAGTAGATTACCGATTAGGTATTAAAGTATATCCAAATAAAAATACAAACACTCACTATAGCAGATAGTGTCAGTGATCTATGTACATCCATTCAGCACTCTTTGTTTCTGAGAAAGCCAATGGTTTTTCAATGATGGGACCTACCACTTGAGGCTTTCTACGCTGCAAGCTCAGAAATCAGGGTGAGAATAATTAGAAAGTCTGGGTATTTCCAGTAAGAGGAAGACAGCTTTTTTATGGACTCACTTTGTCTCAAGCTTTTGGGTAGGAGTTACCCAGCTCCAATGTGTTATTGGAATCTAAACTTTTAAGAATTGGGCCCTTTACAAAGTGCTCTAGAATTTTCTTCCATCACAAATAGCCAAGGTACGGCAGAGCTGAAGAGCAGCTAAAATTGTCTTTGACACTCTTAGATGCTTCTTTCTTTGTCTTCTCTCCCTCAACTGCAAGAAACTAGTGCCTTTTTTCCTTGATTTATTTCCTCATCTGAGAGATCACAGAAATGTTCTCATGTTACAACTATACAGTTTATATGTAATTTTCCATTCTCCATGCAAATTTCCAATTTGAGAAAAGAAAAAGCATATTTTGCTTAACTAGAACATGAATTTAAACTATTTTTTTGAGATTTGATGATGAACATAAACATTATGATATGACATACTTAATCCATGCTGTCTTAAGTACCCACAATCACAATGAATTAAAATTTATCATTATGTTACAAAATAAAGTTTTTAATTGAATTTATTTACAGCAATACACAAAAATATATTATACTTCTACCATACGATGGAGTAAAACACAGTAACATTGAAAGATATGCCGGAAGACTAACTTTAAGAGGATGCTATTTTGCCTAAAAACAGCAGTTAACTAATGTCACAATAACACATTGCTGTTTCACTCCCTATGTTTGCTTACCATTCACTGATTTAAAGCCTTAAAAGTTTCACCTAAATAATCCTACTTCTGTTTACTTCTTTAGGTTAATTTCAAATGAAATTTCTTACGATTTCAAGGTCTCATGCTTGCCCAAGGCAATGCTCTTTAGAAGGTGCTGTTAATTTTTAATACGGTTCACTAAGCAGCACTGTCCCATAAAATAAACAGGTTCCATTTCCATTAATAGCAAGGTTATTCTACTCTTTTAAATATTCAATCTAATTTTTTTTTTTTCTCGGTACGCGGGCCTCTCACTGTTGTGGCCGCTTCCGTTGCAGAGCACATGCAGGCTCAGCAGCCATGGCTCACGCGCCCAGCCGCTCCGCAGCATGTGGGATCTTCCCAGACCGGGGCACGAACCCGCGTCCCCTGCATCGGCAGGCGGACTCTCAACCACTGCGCCACCAGGGAAGCCCTCAATCTAATTTTGATTTTTATTGTTTCTACTGTCAACTTCAAGAATTTTCAACTCCATTAAAATAACAGCCCGTGCTTTAAAAATTATTTCTTTCTACTCTAGAAGAACATGTAGAGCTAAATGTTAGGACATGTTATGATTTCCACTTTTCTGTTTTCACTCAAGGTACTTGTTGGCACACCAATTCACTCTGTCACTACATGAGTTAACATTATTTTCATAACTTTCCTTCATGGTGCTCAGCTTTCCCTTTGAAAACTCCCATTAACATTTATTCTTGTTAGTTCTAAAAAGAGGCAGATGTGTCAGCTTTCTGAGGAAGATTTGTTTGGTTGAACTGGAATGTTCCTCACTTTCCAATCCAAGAGCAATACTTTGAGAAAACATCATAAGTCATAAAAGTAAGCATTATTGAAAATGCCTGGTTATTCAATCTGTATTTCAGATGTTTGGGGACAGCAATTCAGTAAATGCACTTTTGTTTTTATAGATACGGGCTAATCACTTAGGAAGTGTGATTAGTTATAAGATCTCACGTTTAATGAGTATTTTGTGGAGAATGCAATTCTAAGTACTTTATGCACATCTCATTTTTACTATTTAAGAGAAGAGAAAACAGAGACATAGAGATTTAAGACACTTCACAAGATTCTGCAGCTATTAAAGGAGCTAAAGGAGCTGGGATTTGAACCCACACTTTGTGAATGTGGCTTCCAACTTTTTAGCCAATTTTCTAAACTTCTACTAGAGCCTAATGTGGCATGTCAATATTTTTTGTGGGTGATAAAATTTTCCATATGTACTCAATTACTGCTTGTTGAATGAATATTTAAGAGACACATAAATAATTGAATGAGCTTATTAACAGACCAATTTTAGTGGCATGAAACATGATTGATATTTTCTCATGTAAAAAATATGATATTTTTAAAAGATTCCCCACGGTACCATGACATATTTTTGGAATACCTTGAAAAATATTAATTAATATATTTAATTCTATCATTCATTTGTGATGGCTGAGTTGCATTCATCCAATAGTTGAGTTGCATGGAACCAGACAATCTTTTTGGCATTGGCAGCAACTTTATTTTGAATAGTAACACCAAGTGTCAGTAGGACAATGATTTGTCTTTTTTAAAGTTAAAAAGATAAATAAAATGCAGTTTGATAGAAGTCTATATAGATAAACTTACAACATGTACCTGTTTATTATTTTATTTCATATCTAGACATGATATCTTTGCTGAAAATTATTCTTATGAGGCTTTAAACTCCAGTGTACCCCTGTAAATATTTGTTTAGTACATGGGCTGCTTAGTTGATTTTCCTTAAAGTAACCATTACTGGTTCATGGCAACAAATCTGTCTGCTGCTAACAGGCAGCATCTACATTCTGTTTCCTAAAATAATTTCTCATCAAAAATTTAAACTCTCGGGGCTTCCCTGGTGGCACAGTGCTTGGGAGTCCGCCTGCCGATGCAGGGGACACGGGTTCGTGTCCCAGTCCGGGAGGATCCCGCGTGCCGCGGAGAGGCTGGGCCCGTGAGCCGTGGCCGCTGAGCCTGCGCCTCCAGAGCCTGTGCTCCGCAACCAGAGAGGCCGCGATAGTGAGAGGCCCACGTACCACACACACACACAAAATTTAAACTCTCTTATTCATTATTAGTCAGTCAACAATGATAATGACCAAGACAGCTGAAATTACCATAGTTTCCGTTTCTCTTATCAATGGAGGTGACTTATAATGCCTTTCTGTACCCTTTTCTGAGACTTAGCAGAACAGAAAGATAACTCCAGATGTCTTATGTTTATGTGTGTCTATGCAGGTATGCACATGTGTATGTGCATGATTTTGGACCTTCCTAATCACCGGGGAAAAGAAACCGTAACTGTTTAGAATATTTGTGATATCATTCACAGTTCCATAACTAGAAAAACTTTTCCCTGGACATCCAGAATTCCCTTTTTTATTTCATTGAGTAAAAAACAGACTAAATATGGGCTTCCCTGGCGGCGCAGTGGTTGAGAGTCTGCCTGCGGATGCAGGGCACACGGGTTCGAGCCCTGGTCTGGGAAGATCCCACATGCCGCGGAGCAGTTAGGCCCGTAAGCCATGGCCGCTGAGTCTGCGTGTCCGGAGCCTGTGCTCCGCAACGGGAGAGGCCACAACAGTGAGAGGCCCACATACCAAAAAAAAAAAAAAAAAAAACCAAAAAAACCAGACTAAATAAAATAGTCTTTTAAGAAATTCTCCAATTAACGGAAAAAAATGTTTTGATAAAATGTTCATCAATTACAACTAAACCCCAGTGTCAAGAAGTGGAGACCTTTAGTCATTCTCAAGGCAATTAAAATTATCATATAGTTTTAAGATTGTACAGAAGTAAACACACTAAAATATCAAATGACATAAAAATTGTTTGTTTTGGACTTCTGCTTCTGTCCAAGTTGGAGTAACAGGGACCAAATTTAACTTCTTGGTTAAAAAATTTTTTAAATGAACAAAACGTATGAAACAATGTTTTTGAAGACATTATACACTGGGTAATTTTTAAAAAGTGATCTCTAAGAAATTAGAAACAAATGAGGTGAGCCCTACCATTGCCCCAGCTTACTATCTGGGCAGAGTTCCAAGCTATGACAAAGGATGAAGGCACTCTCACAAAGCCACAGAGTCTCCTTGAGTTGAGGAGATGGAGCTGGGAACCCAAGGAGACCAAAGTGGCTAGAGTAACAGGGCAGAGCATCAGAGAGGAGACAGATACACAGAGAATAAACATTGGAGATGTGCAGAGAACGCCCTTCCAGTCTTCAGCTCAGTCCCAATCTGTTCCCATATGAGAAGAAACTACCACTGTCTAGGGAAAGAACTACACAAAATGACTAAAGGGAACAATCACCAGAGTTCACATATGGCTGGGAATAGTATCTGTTCCTGCCAGCCACAGTGGAAAATATCATTCACAGAGCATCAGAGTGAATACTGAGATGGGTTTTGCTTCAGTAGTGGGGAAAAATTAGTCCTAGACTTAGGTTGTTCTGCTCAAAACTCAAAAAGTATAAGAGGAAGACACTCAAAAGATCAAAGTGTTTCCAAGCAAACTAACTGTGTTCCAGCACAAAGGTCATTAATATTTACCTGCACAAATATATCAAGCACTCAACAAGTTAAAATTCACATTTGGCACCCAATCAAAAATTACCAGTCATCCAAAGAAGCAGGAGAATAACATCCATAACAAGGAGAAAAAAATAATTGAAATTGACCCAAAATAGACACAGATGATAGAACTGGTAGACAAGTACATTATAACTGTTATTATAACTGTATTCCATATTTTCAAGAAGGTAAAGATTGATATGTTGAGTAGAGATAAGAAAGATGTTAAAACTCTCAAGTCACACTTCAGCAATGTACTGAGTCACACAAAACAACGTCTGAGGTTAAAATTATACACTAGATGAGATTAACCACAGATTAGATAATGGTAAAAGATCAGATTAGTCCATTTGACAATAGAAATTATGTAAAATGAATTACAGTGAAAAAAAGACTGAAAATAAAAAGAACAAAACATCAGTGAGTGGCCTAATATATGTTATCAGAGTCCCTGAAAAGGGGAACGGGGCAGAAAAATATTATTTTTCAATAACACCTTTAAAATTTCTGAATTTGATGAAAACTAAGGACACACCAATCCAAGAAGCTTAACAGACCTCAAGAAGAAGAAACACAAAGAAAACTATACCAAGGAACATCATAAACCAATTGCTCAATTCCCAAAAGCACTCCCTAATAAATCTTCTGTATCCATTTCCGAGTGAGATGCCAACCCGAAATATATACCAATATCCACATCAAGACAACCACCCTCTGTGGAGTAGAAGGTATATATATATTTACCTTCAATATACTTCTACATTGATTTTTTCATAATGAGTATATATTATTTTTACAACAAAAACAGATTAATATACATAACTACCTTGTAATGGATATCTTTGAAAATGGCAAGAGGTTTATAAATCTCCCCAAGAACACCTTATATCTCTTATAATTCTGCCTTTAAGTCAGAAACCTAGTGATGCTGTATTAGCTCAAAATTCACTTTAGTGCTGTTACAAAATGTATTTTCTGTATGATGGCAGATTGGAAATCCACAAATTTCCTGTACCTGCAATGCCGATGCTGATGTGTATAAAAATTTGATTGATATACACATAATTACACAAGATTCCAAAATTATTCATTTTCTATGTTTACATAGCTTACACACACATAGGTGTTTAAATGCTAACTTTCTTAATATCAAAAGGCCTATTTGCTATGCAAAAAATATTTGAGAATGGAGAACTGTAAGGTTGAAAATGATATTGCTTTTATGAATCCAGCATTTTGAAATGTCTGGACTATTTAATACATTACCCTTTTCTTTGCTTTCATCTGTCTTAATCAGTGTTTGCTGGCATTCAAAAACTGGCCATAGTTCAAATCTACTTGACTGAAAATTGCTACCTGAACAACTTTAAAAAATGTTGCAAAAATACTTAAGATCTGGTATAATAAACACAATAGTTCTTATACCTAAGCCATATACTTTATAACATAAATTACAACCTCTACAATGTACTTTATCTGCATAATCAAAAGATACAGCAAGTTGAAATTAAACTGTACGCTGGTTGTAATCCATATGTTGCATTTCCATTAACAAAAACCATGAAACAGTCAATAAGTACTGCCAATGAACTCTGCATTGTTTTGGCCTCTGGACTATCTCAGAAGGCATTTTGTCAATAGAATATATAGAAATATTGCTATATCACCACAAATTGTCTTTAGGGAAACAGAACTGTAATTTCAACATGATGGATACTTCTAGCAACTACATGATTGCTAAGTATACCACAAGTTCTCCTCCTGGACAAAATCCAACATAAGGCAAAAACACACACTGCCCCAAAGCCACAGGACATCCTGCTGTAAGATGCTTCCCTGTATCAAAGATTCAATTACACTTTGCAGTTCATCAGGTAAACCAGTTACGTCTAGACCCCCATCCTGACACAAAACATCCACTGCATAGTCTTCCAGATCATCATGACAAGTTCTAATAGGTGCAGTGCTGACAACAAAAGTCAAAAATTATAAATTTCCATCACCCTTCACAACCTCTACTTAAAGAAGTTAAGTAGTCGTGATGCTGTGGTGAAGATAAAAACAATTTGAAAAAAAGAGATCTCAAAAACTTACCTTAAGATACCATTTGTATTTGGCATGTTTCCAACTCTCAGGAACTTGTGTCTTTTTGAGAAAGTGTTCAGCTTCTGTTAGCCATTGACTAAATATCTTCATATCATAATGAAACCGCCGCCATTTTTCAACAGATCTGTCAAATTGCCTGGAATTAAACAATATGGATCAAGGAAAATAAATGGATTATATGGACCTAACATATATTTTATTACATTAACAAGGATACTATTTTGATACTTTCTCACATTTGTATACTTCAATTTCAATTAACATAAATAATTAGTATAGAATACAGGATGAATTAAAATAAAAGGTTGTAATTTTCCCTTTAAAACTGAATACATTTTGTGATTGAAACAAAGATGGAAACAACTATCATGGAGTATTAGTGTTTTCTTCCCTATGAGAATATTTAATTTTTAATAAAATTTCAGGAATTAAAAAAATACATTAACATCTAATAAATTAAGTATTTTGAAGCTAGATACTAAAAGTCAAAATATTTTTTGGATCAAAACAAAATTATTTCATTAAACTCTATCAATTTCAGTCATATCTTGACCTAAAAGCGTCTATTCATTAAGATCCTCAAGCATTCAGGATGATAGATGTAATAACTTATACGTAGGCTTACATGTAAAAAATCTACCAACTAACTGATATAGTAGTCTAAAACAGATGATGAGTGTTGTCTTCCTTTATCCTTCCGGTTTCATTGTATCCACTAAAATTTAAATTGGAATGCTGAAGGAATTTAGTGCAAGGTAATATCTTAACATCTCATATGAAAAGAATATTAAGAAGGAAGCATTTGGTCATATTCCGGTCACAGAAGAGACTGAGGCAGAAATTATATGAGTCAAGGCTTTATGTTTACCCTAAGACAGATGCACATAACGATCACTTGTGGCATTTAAAAAAAAAACAGCAATAAAACACTGATTTTGGGTCTCCAGTCTAGACCAATTAAATAAGTATCTTTGGAGGTGGGATCCTTACACTGGTATTTTTAAAAGCACCCAGATGATTCTAATCTACGGTTAAGGTGAAAAATACTGTATATTGTTAAGTTTTAAAGTTTTATGGGGTTCACAATCTACTGGGTCTCCCAATGCCCATCCAAACAGGCATTTGCCAGCACGAAAAAAAAGCCATCCTGCAGATTCCTGGCTGAAGAGCTGCCTCACAATACAGTAGTCTGTCAAACTTCTCTGAGTTCTACTCTTAAGATGCAATGGATTATAGATTTGAATATCTTGAGGATCTTCTCAGATCTCTACCTCCATTTAGGAACTTTAAATAATTTTAGAACCCAAATAATGCCACAATTCCCTACTGTTTTACTGGGAAAGGAATGGAATTCACATTTATTAAACATTTTCTATGAACCAGGCCCTGGGCTCTGTGCTTTCACGTATCCCATTCCACTGACTCCTACAAAACACCCTGCAACATAACAATTATTACTTCCATTTCCCACTGGAGAAAACTGAGATGCTGAGTAAATTACCAAAAGATAAATAGATATTAAATGGAAGAGAGGGAACTCTAACTCAGATCTCTCTGGTTTCAGTGGTGTCTTTTACCACCTTACGTTAAATTTGCTGGGATTTCCTTTTTTCAAGATGAATTTTCACCAAGTTAAACAATTCAACGTGATAGTTGTAGGCCTCTTTTTCCTATTTTTTCTTCTTTATTTTCTTCCAATATTTAATTATATATCTACATGTACATTGCATTCTATCAGATATTGTATTTAATGATTAACTGTATTTTCACCTTAAAAATATCTAAAACAGACAGTATTTTGGTAGCATAAAAAAGGCAGCCAATGATAGCCAAAAGAGGCAGTCTCTATAGCTAGCTTATAAAAAAGAATTCTACCTTTAATAAATAATGGCATTCTAGAGTTGATCAAATATGATATATCCATGAGCCACAAAATTATCTTGGAAATGTTTGCATATTTAATAATAATTTTGTTTTCATATGTTTTCAGTGCTAATACACAAAACATGACTTAAGAATACATCATAAGAATTTATTTCCTTTAAAAAAGAATTGTACATTTTATGTCTTACAGGCACTTGAATCACAAAGAGTTGTTAAATGAGAATCTAAAACACAATGAATCATAGTTGGCATTGTTCCATCTTAGTGAGACTAGTTGATTTTAGTTTTCATTATATTTATTTTTATGTTGTCAAGTTTTTCTGCAATGTGCATTTCATACTTTGAATATTCAGAAAAATACAGTTATTAAATTTTGTTTATTTATTTATTTTAGATAGAACTATAGTTGATTTACAATATTATATTAGTTTCAGGTTTACAGCCCAGTGATTCAATATTTTTGCAGACTATACTCCATTCAAAGTTATGGCTGTATTTTAAATAATGGCCATATTCCCTGTACTGTACAATATATCCTGCTGCTTATTTATTTTATATATAGTAGTGTCTCTTAATCCCATACTCTTATTTTGCCCCTCCCTTTTCCTTTCCCCACTGGTAACAACTAGTTTATTCTCTGAATGTGTGATTCTTTTTCTGTTTCATTATATACATTCTTTTATTTTTTTTAGATTCCACATATAAGAGATAACAGAGTGATAACATAGATAACATCTTTCTCTGTCTGACTTATTTCACTAAGCATAATACTTTTTTTTTTTTGCGGTACACGTTCCTCTCACTGTTGTGGCCTCTCCCATTGCGGAGCACAGGCTCCGGACGGGCAGGCTCAGCGGCCATGGCTCACGGGCCTAGCCACTCCGCGGCATGTGGGATCTTCCCGGAGCGGAGCACGAACCCGTGTCCCCTGCATTGGCAGGCAGACTCTCAACCACTGCGCCACCAGGGAGGCCCAGCATAATACTTTTTAAAAGGCAGTCTCACACACAAACAACTAACATCTCCAACTATCCTCCTGCCACCATAGTTTGGGAAACAGACAGAGGCTGACCAGACCACAGAGAAGTTGTCATTTGGTCATAATTTACAATCCCACCTTTGTAGCAGTCATCAGTCCCCTTCTTACTTTTCTTTTTTCCCAACCTAATCACCAGATTTACCCTCTTGCCAACGCTTTTAGCTACTGGGAGGTGACTGTTTCTCCAACATCTGTGCTATACTCTTCATTCCAGTCTGCTGCAGATGTGTCCCTCCACCACTCACTGCACTGGCAATTACCATCTTCCACCAGATTCCACAAAGCCTCCTCCCATGCAATCCCTCTTCTTCTTCACAGTTTATCTATCCTCTAAATTCTCCAGGAGATGAAAACCATCAGCACCCATACAATTGATCATGGTACCCCTTAGTTCTGCAAGACAAAGCTGGAGATAGGAAGAGAAGGGAAACAGTCTGAGAGCTCAGGCTTCTCTACTTACATCTGTGGTCCAGGCCCACAAAAATGAGACAGGATGGAGTTACCAGCCAGAAAGGACTCTCTGCAGTCCCCCATGCCCTGCTACTGTCTCAGGATTTCGTGACTTTGAACATTAGTCCAATATTCCTGAAATGTCCTCCTTCCCTTTGCTCCCTTTTCCCCAGCTCCTGCAATCTGAACCTTTTCATACTTAAAGACTTGATCTGAACTACTTATACTGTCACTTTATAAATATCTAAATATAGAATATTCCCTAGAGTCTGCAACTGCTAAAACTTCGAAAACTGTAAAGCTGATTTAATTTTATTATTAAAATTAATGTTAAAATAAGGAACTCTATTCAAACAAAATATTAAATAAAAGCATGCGGAAGCTATTCAGGCTGGAAAAGCATTAGGCACGAGGGAGCAGGAGGGAAAGATGGCGGAAGAGCAAGACGCGGAAATCACCTTCCTCCCCACAGATACACCAGAAATACATCTACACGTGGAACAACTCCTATAGAACACCTACTGAACGCTGGCAGAAGACCTCAGACCTCCCCAAAGGCAAGAAACTCCCCACGTACCTGGGTAGGGAAAAAGAAAAAAGAAAAAACAGAGACAAAAGGATAGGGACGGGACCTGCACCAGTGGGAGGCAGCCGTGAAGGAGGAAAGGTTTCCACACACTAGGGAACCCCTTCATGGCGGAGAGGGAGGATGGCGGGGGTGGGGGGGAAGCTTCGGAGCCACAGAGGAGAGCGCAGCAATAGGGGCAGAGAGGGCAAAGTGGAGAGATTCCCGTACAGAGGATCGGTGCCGACCAGCACTCACCAGCCCGGGAGGCTTGTCTGCTCGGCCGCCGGGGCGGGCGGGGCTGGGAGCTGAGGCTCGGGCTTCGGTCGGACCGCAGGGAGAGGACTGGCGGCGTCAACACAGCCTGAAAGGGTTAGTGCGCCACGGCTAGCCGGGAGGGAGTCCGGGAAAAAGTCTTGACCTGCCGAAGAGGCAAGAGACTTTTTCTTCCCTCTTTGTTTCCTGGTGCGCGAGGAGAGGGGATTAAGAGCGCTGCTTAAAGGAGCTCCAGAGACGGGCGCGAGCCGGGCTAAAAGCGCGGACCCCAGAGACGGGCGTGGGACGCTGGGGCTGCTGCTGCTGCTGCCGCCAAGAGGCCTGTGTGCGAGCGCAGGTCACTGTCCACGCCCCCCTTCCGGGGGGCTGCACAGGGAGTCTGTGAAGCCCGCCACTGCCGGGGTCCCGGGATCCAGGGGCGGCTTCCCCGGGAGAGCACACGGTGCGCCTAGGGCTGGTGCAACGTCATGACGTCCTCTGCCGCCGCAGGCTCGCCCCGCCTCCGTGACCCTCCCTCCCCACCGGCCCGAGGGAGCCAGAGTCCCCGAAGCGGCTGCTCCTTTAACCCTGTCCTGTCTGAGCGAAGAACAGACGCCCTCTGGAGACCTACACGCACAGGCGGGGCCCAATCCAAAGCTGAGCCCCGGGAGCTATGAGAACAAAGAAGAGAAAGGGAAATCTCTCCCAGCAGCCTGAGAAGCAGCGGATTAAAGCTCCACAATCAACTTGATGTACCCTGCATCTGTGGAATACATGAATAGACAAACGAATCAACCCAAATTAATGAGATGGACTTTGAGAGCAAGATTTATGATTTTTTCCCCTTTTCCTCTTTATGTGACTATGTATGTGTATGCTTCTGTGTGAGATTTTCTCTGTATAGCTTTGCTTCCGCCATTTGTCCGAGGGTTCTATCCGTCCGTTTTTTTGTGTGTTTGTTTTGGTTTTAAAATTTTTTTTCTTAATAATTGTTTATTTTAATAACTTTATTATATTTTATCTTACTTTATTTTATTTTACTTTATCTTCTTTCTTCCTTTTTTTCCTTCCTTCCCTCCTTCCTTCCCTCCTCCATCCCTCTCTCCCTTCTTTCTTTCTTTCTTTCTTTCTTTTCTTCTTCTACTAATTCTTTCTTTCTACTTTTTCTCCTTTTTATTCTGAGTCGTGTGTATGAAAGGCTCTTGGTGCTGCAGCAAGGAGTCAGTGCTGTGCCTCTGAGGTGGGAGAGCCAACTTCAGGACACTGGTCCACAAGAGACCTCCCAGCTCCACATAATATCAAACGGCGAAAACCTCCCAGAGATCTCCATCTCAACACCAACACCCAGCTTCACTCAATGACCAGCAAGCTACAGTGCTGGACACCCTATGCCAAACAACTAGCAAGACAGGAACACAACCCCACCCATTAGCAGAGAGGCTGCCTAAAATCATAATAAGTCCACAGGCACCCCAAAACACACCACCAGACGTGGGCCTGCCCACCAGAAAGACAAGATCCAGCCTCATCCACCAGAACACAGGCACTAGTCCCCTCCACCAGGAAGCCTACACAACCCACTGAACCAACCTTAGCCACTGGGAACAGACACCAAAAACAACAGGAACTACAAACCTGCAGCCTGCAAAAAGGAAACCCCAAACACAGTAAGATAAGCAAAATGAGAAGACAGAAAAACACACAGCAGATGAAGGAGCAAGATAAAAACCCACCAGACCTACAAATGAAGATGAAATAGGCAGTCTACCTGAAAAAGAATTCAGAATAATGATAGTAAAGATGATCCAACATTTTGGAAATAGAATACACAAAATGCAAGAAACATTTAATAAAGGACCTAGAAGAACTAAAGAGGAAACAAGCAACAATTAACACCACAATAAATGAAATTAAAAATACTCTAGATGGGGGGGCTTCCCTGGTGGCGCAGTGGTTGAGAGTCTGCCTGCCGATGCAGGGGACACGGGTTCGTGCCCCAGACCAGGAAGATCCCACATGCCGTGGAGCGGCTGGGCCCGTGAGCCATGGCTGCTGAGCCTGCGCGTCCGGAGCCTGTGCTCCTCAACGGGAGAGGCCACAACAGTGAGAGGCCCCCGTACCACACACACACACAAAAAATACTCTAGATGGGATCAATAGCAGAACAACTGAGGCAGAAGAACGGATAAGTGACGTGGAAGATAAAATAGTGGAAATAGGGCTTCCCTGGTGGCGCAGTGGTTGAGAGTCTGCCTGCCGATGCAGGGGAAACGGGTTCGTGCCCCGGTCTGGGAAGATCCCACATGCCGCGGAGCGGCTGGGCCCATGAGCCATGGCTGCTGGGCCTGTGCGTCCAGAGCCTGTGCTCCGCAACGGGAGAGGCCACAACAGTGAGAGGCCCACATACCGCAAAAAAAAAAAAAAAAAGTGGAAATAACTACTGCAGAGCAGAATAAAGAAAAAGAATGAAAAGAACTGAGGACAGTCTCAGAGACGTCTGGGACAACATTAAACACACCAACATTCAAAGTATATGGGTCCCAGAAGAAGAAGAGAAAAAGAAAGGGACTGAGAAAATATTTGAAGACATTTTAGTCAAAAACTTCCCTAATATGGGAAAGGAAATAGTTAATCAAGTCCAGGAGGCACAGAGAGTCCCATACAGAATAAATCCAAGGAGAAATACGCCAAGACACATATTAATCAAACTGTCAAAAATTAAATACAAAGAAAACATATTAAAAGCAGCAAGGGAAAAACAACAAATAACACAAAAGGGAGTCCCCATAAAGTTAACAGCTGATCTTTCAGCAGAAACTCTGCAAGCCAGAAGGGAGTGGCAGGACATATTTAAAGTGATGAAGGAGAAAAACCTGCAACCAAGATTACTCTACCCAGCAAGGATCTCATTCAGATTTGATGGAGAAATTAAAACGTTTACAGACAAGCAAAAGCTGAGAGAGTTCAGCACCACCAAACCAGCTTTACAACAAACGCTAAAGGAACTTCTCTAGGCAAGAAACACAACAGAAGGGAAAGACCTACAATAACGAACCCAAAACAATTAAGAAAATGGTAATAGGAACATACATATTGATAATTACCTTAAATGTAAATGGACTAAATGCTCCCACCAAAAGACACAGATTGGCTGAATGGATACAAAAACAAGACCCATATATATGCTGTATACAAGAGACCCACTTCAGACCTAGGGACACATACAGACTGAAAGTAAGGGGATGGAAAAAGATATTCCATGCAAATGGAAACCAAAAGAAAGCTGGAATAGCAATTCTCATATCAGACAAAATAGACTTTAAAATAAAGCCTGTTAAAATAGACAAAGAAGGACACTACATAATGATCAAGGGATCGATCCAAGAAGAAGATATAACAATTGTACATTTTTATGCACCCAACACAGGAGCACCTCAATACATAAGGCAAGTACTAACAGCCATAAAAGGGGAAATCGACAGTAACACATTCATAGTAGGGGACTTTAACACCGCACTTTCACCAATGGACAGATCATCCAAAATGAAAATAAATAAGGAAACACAAGCTTTAAATGATACATTAAACAAGATGGACTTAATTGATATTTATAGGACATTCCATCCATAAACAACAGAATACACATTTTTCACAAGTGCTCATGGAACATTCTCCAGGATAGATCATATCTTGGGTCACAAATCAAGCCTTGGTAAATTTAAGAAAATTGAAATTGTATCAAGTATCTTTTCTGACCACAACGCTATGAAACTAGATATCAATTACAGGAAAAGATGTGTAAAAAATACAAACACATGGAGGCTAAACAATACACTACTTAATAATGAAGTGATCACAGAAGAAATCAAAGAGATAATCAAAAAATACCTAGAAACAAATGACAATGGAGATACGATGACCCAAAACCTTTGGGATGCAGCAAAAGCAGTTCTAAGAGGGAAGTTTATAGCAATACAATCCCACCTTAAGAAACAGGAAACATCTCGAATAAACAACCTAACCTTGCACCTAAAGCAAATAGAGAAAGAAGAACAAAAAAACCCCAAAGTTAGCAGAAGGAAAGAAATCATAAAAATCAGATCAGAAATAAATGAAAAAGAAATGAAGGGAATGATGGCAAAGATAATAAAACTAAAAGCTGGTTCCTTGAGAAGATAAACAAAATTGATAAACCATTAACCAGACTCATCAAGAAAAAAAGGGAGAAGACTCAAATCAACAGAATTAGAAATGAAAAAGGAGAAGTAACAACTGACACTGCAGAAATACAAAAGATCATGAGAGATTACTACAAGCAACTCTATGCCAATAAAATGGACAACCTGGAAGAAATGGACAAATTCTTAGAAATGCACAACCTGCCAGGACTGAATCAGGAAGAAATAGAAAATATGAACAGACTAATCACAAGCACTGAAATTGAAACTGTGATTAAAAATCTTCCAACGAACAAAAGCCCAGGACCAGATGGCTTCACAGGAGAATTCTATCAAACATTTAGAGAAGAACTAACACCTATCCTGCTCAAACTCTTCCAAAATATAGCAGAGGGAGGAACACTCCCAAACTCATTCTACGAGGCCACCATCACCTTGATACCAAAACCAGACAAGGATGTCACAAAGAAAGAAAACTACAGACCAATATCACTAATGAACATAGATGCAAAAATCCTCAACAAAATACTAGCAAACAGAATCCAACAGCACATTAAAAGGATCATACACCACGATCAAGTGGGGTTTATTCCAGGAATGCAAGGATTCTTCAATATACGCAAAAAAATCAACGTGATACACCATATTAACAAACTGAAGGAGAAAAAACATATGATCATCTCAATAGATGCAGAGAAAGCTTTCGAGAAAATTCAACACCCATTTACGATAAAAACCCTGCAGAAAGTAGGAATAGAGGGAACTTTCCTCGACATAATAAAGGCCATATATGACAAACCCACAGCCAATATCTTCCTCAAAGGTGAAAAACTGAAAGCATTTCCACTAAGATCAGGAACAAGACAAGGTTGCCCACTGTCACCACTCTTATTCAACATAGTTTTGGAAATTTTAGCCACAGTAATCAGAGAAGAAAAGGAAATAAAAGGAATCCAAATTGGAAAAGAAGAAGTAAAGCTGACACTGTTTGCAGATGACATGATACTCTACATAGAAAATCCTAAAGATGCTACCAGAAAACTACTAGATCTAATCAATGAATTAAAGTAGCAGGATACAAAATTAATGCACAGAAATCTCTGGCATTCCTATACACTAATGATGAAAAATCTGAAAGTGAAATCAAGAAAACATTCCCATTTACCATTTCAACAAAAAGAATAAAATATCTAGGAATAAACCTACCTAAGGAGACAAAAGACCTGTATGCAGAAAATTATAAGACAACGATGAAAGAAATTAAAGATAATACAAATAGATGGAGAGATATACCATGTTCTTGGATTGGAAGAATCAACATTGTGAAAATGACTCTACTACCCAAAGCAATCTACAGATTCAATGCAGTCCCTATCAAACTACCACTGGCATTTTTCACAGAACTAGAACAAAAAATTTCACAATTTGTATGGAAACACAAAAGACCCCGAATAGCCAAAGCAATCTTGAGAATGAAAAACGGAGCTGGAGGAATCAGGCTCCCTGACTTAAGACTATACTACAAAGCTACAGTAATCAAGACAGTATGGTACTGGCACAAAAAAAGAAATATAGATCAGTGGAACAGGATAGAAAGCCCAGAGATAAATGCACGCACATATGGTCACCTTATCTTTGATAAAGGAGGCAGGAATGTACACTGGAGAAAGGACAGCCTCTTCAATAAGTGGTGCTGGGAAAACTGGACACGTACATGTAAAAGTATGAGATTAGATCACTCCCTAACACCATACACAAAAATAAGCTCAAAATGGATTAAAGACCTAAATGTAAGGCCAGACACTATCAAACTCTTAGAGGAAAACATAGGCAGAACACTCTATGACATAAATCACAGCAAGATCCTTTTTGACCCACCGCCTAGAGAAATGGAAATAAAAACAAAAATAAACAAATGGGACCTAATGAAACTTAAAAGCTTTTGCACAGCAAAGGAAACCATAAACAAGACCAAAAGACAACCCTCAGAATGGGAGAAAATATTTGCAAATGAAGCAACTGATAAAGGATTAATCTCTAAACTTTATAAGCAGCTTATGCAGCTCAATAACAAAAAAACAAACAACGCAATCCAAAAATGGGCAGATGACCTAAATACACATTTCTCCAAAGAAGATATACAGACTGCCAACAAACACATGAAAGAATGCTCAACGTCATTAATTATTAGAGAAATGCAAATCAAAACTACAATGAGATATCATCTCACTCCCGTCAGAATGGCCATCATCAAAAAATCTAAAAACAATAAATGCTGGAGAGGGTGTGGAGAAAAGGGAACACTCTTGCACTGCTGGTGGGAATGTGAATTGGTACAGCCACTATGGAGAACAGTATGGAGGTTCCTTAAAAAACTACAAATAGAACTACCATATGACCCAGCAATCCCACTACTGGGCATATACCCTGAGAAAACCATAATTCAAAAAGAGACATGTACCAAAATGTTCAATGCAGCTCTATTTACAATAGCCCGGAGATGGAAACAACCTAAGTGTCCATCATCGGATGAATGGATAAAGAAGATGTGGCACATATATACAATGGAATATTACTCAGCCATAAAAAGAAACGAAATTGAGCTATTTGTAATGAGGTGGATAGACCTAGAGTCTGTCATACAGAGTGAAGTAAGTCAGAAAGAGAAAGACAAATACCGTATGCTAACACATATATATGGAATTTAAGAAAAAAAATGTCATGAAGAACCTAGGGGTAAAACAGGAATAAACACACAGACCTACTTGAGAATGGACTTGAGGATATCGGGAGGGGGAAGGGTAAGTTGTGATAAAGCGAGAGAGAGGCATGGACATATATACACTACCAAACGTAAGGTAGATAGCTAGTGGGAAGCAGCCGCATAGCATAGGGAGATCAGATCAGTGATTTGTGACCACCTGGAGGGGTGGGATAGGGAGGGTGGGAGGGAGGGAGATGCAAGAGGGAAGGGATATGGAAACAGATGTATATGTATAACTGATTCACTTTGTTATAAAGCAGAAACTAACACACCATTGTAAAGCAATTGTACTCCAATAAAGTTTTAAAAATAAATAAATAAATAAATAAATAAATAAATAAAATAAAAGCATGCACTTTACATGTGATGACATTTAATGTGAGTAATAATATTTCAAATTCCATTTCAAGCACCACATAAAAATCTTAAATATACTTCCCAGCATTTCAATACGCATTGTTAACAGCCAGGTCTAAATCTATTCTTGAATTTACTATGTAAAGTTTCTTTTTTATCATGACTACTTATAAACTTAAACTCTTTCCCACCAAGTAACATTCCAAATGAATAGATATAAATTTTGCTAGTTTTCCCATGTTACATTTATAAATTTAATGTCTAATCACTCACTATGCTTCCTAAATTCCTCTCATTCCATTAACTGGATGGTCCATGACTGAGGAAAAAGGCAGCAACAACCAGAAACACATAGAGATGTTAAAAATAGCATTCATGGAAAGAAATATTAGTTTTACTCTCTGTATTATTACAAGGGGAAAAAAATGTTACTGCTTTTTTTCCTGGCAGTAAGAGGAAATGTAGACCCAACTAAATAAAAAACAAAAAAAAAATGTCAGTATAAACATATGGCTAATAAATCAAGTGATTTTAAAATTTTGCAAATATTAAAATCCTCATTCACTATGCAAGCAGTATTTAAAATTACACTGCTGCTTCATTTATGTGCAGCATAATTTATTTCCTGCTGTTCTAAATCAAGTTAGTCAGATTATTCTCGAGCATAAATTACATTTAGGGAATAATTTAGGTACTTTGGGACATACTTTAACACTTTTGGGCCATTAAGGTGATGCTCAATTCCATGAAATAAATTTAAACAAATAACACCCTAGTAGCCTTCTGACGTAACCATTGTGGCTTTATACTTAAGGTCTGCAAACTCAGCACTGGGCTGCTGAGTATTTCCTTCTACTTATTTCATCTTTGATTGGGTGAGTGGGAGGGCTCTTGGCGGAAGTCTCATGGTCCAAACTATAGCAGCTGATAAATAAAAGTTAAATTAGTCATTTGCCTCAAGTCATAGTACCTAACTCACCTTCCCACACCCACACTCCCTGATCCCTGTTTCCCCAGTAATCAAATTATTTAATAAAACCTAAGTATACTAGCAGTACTGAAGTATTTCCTACAGAACATGGCTCACTCTGGGGAACTCTTCCATGGCTTCAACTTTCCTCACCCCTCTCATACCCCTTTTAAATCTTACTCCTAACATTTCTAGACAAAAGTCAGTTCTCTCATGCCTAATTTATATACTGAGCCTAGATCCATGCATGTATAATTAGACTCCACTCCAGTTGGCTGTCTCACTGCAACCACTCACTGGACACAGGCTTATACCCGAACCCATGACCTTGCCTCCTCACACAGGTAGAGCACAGTGGTCAGATTGCCTAGGGTGGAATCATGGCTCCACCATCTACTTTGTGGCCTTGGGCAAGTAAGTGACCTCTCTGAAAAGTTATTATAAAAGTAGTATCTCCCTTCTAAGGCTAATTTTGAGGGTTACATCTATGAATGTATTTAAATTTCTTAGAACAGTAATTGGTAGGGTTCAACAAATATGAGTAGTAGTTTTTGTTATTATTATTCTGTCTATATTTGCTTAGGTTTTCAAATGCAAATCAAATCAGCAGTATAGAATCCAAGCCATGTCATTGTCTCTCTGGTGGGGAATCAGATGTATAAGAAACAAGTTCATTTTCAGGATTTAAATTAATTAAATAGATGATGGAATTAGCTTGTTTACAGAAGCTGAATCACTACTCCAGCATAGAATCCATGGTTGACCATGCTTGGCTCTGACCACCCTATATATATATTTGTTTTTTAAACACCTTTTACTGTGAAATATAACTAATAAACAGAAGAATCTATACAATACCATGTTACCATAACCCAAGACAAAAAAATTTTTAAAAATCTCCTGCAGTCAGAAATCCCTCTTGAACCCCCTCCCAATCATTAGCCCCTCTTTCTCCCACAATATAACCTCCATCCTAACTTTCGTGGTAATCATTTCCTTAGAAGTTTGTAATTTAAATATGCATTTCTAACAGTAGAGTTTGGCTGTTGTATGTTTTTGAACTTCTTATATATGGAACCATATAATATGTATTTTTTGGTAAGACGGTTCATTTGCTCAATACTATACATTTAAGATTAATCCATCTTTTTGCTTATACATTGCTGTATAATATTCCATTGTGTGATTTTCTTTTTTAACTGTTAATAAATATCTAGGTTGTCTCTAGTTTGGGGCTACTATGATGCCGCTATAGGCATTCCTGTACCTGTCTCCTGGAATGTGTATACAAGCATTTCTGTAGAGTGTATACCTAGGAGTGAAACTGATGGGCCAGCAGTCATGCATGCACATCTCTAATATTACCAATTAATACCAAATCATTTTTACCCCTAGTTGTAGTAGTGAATGAAAGTTTATACTCTTATTTACAATTTATAGTCCAAGTAGCAGTGTATGAGAATTCCAGTTGTTCCATATTCTCACCACCATGTGGTACTATCAGACTTTTAAATTTCAACTATTCTGGGTGGTATATAGTGATATGTTACTTTAGTTTTAATTTGCAAGTTCCTGACTACTAATGGGGCTGACAAAATCTTTCCATGTTTATTGGCCATTTGTATTTCTTATTTTGTGAAGATGACAAAAGTCTTGATGTTATTGTGAAACATAAAACACAGTTGTTATTTACTACAAAGTGATCATTCTATGAATAACATCCAGATCAAGATAGAAAACATTGTCAGCAGCCCAGAAGCCCTCTTTGTGCCCCTTCTCACATTTCAAGAACTTCTCCCAATTTTCTACCAGATAGTCTGCTCTTAAAGATTTACAGGAATTCCTCATGATTATGGATATACATATTATATTATTTATATGTGTGTTCCAAATATTTTATCCCACTCTGTGACTTTCATTTTCACTCTCTCAATGTTGTCTTTTGATGTACAGAAGTTATTAACATACGATATAGTCCAGTTTATTATTTTATGATTAGTGCTTTATACATCTCTTTAAGAAATCTTCCATTACCCAATATTCATTTACAAATACACCTTTACTTTGTTATAAAAGTTTTATTAATTTGCTTTTGCCCATTCATATCTATAATCCTCCAGTATTATATTTTTGTGTATAGTGTGAAATAGAATGTATATATATTTTTTTCGCAGCAAGACATTCTGTTTTAATTTTTAAGGCAAGGCATAGAAACAGAACAAAATAATGCTGTACAGTGGAAAAATAAAAGTGTGTGCTGAGAAAAATAAGCCTCTGTCCCACTTCAGACACCCCCCAACTCTGCTAGTTATTCTCTCATTGTAACTAAAACTTATATAATTTGTAATATTTATAGAGCTGGGCAAAGAAATAAACAAATACAGTGTTTTAAAGTGAGCTTTCTCATTCAGTTTTATTGTTTTCAGTATATCCATTGCTAGCATTTTTACAGCTCTGGATTGACATTTTATTTTGTAACACCTTGTTTATTTCATCTTTATTCCTCTCTAGGTTGTGAGTCTGATTCTCAGGCTTCACCAGTTTGGAGTGGTTCTTTGATTTTGTTTCTCACAGTGGTTATGATACTGGAGTTTAGGAACTCATTCTCAGGCCTCTATTCCCTCTCTCCACTGCTAAATTCTACACATTTTGTTTCCCCTGTATCTCATAAGTTTCCATTTATTGCCACATGAACAAACAGAAAAGACAGACCTTATTTGAACTGTATTACAGACTTACAGACATCAACACTTAATGTGACCCCTTTCCAATTACAGGGGACTCTTTTGCCATGTTTAAAGGAGACAGGAATATTTTTCCCTCAAAAAACAAAACAAAAAAACCTAGTTCACCTAGTTATTGCAGGTGAACCTTTTGGGTTTGGATTTCCTCTCTGGACATTTCCCTATACAATCTCATTCACTCTTAAAGGTTCAAGTAACATCTACAGCAGGGGTTGGCAAACTGTATCTATAAAGTGCTTGAAAAAAATATTTTAGGCCTTGTTGGCCATGCAATCTTTGTAACAACTACTCAGCTTTGCCATTGTAGCTCAACATCAGCCATAGACTGAATAAAAGCAAATGGGTTTGGCTAGATCCCAATAAAACTCTACAAAAACAGGTGTTGGGCCAGATTTGGCCCACGGGCTGTACTTTACCTACCCATCATCTATAAACTGATTACCACGTAGCCCCAGGTTCTAGCCCTCACCTGAGCTCTATATCTAGCTGTTTTTTTGTACTATCCTCACCAGAACTTTCTATGTGAACCTCAAACATGACATGTTTACAATTCCTTATTTTCTCCTCTAAGTCTTATAATTTTAGTTAAGGATTACCAAGCTCGAAATCTTGAGGTCATTCTTTACTCCTCCCTTTCTTTCTCACCATGCTTGCCTCTATATCTATCTCATCAATTCTAAACCAGAAATGAGTCTTCAATTTGGCTTCTTCCCTCCAGCCCCACTTCCATAGCCTTTCTTGAAATCCCCTAATAACTTTTTCTTGCAATATCCTAACTAATTTCTCCCTATAGTCAGTTTCTGACCACTCTCTAAGCTATGTCTACACCGCCATCCCTTCTTCCTCTTTGGTTCCAACATGGACGTTCAGACATTCACATAGCCCACAATGTATATATTACACTTTCAAACACCGAATATCTCAAAAACTTCCATAATAATCCCCCCCCCTTTTACTCTGGGCCTTTTGCTATATCTTCGAATGCCACACCTCTGCAATGTCACTTTATTCTGTGAGGCCTGTCTCCCCAAACTCCTCTCACTGTGCAAAAACCTCTATTAACATACTACTTCATGTTCTAACTATGTATTTACAGAGCTGTCTTTCCCAGCAGACTATGACCTTTTAGAGAAAGGAATACACTTCATTCACCTTTGAATTCCTAGTACTAAGCAAAGTTCCTGGCACAGGATAAGTGTTTAATACATTTTTAAAATGAATGAATGAATGAATAGAAGAGTTCATGAGTAATTTCCATGGGCTCCTTATATGTTCCATTGAGGAGCCATGAAGGCTTAGGTATATCACTTTACCTCTTTGAATCCAGGTGTCTCATAAATAAAGCCAGGATAATACTGCCTACATTACATAGCATTTTCATGAGGATGAATGTATGCTGTAAGCTATAGATAGCAATAACATTTTAGTGCTATTGTTGTTAATAAAAACCTTTAGTAATCTGCACATTTTATAACATTGACACAGAATTTAGAATTTAAAAATATCTTAGCCTATATCAGAAATCATTTTCCAAATAGGTAAATATGTTTTCAGTGAATTGTAGATCTTAATAGAAAATAGAAAATAACATTTAAATATAAATAATTTAGCTCAACACCATCCTAAAAAAAAAATACACTTTATACAAACTTGCCGGCATCTAATTTAAGTATGAGGATGAATACTTACTTAAGAACTATGACTCTTTAATGGGAATGTTTCAAATAAAATAATATTGATAAAATTCACCTTACATCAAAGAACTCAATAATGTTACCTTAAAAATAATAATAAACTTAGATCAATGCTGAGAACATTATTTGTAAAGGCTCACAAACACTTTACACCTAAAAATATATAAAGAAATTCTAAAGTGTTGTTTTTTTTTTTTAAATTTTGCTGGTCTCTAATTGGGCACACATATCTGGATAGGATCTAAAATCGGTATTGTAGTAGTTTCTTTTTCCTACAAGTAGGCAGATTTGTGGAAAAGGAGGTTAAAATAGAAAAGTCTCATGGAAAACCTTGAGTCATCTTAAGTAAGGACTATTTGAATTGTAAGTACACACAATATCACACATACACACTCATATATATATATATATATATACACATATATATGTATGTATTCAACAAAATCAAGAACTTGACCTAAGTGGATATTAGGAGTATGGGGGATCTTGATTAAGCATATTATTTTGGCTTAGGAATAGACACCCTAAACATCCCTGAGATAAATTTAGAAGTGCCCAAATAGGTAGGGGTCCATATCTTCATCTACACTTGACATCTGACTACTTAATTAGCTAATTATAAAAAGAAAAGGATTTCTCAGGGTATATGCCCAGTAGTGGGATTGCTGGGTCATATGGTAGTTCTATTTTTAGTTTTTTAAGGAACCTCCATACTGTTCTCCATAGTGGCTGTATCAATTTACATTCCCACCAACAGTGCAAGAGGGTTCCCTTTTCTCCACACCCTCTCCAGCATTTATTATTTCTACATTTTTGATGATGGCCATTCTGCCCCGCGTGAGGTGATACCTCATTGTAGTTTTGATTTGCATTTCTCTAATGATTAGTGATATTGAGCATCCTTTCATGTGTTTGTTGGCAATGTGTATATCTTCTTTGGAGAAATGTCTATTTAGGTCTTCTGCCCATTTTTGGATTGGGTTGTTTGTTTGATATTGAGCTGCATGACTGCTTGTATATTTTGGAGACTAATCCTCTGTCAGTTTGCAAATATTTTCTCCCATTCCGAGGGCTGTCTTTTCGTCTTGTTTATGGTTTCCTTTGCTGTGAAAAAGCTTTTAAGTTTCATTTAGGTACCATTTGTTTATTTTTGTTTTTATCCCACTACGGGGCATATACCCTGAGAAAACCATAATTCAAAGAGTCATGTATTACAATGTGCATTGCAGCACTGTTTACAACAGCCAGGACATGGAAGCAACCTAAGTGTCCATCGACAGATGAATGGATAAATGAAATGTTGCACATATATACAATGAATATCACTCAGCCATAAAAAGAAACAAAACTGAGTTATCTGTAGTGAGGTGGATGGACCTAGAGTCTGTCCTACAGAGTGAAGTAAGTCAGAAAGAGAAAAACAAATGCCAAATGCTAACACACATATATGGAATCTAAAATAAAAAAAGAAATGGTTCTGAAGAAGCTAGGGGCAGGACAGGAATAAAGACGCAGATGTAGAGAATGGACTTGAGGACACGGGGAGGGGGAAGGGTAAGCTAGGACGAAGTGAGAGAGTGGCATGGACATATATGCACTACCAAATGTAAAATAGATAGCTAGTGGGAAGCAGCCGCATGGCAAAGGGAGATCAGCTCGGTGCTTTGTGACCACCTAGAGGGGTGGGATATGGAGGGTGGAAGGGAGCTGCAGGAGAGAGGGAATATGGTGATATATGTATATGTATAGCTGATTCACTTTGTTATACAGCAGAAACTAACACACCATTGTAAAGCAATTATACTCCAATAAAGACGTTAAAAAAAAGAAAAAGAAAAGCGTCTCTGATATTACTAATGTCTGTGGTATTCTACAAATCTCCTTTGTCTTTCTCTTTTACAAACATCTTTGCTATAGTCCAAAGTCCCAGCAGGCCAATGACTGTGTAAAGGCTGCAGTATTTGACAGTTCTGTCATTTTGGAAAAATATTCAGGGTATGCTATTCCTGCACTGCTTGTGAAAAAAACAATGTAGGATTATGCTAATATTAACCTAAAAATTATGCAATTTCAAGGTCTTGATTTGGCACAATTAGGACCCTGTAAAAATGCTCTAAGTAATAAAAATAGTTTGCTATTAGTGAGCTGTAATGCTACCTTTAACATTAGGATATTTTGGAAAAATTAACCACAGAAACTGATTCAGCAGTCTAAATAAAATAATCTAAATTTCTTTAAAAATTTAAGATAAAATTCTTTTTGAGGACCTGATATATTCATGGATCCCTTTACAAAATGTGAGCATTTAATTTAAATTTACACATCTTTAGAATATAGTCTCACATTTTGCATGAAGACATAGTTTCAATTTAAAACAGGCCATAGCATGGACGTATATACACTACTAAACATAAAATAGATAGCTAGTGGGAAGCAGCCACATAGCACAGGGAGATCAGCTCGGTGCTTTGTGACCACCTAGAGGGGTGGGATAGGGAAGGTGGGAGGAAGACACAAGAGGGAAGAGATATGGGGACATATGTATATGTATAGCTGATTCACTTTGTTGTACAGCAGAAACTAACACACCATTGTAAAGCAATTATACCCCCAATAAAAATTTAAAAAACAAAACAAAAAACCCCCAAACAAAATAAATAAATAAAACAGGCCATAGGGGACTTCCCTGGTGATCCAGTGGTTAAGATTCTGTGCTTCCACTGCACAGGGTACAGGTTCAATCCCTGGTTAGGGAACTAAGATCCTGCATGCCCACGTGGCGTGGCCAGAAATAAAATAATAATAATAATAATAAAACAAGGAAGCTGTGAAGCTTAAGAAGTTTGAAGACAGGTAAACATGGGTTTGATATTCTGCTTTATTGCTTAATAGTGCTTTGTAAACTTCAGCAGGTGATTTAATTTGCTAGTTTTATAATCCTCATTTGTGAAATAGGCATGATAATATCCACTTCACAAAACTGTTATGAGGATTAGGAATACTATAGTAAAGTTTGTTAAGCACATAGTAAGTGCTCACTCAATGTTGGCAATAACAATAATCATAATATCCAGATGTATATAAATATGAATATATAAATATTATATATATAAATAACCATGTGATATAAATGTAATTGCCATGCTCATAAAATATTATTAAAATTTCAAATATATATATGATCATTTTCTTTTCAATATGTAACTATAAATGAAGAAAATATGTATGACTACTTCTGTACATTTCCTCATTCACACAGAAAAGGAGAATGATATCTTCAGGTAGATCTAGTATTCTTGTCGTTTCAGACTCAGACATTTCACTATGTGTAAAATGATTTTATTGCTATTATAATTGAGCAAACCTAAACTACTATAGCAAATGGAGTCATCTGTCTTTCCTGGTTTCTTTCTAAATGAGGGAGGGACAGTGCCCTTGATTTGGCTACAAAATTAACTTCAATTGTTTTCTGCTAAGGGAGAATGAGAGGGGGGGGAAAGGTGAATATATTTTGATCTTCAGGGCAAATAATACATTTAGGTGTCATCATCTTCTCAAAAGTATTAAAACACAAATTCCAAATATGCAGGGCAAGATCAAAAATAGAAAAGTATGACATTTTCCTTCTTAGGCTACCAAAATGTTCATTTCCTCCATAGGCTGTTATAGCAAATCAAAATATACCACTTGAGATCAGCTTATAAAAGTGTCTCTTTTTTACACGGGCACTCATTTCTTTCAACCATTATTAAAAATAAAGATTAAGATTACTGTGTATCTTAGAATGTATTTGGCATGAGAGCACAATAACACAAATATAAAAACAAATTGAAACAATTAACTTTTCACTTAGCTTGATTCTACATGGGCTTATACAGTTTCGCTGGGACTATTACCTTCCACAAGGCTGCTTTTCATATTAAGGTAGTTATAATTAACAAGAGCCCACACACACATAATGGTTATCATCTACCACATTAATGAACATATACAAGCTATTATTTTTCCTAATGTTTACTACATTTCATTTTTAACATCTTTATTGGAGTATAATTGCTTTACAATGGTGTGTTAGCTTCTGCTGTATAACAAAGTGAATCAGCTATACATATACATATATCCCCATGTCTCTTCCCTCTTGCGTCTCCCTCCCTCCCACCCTCCCTATCCTACCCCTCTAGGTGGACACAAAGCACTGAGCTGATCTCCCTGTGCTATGCGTCTGCTTCCCACTAGCTATCTATTTTACATTTGGTAGTATATATATGTCCATGCCACTCTCTCACTTTGCCCCAGCTTACCCTTCCCCCTTCCCGTGTCCTCAAGTCCATTCTCTATGTCTGCATCTTTACCGTACGTTAACACATATATACGGAATACATTTCATTTTATTAGAACCAATCTCAAAGTTTACGTAATTTAAAAAATTAATAGTGGCATTTATAATTGTCAGTTCATTCTAAAATAATTCTCCAGGGCTTCCCTGGTGGCGCAGTGGTTAAGAATCTGCCTGCCAACGCAGGGGACACGGGTTCGAGCCCTGGTCTGGGAAGATCCCACATGCCGCAGAGCGGCTAAGCCCGTGCGCCACAACTACTGAGCCTGCACTCTGGAGCACATGAGCCACAACTATTGAAGCCCGCGCGTGTAGAGCTGGTGCTCAGGAACAAGAGAAGCCACCGCAATGAAAAGTCTGCACACTGCAATGAAGAGTAGCCCCCACGCACTGCAACTAGAGAAAGTCCATGCGCAGCAACTAAGACCCAACACAACCAAAAATAAATAAAATAAAATAAAATAAATTTATAAAAAATAAAATAAGTTTCCAAACAAAGAAAAAAATTCTCATTTTACTACTGTAAGTTGGGCTTCAAACATGCAGAAATAGTACAATAGAAAAAGAACAAATTTAGAAGAGCCAAGTGGAGTTAACAGAGAATTAGTGTTAAAATTACACCAGACTAACATTTCAATTAGAAATAGCAAGGAGAAAATATCTAGGCTATCAGAGGTTGTAAGCAGTAAAGAAAATAAGAACCATGACCTATTTTGCTGGGAGTTGTATCCATAAGTCAAAGGGAAAGTGTCCAAAGGACTTTCTTATAAAGTTAGATAAACAGTAATTAATTTCAAGGCAGATTTCTGGTTATGTATGTGTGTGTATATATATACATATATAACATACATATATATATATATACATTTTATATAGACAAACATATGACAAATAAATATGCCAGGGGTACCTTATTAGGAATATGACTGTGATGCTCATTTTAGTTGAGTCCGCTGATCCCATGAACATGTGGTGGATTCCCCCACTCCTACTCCCCAGGGTGGAGGTCCTATGGGAGCAGACCAGTTCCAGCACAGCATCATGTAGGTAGGACACCTTTGCTTCAAATTCACTGAACTAAAATCTGACCCAACCCTAGCAAGTATAACTCAAGGAAACTTTCATCATATCTGACTTACTAAGTTATGAGTAAATATCATCATAAAAATCAAGCTCCTTTTGCTATTTCACATTCCATCTTATTAAAATCACAAGTATATGAGGAAAATATTCTTGGCATAAAACTACTATATTCATTAAATTTTTTCTTTCCTACACCTGAAGGCATATGTCTAAACCTGTAGGGGTTACCTTATTATTTAATTAGAGCAGATTCTTTTCTATCATTTTAGGTGTTTCATCTGAAGTTTGATTAACATCAGTATATGCTGTGCTCTCAAGTGAGTAAATGTAGTTTGTGCAGAAAGAGGAAAGAGTAGAAGCAAAATATTTTTTAAAAATTTAATATGTGTAAAGAAACAGAACTTCTAAGAAATAAAATATCCATGTTCACAGCCCACAGCCCATAAATGCACATGATGTATAGTACTTGCCTGTTTTATTTAACCATTATTTAATTCATTCCTTTAATAAACATTTATTGAATGCTTAGTATTGGAGCTGTCAGAATGTTCAATTCAGGGGGTTTTAAAGATGAAAAAAGATACTATCCCTGCCAATGAGAAACTCCCAGTTTAAAGTGTGTATTAACTATTTTAATGAGGACATGTGCCAAAATTGTAACATATAAAGTACTTGCTCAGTGCACATCTCCTTGCCTTTCCATTTCAAAGTACACTGGCTCAACTTTGAAATGCCAACACTTAGATTTCTCTGCCTGAGGACTCCCTCTGGCTGCAGAAGTCTGCTTTGCCTACTTATATGGCAAGACAAAACTGCTCAGGAATTAACACCCCTGGAAGCAGCTCCCCAACAATAATTGATGGGAATTGATGTATAAATATCCCCAGCTCATCTGGCACCCTCAAGTGGGATAACTCTGAGGTATATCTTTTACACTGTCTCTCAAAGTTTCCTCATGGGGATTAAGCTCCAGAAACCCAAAGTGTTAACTGAGTTGAAAACACACCTTTTACTGGCTTCCTTCCAGTTCCTGTCTCACTTCCCTGAGATGTTCCCTGTACCTCCCAAATAACCTACTTGGACTGGAGTTCCTTCCTCAGCATCAGCTTTTGGGGGAATCCAAATGAAGAGAAAAGACAATGCCAGCATAAAGGAGAATTCTATCCTAAAGGATTATGAGAGTAAAAGGGAGAAAGTTGTTAGGGGAGGCATCACAGTAGACTAGAAGGGTGAGCAGAGGTATCTCAGAGAAAGAAGGAAGGGCATTATATGAAGCAGAGCCTGCATGTGTGAAGGCTTAGACTAGTGCTTCTAAAATTAACATCAACGGCCTAGAGGGCTTCTTAAAACACAGATTGCTGAGCCTTACCTTCAGAGTTTCTAATATCAAAGGCCTAAGAATTTTTATTTCTAACAAGTTCCCAGGTGATGCTGATGCTGCTAGTTTGGGAACCACTCGCATGAAGGGAATGGCCAAATGATAGGTGGGCAAGAGGGACTGGATTAAGATTATGAAGACTCATGAATGTACTGTGACCTAAACTTTTTTTGGGGGGGTTCATTATGGCTAAAATTTTTATTGCAAAGAAAAGCATATGAAACAAAACTACTAAATAATTGTAGATTTGTGTAATACAATAAATGACAAAATCCTTGGAGAGAGAACATACAGAATATTTTTTATATAGATCCCGACAGGATTTCTCAGGCTATATTTTCTGCCCAAATTTCACATATATGTAAAATATAATCCCTATTTCCCACTAACGCTATGACTATTAGTTTGGCAGCTTCATGTTTCTCACAGGCTATGGGCATGGGCCACAGCATAACTGGCTGGTCCAACAATCAGCCAGCAGGGCCAGCAGCACGAAAGACATACATGACCACTGGAAGCAGAAGGCATTAATTGTCTATAGCTGCCCTCCACTGTGAGAGAGTACTGCATTTTTTCCCTGAAAGAGAGGATTAATTATGTTGGGTCAAGAAAAGAAAGATGGGTTATTACTAGCTGTCTTTCTGTCTTAAACCCATACAAATGGATCATAAAGAGAATGAGATCATAGCAGAAGCTTGAATTCCAATCAGAGTTTTTGTTTGTTTGTTCCTTGGAAAAGGATTCCCTCCATCCACTTAATTAACACATCTATAACTTTACATATTTAATATATTTTATGGGGGTTTTTTGCTGAGAACATTTAAATTTTACTCTCTTAGCAAATTTCAATCATACAATATGCTGTTAACAACTATAGTCACCATGTTATACATTAGATCCTCGGACCTTATTCATCTTACAGCTTAAACTTTGTACCTTTTTTCTAACCTCTCTGTATTTCCATTCCTCAGCTCCAGGCAATCACTTTTCAACACTCTGTTTCTATGACTTTGACTTTTTTTTTTAGATTACATACATAAGTGATACCATGCAGCATTTTTCTTTCTCTGTCTGGCTTATTTCACTTAGTATAACGACCTCAAGGTCTATCTATGTTGTCACAAATGGCAGTATTCCCTTTTTCTCATTGATGAATAATATTCCTCTGTGTGTGTGTGTGTGTGTGTGTGTGTGTATTACATCCTCTTTATCTATGCATCCACTGAGGGGCGTTTAGGTTGTTTCAGTATCTTGGCTATTGTAAATAATGCTGCAGTGGAACATAGGAGTATAGCTATGTCTCCGATATCCTGTTTTCATTTCTTTGGATTTATATCCTGAAGTTGGAATGGTGGATCATACAGTAGTTCTATTTTTTAACTTTTTGAGGAACCTCCATACTATTCTCCATAGTGTCTACACCAATTTACATTCCCACCAACACTGAACAAAGTTTCCTTTTTCTCCATATCCTAACACTTGTTATTGCTTGTCTTTTTGATGATGGTCATTCTAACAGGTGTGAGGAAATAGGTTATTATCATTTTGATGTGCATTTCCCTGATGCTCAGTGATGCTGAACATCTTTACATGTACATGTTGGCCATTTGTATGTCTGCTTTGGAAAAATGTCTATTCAGTTTCCCTGTCCACTTTTTAACTGGATTGTTTGCTTGCTATTGAGTTGTATAGGTTCTTTATATATTTTGGATATTAACCCCTTATCAGTTATACGATTTGCAAATATTTTCTCCCATTCCATAGGTTACCTTTCTATTTTGTTGATGGTTTCCTTTGCTGTGCAGAAGCTTTTTAGTTCGATGTAGTCCCATTTTTTAATTTTTGCTTTTGTCACCTTTGTTTTTGGTGTCAAGTCCAAAAAATCATCACCAAATCAATTTCAAGGAGCTTACCCCTTATATTTTCTTCTAGAAGTTTTTTATTAGTTTCTGCTTTATAACAAAGTGAATCAGTTATACATATACCTCTGTTCCCATATCCCTTCCCTCTTGCGTCTCCCTCCCCCCCACCCTCCCTATCCCACCCCTCCAGGCGGTCACAAAGCACCAAGCTGATCTCCCTGTGCTATGCGGCTGCTTCCCACTAGCTATCTACCTTATGTTTGGTAGTGTATATATGTCCATGCCTCTCTCTCGCTTTGTCACAACTTACCCTTCCCCCTCCCCATATCCTCAAGTCCACTCTCAAGTAGGTCTGTGTCTTTACTCCTGTTTTACCCCTAGGTTCTTCATGACATTTTTTTTCTTAAATTCCATATATATGTGTTAGCATACGGTATTTGTCTTTCTCTTTCTGACTTACTTCACTCTGTATGACAGACTCTAGGTCTATCCACCTCATTACAAATAGCTCAGTTTCGTTTCTTTTTATGGCTGAGTAATATTCCATTGTATATATGTGCCACATCTTCTTTATCCATTCATCTGTTGATGGGCACTTAGGTTGCTTCCATGTCCTGGCTATTGTAAATAGAGCTGCAATGAACATTTTGGTACATGACTCTTTTTGAATTATGGTTTTCTCAGGGTATATGCCTAGTAGTGGGATTGCTGGGTCATATGGTAGTTCTATTTGTAGTTTTTTAAGGAACCTCTATACTGTTCTCCATAGTGGCTGTACCAATTCACATTCCCACCAGCAGTTCAAGAGTGTTCCCTTTTCTCCACACCCTCTCCAGCATTTATTGTTTCTAGATTTTTTGATGATGGTCATTCTAACTGCTGTGAGGTGATACCTCATTGTAGTTTTTATTTGCATTTCTCTAATGATCAGTGATGTTGAGCATCCTTTCATGCGTTTGTTGGCAATGTGTATATCTTCTTTGGAGAAATGTCTATTTCAATCTTCTGCCCATTTTTGGATTGGGTTGTTTGTTTTTTTGATATTGAGCTGCATAAGCTGCTGTATATTTTGGAGATTAATCTTTTGTCAGTTGCTTCATTTGCAAATATTTTCTCCCATTCTGAGGGTTGTCTTTTGGTCTTGTTTATGGTTTCCTTTGTTGTGCAAAAGCTTTGAAGTTTCATTAGGTCCCATTTGTTTTTGTTTTTATTTCCATTTCTCTAGGAGATGGGTCAAAAAGGACCTTGCTGTGATTTATGTCATAGAGTGTTCTGCCTATGTTTTCTTCTAAGAGTTTGATAGTGTCTGGCCTTACATTTAGGTCTTTAATCCATCTGGAGTTTATTTTTCTGCATGGTGTTAGGGAGTGTTCTAATTTCATTCTTTTACATGTACCTGTCCAGTTTTCCCAGCACCACTTATTGAAGAGACTGTCTTTTCTCCATTGTATATTGTTGCCTCCTTTGTCAAAGATAAGGTGACCATATGTGCATGGGTTTATCTCTGGGCTTTCTATCCTGTTCCATTGATCTGTATTTCTGTTTTTGTGCCAGTATCATACTGTCTTGATTACTGTAGCTTTGTAGTATAGTCTAAAGTCAGGGAGCCTTATTCCTCCAGCTCTGTTTTTCTTTTTTTTTTTTTTTAATTAATTTATTTATTTTTTATTTTTGGCTGTGTTGGGTCTTCGTTTCTGTGCGAGGGCTTTCTCTAGTTGTGGCAAGTGGGGGCCACTCTTCATCGCAGTGCGCGGGCCTCTCACTGTCATGGCCTCTCTTGTTGCGGAGCACAGGCTCCAGATGCGCAGGCTCAGTAGTTGTGGCTCACGGGCCCAGTTGCTCCGCGGCATGTGGGATCTTTCCAGACCAGGGCTCGAACCCGTGTCCCCTGCATTGGCAGGCAGACTCTCAACCACTGCGCCACCAGGGAAGCCCTCTGTTTTTCTTTCTCAAGATTACTTTGGCTGTTTGGGGTCTTTTGGGATGCCTTTTATTTCTCTTTCTTGCCTAATTGCTCTGACTAGCACTTCCAGTACCATGTTGAATAAAAGTGGTGAGAGTAGGAATCCTCATCTTGTTCCTTATTTTAGAGGAAATGGTTTTTGCTTTTCACAATTGAGCATGATGTTAGCTGTGGGCTCGTCATACATACACTTTATTATGTTGAGGTATATTACCTCTATAACCATTGTCCATGAACGGACAATGAATTTTTTCAAATTATTTTTCTGCCTCTATTGAGATGATATTTTTATCCTTCATGTTGTTAAAGTGGTGTACACATGGATTGATTTGGTGGATGTTGACTCATCCTTGTATCCCTGGAACAAATTCCACATGATCATGGCATATGACCCACTCAAGGTACTGTTGAATTTTGTTTGCTAATATTTTGTTGAAGATTTTTGCATCTATATTCATGAAGGACATTGGCCTGTAATCTTCTTTTCTTGTCATGTCCTGGTCTGGTTTTGGTATCAGTCTAATGCTGGTCTTGTAAAATGAGTTTGGAAGTGTTCCCTCCTGTTACATTTTTTGGAAGAGTTTGAAAAGGATTGGTATTGACTCTTTAAACTTTTAATGGAATTCACCAGTGAAGCCATCTGGTCATGAACTTTTGTTCTTTAGGAAGTATTCAATTACTGATTTAGTCTCCTTGTTAGTAATTGGTCAGTTCAGATTTTCTATTCCTTCATAATTCAGTCTTGGTAGGTTGTATGCTTCTAGGAATTTATCCATTTCTCTAGGTTGTTCAATTTGTTGGCATATAATTGTTCTTAGTAGTCTCTTATGATTCTTTATTTTTATATGGTATCAGTTATAATGTCTCATGTTTCATCCCTAATTGTATTTATTTGAGTCCTATTCCTTGTTTTTCTTTGTAAGTTCAGCTAAAGGTTTGTCTATTATGTTTATCTTTCAGAAAACTAGCTCTTAGTTTCACTGATCTTTTCTATTGTCTTTTTAGTCCCTACTTCACATCATTTCCTTTCTTCTAATAAACTTGGGTTGAGTATGTTCTTCTTCTTCTTAGTTCTTTGAGGTGAAAAGTGAGGTTGTTTATTTGAGATGTTTCTTTTTTCTTAATGTAGGCATTTATTGCTATAAACTTCCCTCTTAGAACTGCTTTTGCTGAATCCCATAAGTTTTGGTATGTTGCATTTCCATTTTCACTTGTTTCAAGATATGCTTTGATTTCTCTTTCGATTTCTTCTTTCATCCATTAGTTACTTTCAGAAGCATGTTGTTTAATCTCCCCGTACTTGGGAATTTCCTAGTTTTCTTCTTGTAACTGATTTCTAGTTTCATACCATTCTGGTTGGAAAAAAAGGCTTTGGTTTGTATGATTTCAATCTTCTTAAATTCATTAATATTTGTTTTGTGGCCTAACATATGGTCTATCCTGGAGAATGTTCCGTGTGTACTTACAGAGAATGTATATCCTGTTACTTTTGGATGGAATATTCTGTAAATCTATGTTAAGTCCATCTGGTCTAACCTGTAGTTTAAGTCCAATGTTTCTGTATTGATTTTCTCTTAGGATGACCTATCCATTTTTGAAAATGAGATATTAAAATCCCCTATTCTTATAGTCTATTTCTCCCTCTGGATCTGTGAACATTTGCTTTATATATTTAGGTGCTTTGATATTGGGTGCATAAATATTCACAATTGTTATATGCTTTTGTTGGAAAGACCCTTTAATTATTATGTAATGATCTTCTTTGTCACTTATTATAGTCTTACACTTAAAGTCTATTTTGTCTTATGTAAGTGTACCTATCCCTTCTTTATTTTGAGTTCCATTCACATGGAAAATCTTTTTTCATCCCTTTACTTTCAGTGTCTGTGTGTGTCCTTAAATCTGAAGTGTATCTCTTGTAGGCAGCATAGAGTTGGTTGTTTTTTTTTTTAATCCATTCAGCCACTCTATCTCTTGATTGGAGAATTTAGTCCAGCTACATTTAAAATAATTATTGATAGGTGTAGACTTATTGTCATCATTTTGTTTATTGTTTTCTAGCTGTTTTATAATTCCATTGTTTCTTTTTTCTTTTCTTGCTCTCCTGCTTTCTGATTTGATGATTTTCTGTAGTGGTATGCTTAGATTCCTTTTTCTTTATCTTCTATGTATCTACTATAGGTTTTTGCTATGGTAGCAAATCTATGACTCTTAATCAGAGTTCTTGAAGTAGAAAAATGAAATGGTCAGATTTGAAATTTAAAAATACAATTTTGTAAACTGTAGAGAAGATTTATGAGCTGCTGAGAAGTTAAAATTGTTGTTTAACCTTGCTACATATTGAAGTCAGTTCAGAATCTTTAAAAAAAATTACCAGAGTTTGACTTAATTGATCTGGGATGTGGTCAGAGCATCAGGATTTTTACCCAACATTTTATTAGAAAAATTTGCAAATGTACAACAAAATTGAAAAAAAAAATACAGAGAAAACCGGTATGCTCAATTACTTAGAGCCTAGCATGAACATTTAACTATACTGTTTTATCACATATCTATCCATCTATCCATCCTATTATCCATCCATGTATTTTGATGCACTTCCAAGTAATTACAGTTATCAATATAATTCACGCTAAGTACATAGGTGTGCATATCATCAAGTACAGTTCCATGTTTGTTTAGAGATTTTGGTTTTCTTTGTGAGCAATGGGATTTTTACAGACTCTTCCAAATGATTCCAACATGTCACAAAGACTATATATAGATCACTGGATTAAAAAAGGTAAGAAACATAAGAATTATTTATTATTTTTGTTATTATTATTCATTGTATTTGCACTTTCTTTACATTATGGCTAATTTAAGTAACTATGTAAGGGAGTTATTAGAGAGAAGGAAATAAGATTCAGAGATAGTATTTAATTTTCCAGTGTTCGCATAGCAAGTGAAAGAGTTAGCAATCAAATCCAGTTTTGACTGTTCTCATAGAAGGCCTCCTGTTTTTCCATTTTTCCACATGCATCTAAAGCTATATGGGTGAAAATGGGAAGGAGTTTAATTAGATATTTAACGTGAAGGATACCCATGAAAATTTTGGAAGAGGAAATGAAAAATTAAGGCGGCATCTTACAATTTTTCCAAGATTTCCTAACATGGCAACTGGGTAAAAATGATTATTTTGTACAAAAGGCAAATAAAATAGATTTTAACTTTCTTTTTGTTTTGAGTATTCATCCTTCTTAGAATGCCTTAACATGAATTTTTAGTTTAAAAATATCCTCCTGGGCTTCCCTGGTGGCACAGTGGTTGAGAGTCCGCCTGCCGATGCAGGGGACACGGGTTCATGCCCCGGTCCAGGAAGATCCCACATGCCGCGGAGCTGCTGGGCCCGTGAGCCATGGCCGCTGAGGCTGCACGTCCGGAGCTTGTGCTCCGCAACGGGCGAGGCCACAGCAGTGAGAGGCCCGCGTACCGCAAAAAAAAATAATAAAAATAAAAATAAAAATATCCTCCTTCAAATTTCCATTAAGTGGCTATTGTTTTTGTTTTGTGGTTTTTAATTTTTATTTATTTATTTATTTTTTTGCAGTACGTGGGCCTCTCACTGTTGTGGCCTCTCCCATTGCGGAGCATAGGCTCCGGACGTGTAGGCTCAGCAGCCATGGCTCACAGGCCTAGCCGCTCCGCGGCATGTGGGATCTTCCCGGACCAGGGCACGATCCCGTGTCCCCTGCATCGGCAGGTGGACTCTCAACCACTGTGCCACCATAGAAGCCCTGTTTTGTGGTTTTTAATAACACTCTTTTACTTATAAAAATAGTGTCACTGCATAAAAACAGAATAGTAGAGAGAAAAGAAATCTAGCATAATATTCCACCCTGACTCAAGAAGTGTTGGGATAATGGAATACTTTTTCACTTTATCATTAATTTACCTCTCTAACCTAAATTTGGTGGTATTATTTAATTTCAGGATGAAATAAAATGAATATGTAACTATTGAGAAAATATTTGTGTTGATGGAATTTCCTCATATAAAATGAAAACCATATATAGTCACTGAAAGACTGATAACTGCTGAAAATCAAAGACAAACTTACAATGTTAAAAGTGGTGAGAGAAAAGGAACATATTGTCTTCAAAGGAAAAAGAATTAAACCTTCAACTTACATCTCAAAAGAAACTATGGAAGCCTGAGGGCAGTTGAATGTTATTTCCATCTTTTAATCGGAATACTGATGTACAGGGCATGCCATCTTCTGGCTTACTAATTTATTGCTAAATTACACTCCAACTTGCTTGTACCAGCTTAAATTTCCAACAAAATTATGAGAGCTTATGACTTAGATTATTTTTATTGATAGGTTAGAATTTTTCATAAATTCTGATATGAATCATTTGTTTATAGTATTGGAAATATCTTCTTTGTTCCTAGGTCTGTTCTTTGTTTTTAATGTATTTGCATTGTAGAGAAGTTTTCAATGAAAATAGTCAAATGTATTAATCTTTTTTCTTTATGATTTTTGCTTTGTGTTCTTGTTTTAGAAATCCTTTCTCCTAGGTCATAAAAATATTACCATATATATACATATTTAATGCTTTGCTCTTTGTGTTTAGGCAATCAATCAATTTTTCATTTTTAATCTATTTTTATGTATGGTATGAAAAAGGGATCTAATTCTTATGCTTAGTACAAATTTTTAAATCTGTCAAATTTTAAATATTTCACATATCATACTCTCACACAATGGAAAAACACATTCAAACAAATCAGATTTTGTTAGTTTTATTTCTTTTTTCTTGGTGACAAATTTCCTGGAGTACCATTTCGTACTTCAGTCTGTACTGGCTTCTCTCTAGACCTGTTATATAGCTCTCGTCACAGGATCTTCACTATCTTTCGGGCACCTCCTTCCATCTCCGTCCTACATTAGATTCCTCTATTTCTGGATCCTATACTTGTTAGATAACACTAGTGCTCAACTATATTTCTAATTCTCTTCCCTCTATTGGACATATTGATGATTATAATTCCTTGTCCCCTTATAGTTAGGTGTGGTCTTGTGACTTACTTTGGACAATGAGATGTAATGGAAATGACACGTTTAACTTCTGGGTAAAAGCATTTTAAGAGTAAGGGTGACATTTTCCATACACTTGTACCATTATGGTGAACCCTAAAGCTTCTTGTTGTGATGAAGAAATGATAGAACACAAGAGCCTCAATTAGCTGAGGTCCTTGAGTGTAATGATCAGAACCCTTGGTTGACCTATGCTGGGTATGTAGCAAGGATAAGAAATGAAACTTTGCTATTCCTAGCCAATGATATGTTGGGGTTTTTGGTTAGAGTAGCATAACACAGCCAATCATGTCTAATACACTGTCTTCCTCTTGGTTTCCTTTCTCATTTAATGAAGTACTTTCTCTTATATATTTCTGAAAAATAAAAAGGCTTAAGGGAGGTAACTTTTAGAAACATTGTCTGAACATGACTTTAATCTCTCCTTACACCTAAGTTTTAGTATGTCAGAATGTATAATTTATTTATTGCTAAGTAGCAAACTACCCCAAAATTTAGCATCTTAAAAGCAAAAACTTTTATTATCTAACAGTTTCTGGGTGTCAAGAATTCAGGAGCGGCTTAGAAGGGTGGGATTGACATAGGGTATTTCATGAGTTCGCCATCAAGCTGCTTGCTATGGCTTTAGCTTCTCCAGACTTGACTGGAGCTGAATGATTCACTTCTAAGCTTATTCTCAGAGCTCTTTGCAGAAGGCTTCAGTTTCTCACCAGATGTGCTTCTCCAAAGGGCTGCTCATGATATGGCTTCACACAGCACAAGGAGAGAGAGAGAGAGGTAGAGAGAGGGACTCAAGACAGAAACCACAGTTTTTCTGTAATTTAAACTTGGAAGTGACATATGATTAAGGAGAGGGGAATCGAGCTTCAACTCTGAAAGAGAGGACTATCAACAAATGTGTAGACATGATTTTAAAACTATCACAGAAGCTAGGATAAAAATCACTTGTACCTAGCAGCTTAAAGACAATACTCCAGGGCAGAAGACCCAATAAATATTTCTCCAAAAAAGACATACAGATGGCCAACAGGCATGTGAAAAGATGTTCAACATTGCTAATTAGAGAAATGCAAATCAAAACTACAATGAGGTATCACCTTACACTGGTCAGAATGACCATCATCAAAAAGTCTACAAATAATAAATGCTGGAGAGGGTGTGGAGAAAAGAGAACCCTCTTACACTGTTGGTGGGAATGTAAATTGGTACAGCCACTATGGAAAAGAGTATGGAGATTCCTTAAAAAACTAAAAATAGACCTACCATATGATCCAGCAATGCTACTCCTGGTCATATATCCAGAGAAAACTCTAATTTGAAAAGATACATGCACTCCAATACTTATAGCAGCACTATTTATGATAGCCAAGACAATGGAAGCGATCTAAATGTCCATCAACAGATGAATGGATAAAGAAGATGTGGTACATATATATAATGGAATATTACTCAGCCATAAAAAATAATAAAATAATGCCATTTGCATATCATATTAAGTGAAGTAAGCCAGACAGAGACAAATACCATATGATATCACTTATATGTGGAATCTAAAAAAATGATATAAATAAACTTAATTACAAAACAGATAAAGACTCACAGACATAGAAAGAAAATTTATGGTTACTAAAGGGGAAAGGGGGGAGGGATAAATTTGGAATTTGGGATTAACAGATATAAATTACTATATATAAAGTAGATAAACAACAAGGACCTACTGTATAATGTGCGGAATTATATTCAGTATCTTATAATAACCCATAATGTAAAAGATTCTGAAAAAGAATTTACATATATATATAAATATATATATATATGTTCTGAATCACTTTGCTGTACACCTGAAACACTGTAAGTCAACTATTCCACAATTAAAAATTTTTAAAAAGACAATACTCCATTTTCTCCTAGTTACCATTGTTATTGTTGAAAAGTCCAAGCCATTCTGATTTTTGACCCTTGAAGTTCTCTATCCTTGTTGTTTTGAAATTCCATGATGATGAGCATTGTTGTGGACTTTTCTTTTAATCCTGGGCATTCAGCAGGCCCTTTAAATCTGGAGATTCATTTTCTTCAGTTCTAACAAAATTTATCTTGTCATGTCTTTGATAATTTCCTCTCTATAGTTTCCATTCTTCTTTTGTCTGTGACTTCTAATATTTGGCTGTTGGACTACCTAGATCAAGGTTTCTCAACATCAACACTATTGATATTTTGGGCTGGATAACTATTTGTTTTTTGTTGCTGTACTGTGCATGCCAGGAGATCCAGTATCCTTCCTGTTCACTCTTCATAAGATGCAAGTAGCACCCCCTCCCTGATTTGTGATAACCAATATTAGCTCCAGACATTGACAAATTTTCTCCAGAGAGCAAAATCACCTCCAGTTGAGAACCACTGACCTAATATTGTCCTCTAAGGTTCTTATATTTTCTTTCTCATTTTACATTTCTTTATGTGTTTATATTATTTTATGGAAGATGTCTTCAAATTTACCTTCTACCTCTTTTGTTGAACTTTTATTTCTGCTATTCATTTTTTTATTAGACTTTATTTCTTAGGCAGTTTTAGATTCATGGCAAAATTGAGCAGAAAGTATAGCGAGTTGACATATACTCTCCACCTCCCCCTGCCAACACAGAGTCTCTCCCATTATCAAGATCCAGTATCAGAGTGTTATATTTATTACAATTGATGAACTTACATTGACAAATAATAATCACCCATAGTCCATAGTTTACATTAGTGTTCACTGTTTGTGTGGTATATTCTATGGCTTTGGACAAATATATAATGACATGTACCCACCATTACAGTATCATACAAAATATTTTCATTGCTTTAAAATTGCTATTAAAATTTTAATTTAAATAACCCTTCTCTTTCTCTGAAATATGATTTTCTATATTCTGTTGTACTTTGTTGTATTATAAATGCAGTAGCTAGTCTCACTCTGAGGTAATAATTGTAGCTATGTTTAACAAGTTTTCTTAAGACCTATGTCTTATCTCTATTTCTTCAGAGTTTCTTGATTTATTTATGTTGTTATTGTTCTGTTTTTGCTAATATGACTGCTTGTTCGTTTTTTATATTGGTTTCTTTCTTTTTTTGCTGGAGACTTTTTTGAATAGCTGTAAATCCTTGGTTGCCTCTTAAAATTGAGGTATTTAAATGCTTATTGGAAGCTCTCTGGGGATATGTGGGGCTTATCAGTTGGCAGGCTTCAATACAGGGTCACCAGGTGAGGATCTTGTTATCTCATTGGTGGATCATAATATATTCCTACTTGTAGATATTTTCTCATATGACTATCAGGTTCTCTGGAGAAAAACATACAATCTTCTGTTCAGAGCATAGAAACCTAAGAGCCAAGAGGGAGAGGAGGGACTGGTGGTCTTACCATTAAATATATTGACCTTAACTTAATGCCCTATGTTCAGTGTGATGGCTCACTCCTTCTATCAACTGATCCTACTGTCTACATGTTGAGAGTTTTTCTCTTTTAGCCTCACCAGAAAGCAAACTACTCACTCATATCTGCTGGGATGGGACAGGAGTAGTATCTAACTACTCTTGAGCTGGAGACCTGGCATCTACTTACTTGCTCCTTTTAGGGGCTTCAAAACAAGCCTTTATTTCTAGCCCCACTCAAGACTACCACCCTATGAAATACCTAATGCCTTCAATTCAGGAGTCTTTCTGTGGTCCTGTAGAACAAAATGGTTTCCTTGTCTTAATTTCTTTCTTTACAGACTTGATGTACCTTTGCAGATGTCTCCTCTTTCATTTTCTTTGCCATTTTGCAACTTCATCTTTTTTTTTTATTTCTTTAGGGTAATCTCAGAATAATTTGGGATAGTAGACAAATATGTGTTTTCAATTGTCCCTCTTTTTTGCAGTTTTACATCTTTTATTTAATCTATTTAAAAATATGTTTGTAAATGGACAGTGTGATTCATCACAGGGCAAATCACTATACCCTATTTTGTAAACCTCAAGCAAACCAAGGTAAAACTGTAAGTATTGAAAGCGATCCTGTACCTTAAGCAGCACAGATTGAACCACTGTGATAATCACATTCACAGTAACTCAGCAAATAGGTGGAGCAAAAATAATAATGGTGCATATTATTCACGTCAACTATCACTTTTAATGGGAGTTCCATGGTGAAGTTTTATTCTCTTTCCTCATATATTGCCATATAGTATTTTGTAGTTGCCTCTACCTTGCTGTCTGTGCTCCATGAAGCCCTTTCAGGTTGTAAGTTCCTGCACTGCAATGTCACTGGGGCTAATTCCAATCCATTCACCAAGCAAGAGAATAGCCTTGACACAGTTCCTAGTTACAAGCCATGGCATAATTGTTAGGCCTCCATAGGCCCATAGCTTTTTGTAAGCTATAGCCCCAGGCTGTACCCTGAAGCAGCACATTTTCCCCCAGGTTTCTTTCATGAAAAAAACCAGAGTCTGGAGCCACAAACCAGACTCTGGTTTTGAACACTGAACATGTCTCCAGTTCTACACCTTGCTCAAAGCAATTTTAGTCCCACTTACCCCACAATATCCAAATTCCTGGTTGCCACTGTTGCTTTGTGGTTCAAAGATAAGCCTGGCACTGACTTTTGCCCCATTCCCTGATTTACATTTCTGTTCCTGTAGAAGTGTGCATTCTATGTGTGTGTGATTGTATAAAATATATTCTTTTTATTTTATATTTTTCATTGTTATATTCTGGAGCAGATGAGAATACCACTTAAATCAGAAATCTCTAGTTATAATTTTGCATTGTTTCAATAGACTCCAGCATAATGTGTACTTTTTCATAAGGTATTTGCCCCATATGGGGACCACTATATTATGGCTTTAAGTAGAAGCTCTGTTGTGAGATATATGTGTCTCAACAGAGCCTGTTTTATACAGTCCACTAGGAGTAGATATGTCATCATGCCCTTTCAGAAAGACCCAAGATCATTTGGTTCAAGTTATTTTCCAATCCATAAAATGGATTTCCTTTCCTGACCTGAATCGTAACCAAATATCTTTAGTAACTATACTTACTTAGACTGGCTACATATTGCTCCAATTCCACCTTAAATCCAGTTCTCTAGGGAACAGTGTCTGGTATGTGATCTGTGTGACATTCCACAGCACTCTGGGGATTCCACGGTTCTGCAGGTCTGATAGCCAAAGTTCCATGATAATCAACTCACAAGGAGCAGTCTCGCCCATCAAAGTTCTTTTACAGAGGGCGAGGTAAGGACCCGGCCTCATTTCTCCCCTCCCTCAAACTTCCGTGGCCTTGCTATCCACAACACTCATGCTGGATATAAGGCCGACGTGATCATCTTACACATGCTGTATATCCTGAGATATCACCTTTAACATTAGTCTTACGATCTTTTAACATTTAACTTCCCAACAAGTTGCTATAGATCTTTTAATTTTTTTTCAACAAATGGAAGCTCTAGAAGCGAAATAGCACCATTTTTCTAATACAGAATTATATACATAGAGTATGTTACCTATTTTATTTGGTACTACTTTTGCTATTTTTTTCCCAAATAAGTAAGGGTAAAATATGCACTTATGCACCCTGCAACGTCTCGTGAAACATCTTGGCTAAATTTGCCTCAGGATGCTGATATCTTATTCTTTACTTCATTTATTGGGGGTCAGATTATCTCATATCAAAAAAGAGCAATCTTATTTAGTTACAATATTGGGGTATGTATATATGTGTATACACACACACACATACATATATATAATCATTATATTATGTGTCCCTGAAGTGAGGATGTAGTTGCAAACAAAGAATTTTTGTAGTGATATTCATTTTTGGTATGGAATAGATAAAAACACAGATATTCCTGAAAACAAAGTGGTCTAGTAGAAATGAAATTAGAAGAGGAGTCACAATACTTGGATGATAATCTTGGCATTGCTGCCAACTAACAATGGGATCTTGGGCAAACTTTTACCTTTTTATCTTTAAGCCTAATTTTCTACATTTTAGAACTCATAAAATGGATACAGATCAACATTTTGAGATGCTATGATGCCATATTACATAATTTTTTTTTCAAAATTTCTTTATGCCAATCTGTAACCTTGAAACTATTGCTAGAAAACAACAGGGATTTTAAATTGTTGAATTTAGCCACATGGGGATATGTATTTTATGAAAGCTAGCTAAGTAAGACTTTAGTTAACCAAAGAAACACACATGAGATGAAATTATATGATCTTTAGGTTAGAATGAAAATAAAGAGTAAAAAATCCCCCAAATCTTTCTCTCTCTTTATAGTGTGAATATGAAACCCTCAAAATACTTGGGTGGATGAAACCCTGGCAAGCATTTGCTTGGTTAAATGCCAATGAAAGACAATTAGTCCAGAAGCTGGTTTCACATATGATACTACCAACTGGTAAATAAAGCAAGTATTAAAAACATAAGGTATGTATCTACTGGTCAATATCTTACAGATAGGGCAAAATCATAAGATGTTAAGTCAGGGGTGTGCTGGTAAATATCTAACAATCAGCTCTCCTGGAAGCAGGTAGGGTCTTATTTGAATACTCCCATTTTATATATATATATATATATATATATATATATATATACACATACATACATATATATACACACACACACACACACATATATATGTATATGTGTATATATATATATAATTTTTATTGGAGTATAGCTGATTTACAATGTTGCATTAGTTACAGGTGTACAGCAAAGTGAATCAGTTATACATATTCATATATCCACTCTTTTTTTTTTAGATTCTTTCCCCATATAGGCCATTACAGAGTACTGAGTAGAGCTATCCATTATATTTAATTTCAAGCTATCATCATGGGATCACTAAACATGGAGTTGGTAGAGTACCATTATATACTCATTCCACTCTTCAGATACAATAGAGATAAATGCTACTTAAATCACAGATTAAAGTGAAAGGTACTAAAATAATTAGGCAATGGTGAGATGTGAGTATCTACTACCTTTGTTTACAATATAATTTGTTATTATTTAATATAATTTAATGTATGTTAATATAATTTAATTTTCAATAATAGTTATGTTTGACAACTGGCCCAAAAATCCCTGAAAGTTTAACAACTGGTGCAAGCAAGCCACTATGAGCCATCTCTAGCACACCACTGAGTCAATTTAAACATTAGTGTAGCTCAGTGTGTAAGAGAAAGAAGGTTCTTACCAGTGCCTACACCTTAATTCATTAATTTTGCTTATTCTTTGAAAACATTAGTTTATATTTTGTTTTTTGAAAATGAGTCCTGTGTTCATAGAAAATCATAACACGAGGGATCTAATTCTGTTAATACTCTACAAGTCAAATCATGGCTCAGAGCTAACACCACCTAACGGCAGGTGTTGGAATTGCAGATGCAGTACTCAACTTTTTCCATACACTAGAGAATCACCTGGGGAACTAATTTCACACAAAACACACACACACACACACACACACACACACACAATTCAGTTATAGTCAGGCCTCACCCCAGACCAACTAAATAAGAGTATCTGATTTATTTTCTGTAGATCCCCTCAGCTAACTTAAATTTAATTGTTGAGCCAAGTTTAAAAACCACTGGCAAAGAAAAAAATAAGTTGTATCCTGTAGTTTTGTTTTATTTTATTTTATATCATGGACATTTTCAAAGATATATAAAAGTAAAGTAACAAGATGATGAACTCCATGTATCTGTCACCCAGCTTCAACAATTATCAATATTTTGCCAATCTTGTTTCACCTTCTACTATGCTCTTTTTTATTTAAAAAAACGTTGTTTGTAGGTTTGTCAAAGAAAAATTCACACATCATATGATTTCACCTGAAAATACTTCAGCATGTGCTTGGAACTGCTCTCTGAAAACACAGTATAGAATAGTGACAGTGAATGCAAAGAAATTTAGTCATTAAATATTTCACTTATTAAATGTTGGTCCAGATATGATGGTAGATGCTGGGGATGTGAAAAATCTTAGTGGCAATTTAATGCCTTCTTCTTAACATGAAGCCAATAAGATAATGGGATAAGTTTGGTTATGATTTGTCCTTAACATATAAACAGTACTTTTTTCCTAATCTTTCTGTTATCTGATTAATCCCTGTTTGTGTTTTAGAATTCAGTTCAAGGATCACCTCATTCAGTTCTTTCCTGACTATGGCCCTCATTGGATTAGGTGACTCCCCCCATTGTTTGCCCAGTGCTCCCAGTGCAGACTCCACCTCAAGTGCTCCTCACTCTGCATTCAAATTGAGTTGATAATTCTTCCTTCTCTAAAATTTTTGAGATCAGGGTTCATATTCTATTCAGCTTTATATTTCTAGTCTTTAAACACTGTATCACAATCATAGCAGGGTCACAATAATATTTGTTGAATGAGTGATGAGTCTATGAATGATCAGTTCTGGCAGGTTTTCAGTGTGGATGTCAAAGATAGAAGAAGAAAACTGCCAAATTTGCAGATATGAAGATATTAATTTAAGGGCAAAGATTTTATAATCTTCCACTTCTATAATCATCACCACAATGATCTGAAGACTTTATGACAAGAAAGATGCCATACTAATTATTTTAACTGCTTCATTGCAGGAACGATTACGGCAAGGAAAATGAAACAATTAGGCTTTGAAGAAGTAAGAGAAGGATATTACTGGTATAAAATAACCCCAAATCTGCAGGTCCTTTATGGCTTCCCTACAAATGCTCATGCACAGACAGTATTTATATATTAATTTTTGTTAATACTTAACAAAATAATACTTTTCTTAAACTGGTCTTACATTTTGTGGTAAAGAAGATTCACAAAAATGTAATACTAATATTAGTTAAAACATTTTTACAACTTTTGTTAAATAAAACTTTTGAAGTCATACAGTGATTTAAATTATTTAGTCTTATAAACTGTATTATATCCTTTTATTGAATTGTTCATTTATCTATTTTAATTTCTGGACTGAGAAATTAAAATTTTATTTGACAACAATTAGCAACTCATATTATAATTAAAGTATCACTTGCTACACATTTAGGCAAACAAGCACCCAGATGCCCACTTTAGAGCCTGTTTCTATTAGGATACTAATTAATTGTGGCACTATTCCAAAATATGTAAGAGCAGAAATTAAGAGCTCATTACACATATAAGACTAATAATTTCAAATTCTTGGGTTCTCAATAAAATGTGAGTTAGTAACCACCTAATTATTTACTAATTAAACTGTTCAATGTACTCTACTACGCCAAATAAATTATCAAGAATAGTTCAGTGTGACTTTTATTATGAATGAGCATATAACTTTGTTACTCTGGAGTTGTCAGACTGGATTTTAAACATGAAAATAATAATAAAGCTAAAGAAACAGGTATTGCTCTAAAATATGCTGACATGCTAATCACTATGAAAATAGTGAGATCTTTATTTTCATAACAGCACAATTCTCATGTATAGGGACCAAGACTGTAGGGTAGAAAAAGTACAAAATTTAAAAAATAAGTTCAAAATATATTTTTGAAATAAGGGGTCAATTCTTATTTGGAGATTATTTTTATTCCAGCCCCGGAGAATTTCCAATTATTCTCATGCCCACATACCAGAAAAATTACAGATATCGAAGAGTGTGTGTATATATATATATGCAAAACTTTACAAATCCTGTTTCTGGCCATGTAGTAAAAAATATGTTTTGTTGTCATCAGTTTGATTTTAAGGACTAAGTCCAAAGTGTTCAATTCAATGAAACAGAGCTTTGTAACATAGTTTTATAGTGCCTTAAAACAAAATCTACTCTTATTATTTATTTATTTTTTTTGCGGTACGCGGGCCTCTCACTGTTGCGGCCTCTTCCGTTGCGGAGCACAGGCTCCGGACGTGCAGGCTCAGCGGCCATGGCTCACGGGCCCAGCCGCTCCGCGGCATGTGGGATCCTCCCGGACCGGGGCACGAACCCGTGTCCCCTGAATCGGCAGGCGGACTCTCAACCACTGTGCCACCAGGGAAGCCCTACTCTTATTTTTAAAGCATAAAATAATATCGGAAGCTTATCAAATATCCCACTAAAAAGTTCCCTTGAGTCAATGGTTCTCCATATTCTTTGGTGAATATGAGCTGCTGTTAATAATTTCAAAGAACCTTGAAATGACCAAAGAGGAAAGATTCTTGAAGAAGAGACCAGAATATACTGACGAGAATCTCAGAATGTTGCTAGCCAGGGTCAGATTCATACCTTTATTATCCCCACTTGACTAATGAGAGAACTGAGGCTCAGATAAAACTTGCCAAAAAACTCACACAGTCAGGGATTGGTGGAACTAAGATTCAAACTCAGGTCAATCTAATTCCAAAGCTAAGCTCTTAACTGTGTCTGACACTCACTTATTCCTGGACAAACTATAAATCTGGCTTCATCCTGTTAATATTCCATAAAAACTGAAGGCTACTTTTAGACAAGATGCTTTTGCGTTTTTGTTCTTGTCTTTGGTCCATGGATTAAACACCTGAATATTTTGGAATGGGAGCTAGGATATGTGGATAAGGTCCTTAGTCAGATATGCTGACATAGCTGCTATTACCTAGCCATTAGTACTCTCCTCTTAAAGCTTGCAATTCGGGAGCAATGCCAAGCTTCTTTAGTTCTCTTCATAAACTATTCTGTAAACAGTGTATCACTTTTTTGCATGAAAAGTGTTTTGAACCATTCAGTGCCCAAGCATTTTCCTAGAATGATGCATTCAGCTCCTCATCTTGTTCTTAGAAAACACGTATTTATTTTTCTGATAACAGCAATGATAATTATATTTTTATAGTTCTATAGAACCTTTTATCTGGAGGACTTACAGGAACTTCACATATATATTACTCATTGTAGAGTGTTTTTATTGAAGATATCTCAGTGGAAGTATTGGAAGCGGTATTTTTAACATTTAAATATATGTTATTTTTTAAATTCTACTTTCTCTTCTGCTCACAATCTATTATCCCTCTTCAAAATGATTATATGTGTTTTATGTCTACTCTATAAACATATAATAAAAATAGTAAATGTTGCTTTTCCTCACTCTCTTTTGAGCTAATATTGTTGTAAATTTCTTCTTACTTCCCTTAGTAAGCAATATTATCTTTCGTTCCTATTAAACTTTACATGTCTATTTTAACCAGTTTTATTTTCCTCCTGCTTATTGTATTTCCATCCATAGAGGTCAAAAGGAATTTCTTAAATTCTTGCTTCCACTGACACAGAATGTTTCTCTTAAGTACCTAATTCTAACTCTCTTACATTGTAATTATGGACATGATTATAATTAAACATTAATTGTATTTAAACATTAAACAAATTAGGAGACATGAGAGGGCATTGCATTCATAATCAACATATGGTCACCTACTTCCAGTGGGTCCTCAACACTGATGAGCAATATCACTAATGCCTTAAACTTATACAGTGGACCACTGTTGCCCACTGGCTTCTCTGTGAAACTATCTCCTGGTTTTCTTCCTTTCTCAATGGCTATTTGTTTTCATGTTGCAGTTCCTCATGACTTTGTCCTGATCCATCTCCTCTTCTGTCCATACTCTCTCCTTAGGTTATTGTATCCATTCACATAATTTTAAATTTTAGCATTTCTATGTCTATGACTCCAACATGTATAGGTTGATCACAGATATTTCTTCCATGTTCCATGTGGATGTTCCGTAAGTATCTCAAACAATTACAAATCTGGAAATACCTCCATCTCCAAAGAAGGTGGCAGAAAAGGATCCTCCTTTTCTGTACTCCATTTCTGTATTATGTAATATGATCAGGGGTCAACCTTGACACTTCCTTCTCTACCACTGAATCCATCACCTCTAATTCTTTATCTTCAGCAAAAAGAATGATTATATCACTGCCCTGCTTAAAACCATTAATGGTTTTCAACTACATTTGGATAAAAATCTATAATCCCTCTGTGACATACAAAGGCATACACAATCTAATCCTTGCCACACACTGGTTTTCTTTCACGTCTTTGAACATTCAAAGCTGTCTCCTGATATCTCAAGACTTTGTTCATATGATTCCCTCACACCCTTCTCGCAATTGCAGGTCTCTACTCAAATATCTTTCATTGTTGATATCTCTTCTCATCCCCTACACTACAGCATGTCTTTTTGTTAAAATCTCTCATAGCTTCTTCTAATTTTCAATAATAGCAACTCCCAAAACTTGTAAATACACATTCATGTGTATGACTATTGCCTTAAAATTTCTCCCACACTAAACTACAAACTCCAAGAAGGCAGAAGCAGTGTGTGCTCTGCTAGTTTCTGTAGAGTCTTGGGAAAGAATCAGAAGTTAATTACAATTTGTTGGATAAATAAATGAATAGATGAATAAAAAGTAAGAATGTGATGATTCCTTACTTAGTGATTAATATTACAGTGCCTAGCACATGCCTAAAAATGTACATGATTTATAAAAATTTCTTGGTACATTTATTACTGATGAAGAGTCAGGAAGTGAGAGGAAACAGTTGTATCTACAATCTTCCAGACACCATGGTGAATTTTGAGGATGCAGAGATGAAATACATTGTCCAGGTCTTTAAGGTGCTTACAGATAAATTTAATAGATTATGTATTACTCCAAAAAAAGGCAGATAAAGAAAAGAAAATGATTAACCCCTAATTCTGACCTTCATTTATCAATAAATGGAAAATTGAAGAGGCTAAGGTTTTCTTTATGAATTTGACTACTCTAGGTACCTCATGTAAGTGAAGTCATACAATATTTTTCTTTTTGCTGTTGTCTTATTTCACTGAGCATAATGTCTTCACACTTCATCCACATGGTAGCATGTATCAAAATGTCATTCCTTTTTAAAGCTGAATAATATTACATTGTATGGATATACCACACTTTGTTTATGCATTCAGCTATCAATGGACATTTGTGTTGTTTCCACCTTTTGGCTACTGTGAATAATGTTGCTATAAACATGGGTGTACAAATACCTGTTCGAGTTCCTGCTTTCAATTATTTTGGGGATACAGCCAGAAGTAGAATAACTGGATAATATGGTAATTCTATGTTTGTTTCAAGAGCTGGGCAAATTTTTAAAAATAAAGTTTTATTAGAATACAATCACACCTATTAATTTATGTATTGTCTATGGTAGTGCTTGCACAAATAAGGTATACTTGAATAGTTGTGATAGAGACCATATGACCGACAAAGCCTAAAATATTTGCTATTTGGCTCTTCATAGAAAAAATGTGTTGACTCATGTTGCAGAAAACTGTGCTACCAATTCCTTGGTTTCACATATGTTTTTTAAAGAGTTAAAAGAGCTTTTACAGGGCTTCCCTGGTGGTGCAGTGGTTGAGAGTCTGTCTGCCGATGCGGGGGACACGGGTTCGTGCCCCGGTCCGGGAGGATCCCATGTGCCGCAGAGCGGCTGGGCCTGTGAGCCATGGCCACTGAGCCTGCGCGTCCAGAGCCTGTGCTCCGGAGCGGGAGAGGCCACAACGGTGAGAGGCCCGCGTACCGCAAAAAAAAAAAAAAAAAAGATCTTTTACATAGGGAGACAGAAGGAGGATGTTAGTCTCAGCCTATAGATGAGAAGCCAAGGGCAGAATGTCATACAGAAGTCACATTCTCAAATGAAGTTAATCCAATATTAATATTCAGACTCAATTGTTCCAGCTAAATCCTGCTTTCTCATCACAGAATTACCAAGTTATATCACTATATATTAGATGGAAAAATCAGATTTCAATTTTACATATCAATGCAATATTTTACATTGTCTTCTTTTATTGAAGATGAGAGTAGGAATATTGCTTCAAATGAGAAAGTACCTGAGTTTGGGAGAGGCTTACCTGTGTAATTGTGAAATAATTTGGCCTCCAAATGCTTAGCTATAAAATATATCAGATCCATGCGCTCGCTATGTATGACTGAAAAATACACTTCCCTTGGAATGCTAAAGACTAGGGTAAAATATCCCTTTCCACTGTTTCTAACAGAGCCATAGGTAAGATCATAAAAGAGTACAACTTATATAAATAGAAAACTAAATGATTCATAAACAGGTCTCAGGTACCAAAGAGGCAAAATAATTCAATGGAATTATTTCACTGTACTACAAATTGTGTACTTACATAGTATTATATTAGATATAAATAAGACTTTATTTTAAATTAGTATAGGCAGAAGTGGCTGGAAACTAAAAGGATATATATCTTATCCACAATATTAAAGAGGATTTAGAACACACTTAAGATAACATAGTAAATCTTGTTTGTTTTGCCAATATAGCTTCTGCTTAGCTTTAAAATCTCTATTACTTAATAGAAAGATTTAATTTGGGCCTCAAAATGTCACAGGAAATCCTTCATTAAAATTATACCTATTCAAATTCTACCCATCCATATCATACAATGACTGATATTTTCAGATCTCACTCAAGAGTGTGAAATATTTTTATTTTGAGGATTTTTTTATATTCAGTACGTATCCATGCTAACTTTTCAAATTTAAAACACCTTCTATAGAATGCACTCTAATGTGAAATTCCCATTTTGTGTTACTTATTGCACTGCTGTTGGTCTTCTATGACTACGTGTATCAAACACAAATAATATAAAATATGTAATTTTCTTTAAATATATATAATATTGTTATATTTTATTTACTTTAAAGTAATTTTAACAGGATTTTATAATATTGTATTAAATTTATATTTATGAGGAATACAAGGTAAATAAAACCTAGAGTAACATGGAATGTTGTAAGAAATTTGCTATATGCTTGAAAAACTAATCAACATGTTTTTAGTGAACATCCATCATGTACTTTGTGTTGGACACAGTTTTAATGAAGATACTACTATTCTTGTCTCAAAGATTGTATATATTAAAACTCTACTATGCTTTTGATGCTATGGGGAGACAAAATAAATTAATACTCTTGATCATTTCCCCATAAGAGCATACGATATAATTTGCATAATAAAGAGTAGCTACAAATTATTATGATAAGAGCCAATATAAATAAGTGGAATGTAATGCTCCAAATGGGTAGAGGAATTGGAGATCATCTCCTGATCGGTTGATCCATGATGCCTTGATGGAAAGGGTAGCACCTGAGCAAGTCACTGAAGCATCATTTAATGAATATATATATATATACATATATTTAAATATCTAATATCCCTTCTTTGGTGGAGAAAATTAGTGCTCACCGAATTTTCCAGTATTCCCTTGTTTCCCACACTCCTTTGAGGTTGCATTGGGACCAATTTGATTGAATACTGAGAAGTGGGAATGTGGGGGAAGTGATACATTATTTCTTATGTGAGGCACTTAATAATCAGTGTCCATTCTTCAGTTCCCCTTTGGCAATGCCCCTGAAGTTTACATAGTGAGGTGGCAGAACCAGAGATGGAAGCATTCTAGGTCCCTGAGTCACTGTATGGAGAAGAGTTGCCTGTTTTAAATCAGACATATGAGCAAAAAGAAATTAAGCATTTATGTCATTGAGACTTAAGGGTAGTTTTTGTGGCAGCTATTATTAATTGTTCTAAACATCTCACCTTTTTGGTTAGTGGTATCCTGCTTTTCCTTTGGGGGAGAGGACTCTTTCCTCATTCCACATGATCTCGGGGGGTCTTTTAATCATAGTGCTCTGCAAATTCCATAAAAGGGTGGGACAAGGACCCAATCTAGGCCAATTAGATTCGGGAATTTGAATCTAGAGTTGAGAGAAACAGGGACAGGAGAGTTTATAGCTAAGCCATTTTGATGACAGGACCCATAAAAGTAATTTTCCTTGAGCTCTGAGTTCTCAGTGCTGTCCTACCTGGGCCGTGGCTGCCTTTTTTTCTTTCATTTCCATGAACTACCTGATATCTTCCCAATAGATTCCATTTCTCTTTAGGTAAATGGATTCTTTCAGGTTCTTATAACCAAGCTTCCTAGTGGTATAAGTGAAGAGGATTTGTATATGTGAAATTATATTCCAAAGAAGTGTCTTCAGAATAAGGACATTTTAGATAAAATAAGTCCAGTTTGCTGTAGAGTTGTGTGGAATTGCAAGTCAGAGAAACTAAGTTAGGGTTATGAATGCCAGGCTATGAATTTTAAATGTTAGCCTCTGGGCTAGGGGGGTTATAAAGTCAAATGCCTTCAGGGGACATTTGGGACACATAAAATTGTAAAGCTGTACAAGGTATAAGGCAATAAGTGCCAAACTGACTGTGTTGACCAGTTCAACCCCTGACCTGTTTTAGTGCCTTTTGAAGCTCCCTGCAGGCCAAAGAAAACAACCAAGCAAAGCACATCCTCCAGCTCTCTTGTCTCCAGGGGCTACCAGTTTGAAACTAAGACTATCAATAGAGAACAATAGAAGGTTTCTGTGCTGGGGAGTGTGAGGCAAGATGTGCTGCTTTAGAAAGATTAACCTGTCAAAATATAGACAGGGGTTGGGTGGAGAGAGATCTCTTACAAGGAATCTATTGACTTGAGATTGATGTCAAGAAGAATGCAAAGAAAGTGAGGACATAAAAACAGTTGTAAAGGAAGACTCTGCAGAACTGGGTAAACGCTGAAATGTGGAATTAAAGTGCAGGGAGGAATAAAGAGAGGACAATAAATGTTTTTGCCTGAGGGCTTCATAAGAAATAATGGTGGTATGTTCATGGAATTGGGAAGCCTAATTAAGGTACAGGTTTTGTGGATTAAAGCGGTGGTGCTACTGATCTGGTCAATTTAAGATGATTTTACAAAATTTGTGAGTTTGTAATTCTTTATCTTATACTTAATAGCACTAACACCTCAAAACAACAACCAACAAACATCTCCCTATGGGAACTAGAAAGACAGATAGATAGATAGACAGACAGACAGATAGGCAGACAGATTTTTTTTTTAATTGAATGACTGACCAAGGAAAACTACTGAGCTCAAGAAAGCCAGTTTGTGATTCATCTGGAAGGCTCTTACGTGGTGTGGGCAGTAGAGCAGAATACTGGAGGAGTACTACTTAATTCCAGGACTAAATATTTTAAACAATTATAAATAATGTTATAAAATTTGAACATTGTAATTTTTGGAGGAAATATGTTCCATTTCTATACCTGAATATTAGATCATTTTTTAGGTATTTGATGGAAATTGAGCTTATAAAAATGATTGATTATAAATAAAGTAATAACTCCCTACACACCCAGAATCATTTGAAACCGAGGACTTATCCTAACAATGGCATAGTTCAAATGTATCATGCAGGTCCATGAACTAGTATCAGAATCAGACTGGAATGCTTTTATTGCCTTATTTAATGTGTGCACTCACATAGCAATCATATTAGCCACAAATGCAAGTTAGTAGCTTGTGAGTGAAGACCAAAAAAAATAAAGGTACATATTTTATGATTCTACTTTTCTAATATTCCAGAAAATGCAAACTAATCTATAGTGTCAGACAGCAGATTGATGATTTCCTGGAGTGGAAGTAGGGCAGGAGGGAGGGATTACTAAGAGGACACTTATGAGGGTGATGGTTACATTCATTACCTTGATTGTGGTAATGCTTTCACTGGTGTAGACACATATCAAAACTTATCAAACTGTATTATTTAAACGTGAGGTTTATTGTATGTCAATTACACCCCAATAAAACTATTAAAATGGTTAGTAGCTGGGCTCTAACACTACCTAAATGCATTAGTAGGTATAAAATATTTACTTAAAAACAATTTATGCTTCCTCAATGAGAGTAATTGACTACTATAGTGGATGCTGTGGTGTGTCACCGAAATTTACCAATTACAAATGAAGCATGCATTCTCTGACTGCTGTAAGTGTTACCTTCTAACAAATCACCATTTAGCCCTTCTCAGAAATTTCCCTCAGAAGACAGGAGCTTCCTTGCTCAAGATTATACTGCCTGGAAGTGGGTAGGTGGAAGACTCATATCCAATGACAGATGGATTTAGAGCCACGAAACTCCAACCCCTTTGCCTCACTCAGGAATACTCTGAATGACCATCCCAACTCCACATGGGACTGGCTGAGATCTCTCTTGTAACCACAACACAATTTCAATGCCTCCCTATGTCCAACCCTGTCCGCTTTATTCTCTTGCAGGTGTTGTTTTTAGAGCACTCCCTAATAAACCTTCTGCATGGAAATATCTGCCTCAGAGTCTGTTTCTCGAGGAACCTAATCTAAGACAACAACCTATATGGTGAAAATGTAAAGTGCAGAATACAGAACTACATACCTGAAGATGTCACCTAGATAACATCATGAAAATTTCTATCAGTATTCATAAAGATTCATTATATACAATGATAGCCATGTTTGTTCATTGCTCATTCACCTGTTACTAGATTTCTGGAATAGGATATAGAAGTCTTTAAAGAAAAATGAAGAAAGAGATATGGTGAACACTTGGCATGTGATAACAGAGAATCTTTTGCAGAATGTCAGCTATTAGGGACATTTTCATGCTTGGCAGAATAACTGTCATTAAATTTTAGTACATGAAGGCACAACATTTTGTTATCAGTTTTACTAGATCCATCTACCATGTCAAAATAATATGAACACATGCCAATAGAAATTACATTTCACTACTGTTATTGCCAGAAACTTGGCAAAATGGTCTCTTATTTTGTAAATTTATTAAAATAATACCATTAAGAAAAATGGAATTAACTAGATGCTAACTTTCCAAGATCACTTTTCACTAAATGAAATTGCCATTAGAATTCTTTCCTTAGAATGAAGAGAGCAGTTTCCATGAAAACCTCAATTGATTTTCACCACCTAGCAACGTGAAACACATATCTTAGCCCTGGGAGACAAATGAAAGAAAAGAAAAATTTCTTTTACTAGAAGTCCATCCAGGATATTGAGTGGTAACAGACATCTTCCATCTAATGACAGACATGAGGAGGGAAACAAGGCTTTAATAACTGAAACAATTCTTCCTTCCCCTTCTACCCACTCTCATCTATCCCATAGGTACTGATTTCAAAACTCATTTCAAAGGTTTGGCATCCAAATGAAGAAATGTAAATGAAGCTAACTTCCAAACTACCTTCATACAGTCCAAGAGACTTGCTTTCAGCAGAATAAAAAACAAAATGTCTATAGGTTTCCTTAATGTAGAAAAACAACCTATGTATATAAAAAGGCAGTATAATCAGTACATTTTACTTTCTGCGTTTACTTACTAAAGCTAAATGACATTTTTATTTTGACTTTTTGTCTTCAAAGTCCATTATCTTATTAATAATAGAACATCTGTGAGATAAGTATTTTAAGTTCTGTCCATTGGCAGTCTTTGATATAAAGATTTAGGCCTCATGGGAAGAAATGTTATCATGAAAATCATTTAGAGAGCTAGTTCATAGAAAACATTTCATGTTTATATTATATTTTCTAATATTCACAAAGTTACTCCCTATGAAACAGTTCTTGGAAAATATCATTGATAAAAGACATATCTTATGACTAAGATACTTCAAAGCAAAAGCAGAAATACTGAAGTGTTATACAGATAAGGGATCTGATTTTATGGCTATTGATGAGACTGATAGAGCAGTCTTCATACAAGGTATATTTCGTAGTACCTTTTATTTATTTATAACTTCAAGAAGACACATGGTCCAGTCCAGTCAATAAATGGCTATTTAGTAATGATTATTAAATTATTATAATAATAATTGTCTGTCTTTCATGATTGATATGTCACCACCCCCAAAGGGACCGTGAGGCAGTCTGTACTGAGGCTAGTGAAAACCTAATGCTCCCCTTTAGCTAGGTTGTGATCTATTTTCTTGCTATATACAGAGTCCTGAAAAAAGGGAGTGAAAGTAATTCCAGTGCTTTTAAACCCAATCTACAATTTAATTTCCTTTGTGACCTTTGAAACATCACAGTTATAAAAGTCTAGCTTTCCTATTTCCCCCGATTTTCCATAGGTATTTCCTTATTAAGAAACAAAGCAAAACAACCTTCACACAATTTGAAGCCCTCTTTCTTTCAATAAAAAAAGGATTTTCACTTAACTTCACTTATTTCATTTTCCTGTGTTCTTCAACCTTAAAAAACTTCAAGCCTTGCTCATGTCTCCCTTAAACTTTATACATAACAAAAGCTTCACTCTTTTTCTGCCATCTAGTCAAGTCTTCTAGATCTCTAATCCTTAGTATTACTCTTCATGTTACCACTCATAAACCAAATGATTTTTATGTGGCAAAAATTTTTGATCATGAGGTAGAATTAACTAATGAGCAAAATTTGTCTTCATTCATTTCTAATGAGAACTAATTTATTCTTAGATTCTCTAGGGATATCCAAAGAATTGTGTTTTGATCTTCCAAGACTTTAACTTCGAAAATGCTAGAATGAGTAATGACTGTCGAACCAACACCATGCATGCTGGTCCAAACAAGTAATAGAGGTCTTCTGGGACTCTGCAACCATATAAAAGTAATCATAATTTTAACTTGTCCTTTGACACCAGAAACAAGCCTTTTGGATAATTTGTAGACCACTCGGAATAAATTTGGCATACAAATAAAATCTTCTTAAATTAATCCTCTGAGAAATCTCCCAAATACTTATTGGTGATAGAAAACACAAATTCAAGCCTTTTATGCCATTCAAGAATTTCACTTAAGCAGGACTGTGTCTACAATTTTCAATTTCTAGTTCTAATTGTGTCACTAACTAGTGTGAATCCCACTTAAAAAAATAAAACTATGTCTAAATCCTTTTTACAACTGTAAAGCAAAACTCAACAAAGACCTAACAACAGTTAAGTATATGCAAACAACAAAGGTAAACATCAGTAAAAGAGTAAACAAACAAGTCAATGAGGAATAATGGGAAAGAAAGTTGCACAAACATCAGAATGCAAATGCTTAGGATAAGGCAGGATATAGAGAGCTGCAGGAATCAGAAAAGTAGCCCCAATATGCAAAAGAATGAACAGGTGGATAAGGAAGTTCAGTAGCTTTATTTAGTGGAAAAATCACCCCCCCCCCCCGCTTCACACTGTAGCAGATCCAGTTGGAACCTCACACATTCTCTTGGCTCTTGATGCTCCAGTGTGCCCTGGCTGATGTCCAACAGCCCTCAACTATATGTCTTAGTCTGAGGGCTTTCTTTTTGTAGCAGAGAACACACTACAGCCAAGTGCATGACAGGCTGGAAGTGCTTGCAAAAGACACACGAACACCCTGATCAGCCCTTAAAAATGATGAGTAAGGGTTGGAGTATAAACATCACAGCTCTGTTGCTCCTTGCCTAAAGTAACTGCATAATACCTGTTTTTTGGTTTCCTAGACCTTCTCCATGGAATTAAGCTCCAGTCCCCTACAGCAGTGGCTGACTTGATAAAACTCTTTACAGGTTACTTTTCTCACCACCTCACTACCCTACCACAATTTTCTGAGGTCACCTCCCAATTAAACAACCTAAACTCAAATCCTTGTCTCAGGATTTGCTTTTGGAGGAAGCCAAACCAAGACGCTTTTAACCCCAAAATGTTTATTAAGACCCAAATCAATCCTTAACCAAAGCTAGCCTGACCCTGTAGACAGAGTTAAGGAAAAGCACAGAACTGGATTGGAAAATCCATTCATGCTTTTTAAACAATGTAGCATGTGCTCTTTTGAGACAAAGTAAGTGTAATGGGATACACAGAGACCTAGTAGAAGGAAAGAGAGCATAGTCAATAAATTATTAAATACCAACTAATGATAGGGTTTCAAAGGATAGGTCTTTAAGAAATTTGAATTATGATATAAGTAAAAATATAACAATTTCCAAGCATTGGATTCTACATAAGCATACAAAAGTTAGTTATTACAAGAAGGTTGTACCTCATCAAAAATAAGCTTTGTTTTGTTTATTTTTCTCATACTATTAAGCTGCTGAAATATAAATTTGATGAAGTCCCTTCCTTGTCATTGAATTCTGTGGAGTTTTATTTATGAGAAAAGAAAATTTCCCTTTAGAAGTGTTGGCTTGGATTAGAAAATGCTTTATTATGTGCATTGCAAACCTACTTATTTACCACAGCTAGACAGAGACTCCTTCTTACTCTGTCATGCAGCTGCTTGTTTTTAAACAAATTTTGCCAAGAGACATAAACCAGATGGCCTTCTTCAAGGGTATATTGTGAGCTGTGATAGTCAGCTTATGGTAGTTTCAAGCAGCCGACAGCTGGGTATGGAAAGTCATGATGCTATTCAGAAATCCAACTTCCAAGTATGCCAAAGCACAAGGAGACTCTCAAGTTGGTAAATAAAATTCTGATTTCAAGTTGGTTTTAATATCCTATTTTTTCAGGGGTCTTTAAACTTCTGCTTCATAATATTACAGTTTTTATTTTGTAAAACAGAAATACCCCCAACACATTATATTAGAGATAAAACTTGTGGAAAAAAAATGATTCAGGGTACATTTTCCAGTGGAATCAACAAGCTGTAGGTTGGACTTTCTCAAATAGTTAGAAATGTGCCATCAATAAAGTTTACTGATGCTGTAACATTCTACTGTGGTAGTGTAATATATTAAATTGTCATTTTGAATTCCATTCTGTAGTATTGTTATGTATCCCCATTCTTGACATGGTTTTTTGGAGAACAGAGTGTATTACTCTGCTACTGGACTTTGGTCTTGCCATGTGACTTGCTTTGACCACTGGATGTGGACAAAAGAGGCAGTTTGTTAGTTCCAAGGCAAGGTCTTCAGAAGCATTATGTGTTTCTGCTTGCCCTTCTGAGAGCTTCTGAACTCTGCCATGGAAGAACATGCCCTAAGTATCTGCTGCCCTTGCAGCCTGGACCCCAGGGTGAAACACACACATCAGGCCTATTCATTCAACCTACAGTCCCACAGGCTAAAATAGATTTCATTTAGAGTAGCCCTTTAATCATGAGAATAATTACTTATTGTTATTTTGGGGTATGTTTATTGCACAGAATTACTGGGGCAGCATCTAACCAATAGTGTTAGACTTTGTTAAGAGCCCAATGGAAAGCTACCTTGGGTCACTCATATTACTGGGTGACAGGGAAAAAGGGATAAGACAAATATGAGAGTTGACATCAATGTCTTAATCATGGTGCTATTACTTTATAGAAGGTACCCATAAAGATTACAGAATTGTACCTCTGATTATCTCAGAATTCCTTCAAAACAAAGGGCATTAGAATGACAATCCTTAGTTTCCAACATTATTTCTGAATATTAGAAGAAGACAAATGAAAGGAAGAAAGAAAAAAATAAAGCATTTCAAGAGAAGCTACACAGACAGAATTTACCTTTTGTGAAAAAAATATACAGCTTAAATGTATTCAAACATAAACATTATTCAAATGGTAAGGATTTTTTAAATGTCCATCTAAGCTATTATTTATTTTTCTAAGTATCTAACCATTCTAGGAAATCACACAGAATATTTTAAAATGTGATGTTTCAAGCAGAAATCTCTCAAAAACCACATCTTTAGCTTGTAATGGGCAGTTTTCCCTTGAGGAAACTGATGTTTTTCAAGAGGAATCTGAGACTATCTGTGGATAAACTAAAACTAATAAGAAAATAATTCTTGTGAAAATTGCCTTACAGTCAAGAATTTGCAATTCTCACAGCATAAACAGATTTTTTAAAGTGTTAGAATTTTGTAATGGCAACAAATCACGCCCCTGCCCACAGAATAGTAGAAGTTAAAATAAGCAAGCAAGTAAGCAAACAAACAAAAAGTTTGTTGACTTCCACCACAAAGTTATGTTGACTTTAGTGGCTAATGGGTATATTTTCTTTAGGGGAGTCTGCTTACTCCTCTCAAATACCATAATTATAGGAACATATCAAGATCTCAGATTATTCATATATTGCTATATACATATTTCAAAGTCATAATTCAGTTTTATTACAGAAAAATGAAAGTAAATATGAGAAAATTTACCCTCCATAAATATTTTGTTGAATGAACTAATAATGGAAATGAAGTTCTTGTTAATCAAAGAAACAAGAAGCTTATTCATTCCAAAATATTACAACTTTTGAGTCAGCAGTTATCATTTACATGTAAGGATTCATCAATTTAAAAATTAATATGTACTGAGCAACTACCATGGAATTATACTGTGTTTGGCTTAGGGGGTGACAGAAGGTATATGGCACAGTTTTTGCCCTATAGGAACAAAAACTCTCCTGGATGGTACAGAGTTGCACACAGTTATGTAAGACATACAAATTTATGATAAGCACCTGTAAGAGCAGTACATGAAGAGAGGGTTCTAGGAACACAGAAAATGAAATAATTGATTGAGACCAGAAAATGATTCCAAATAGTGATATTTGCATTGGGTCCTGAATGATGAGTAGGACTTTGACTACTACCAAAGAACAAGGCAGGGCTCCTCAAGCACTTGAGGAGATCCTTTACCACTTGGTTTTGCAAAGCATCTTATAGAATCACAGTCTGTTTTTCTATAGATATTGAATGTGAAGATACCACCTTCTAAATACATCTCTGTGAAACACTGTGGTTTCAGATAAAATAGTTTAAAAACTTTTTATATGTACCTCTGCTTCTGCTACTGAAGACTGATGGCTGAAACAGAGAACATAATCCGTGAGCATGAGAAATCCTATATGAAATATATAGGAGACAAGGGATGCAGAGACAAGAGTTCATAACTTGGGTCAAAATATGGGCTCTGGCATATACTTCCTATGCGAGCTTGGGACAATTTATTTGTTCTCTCCAAATCTCAAGTTCCTCATCTGAAAATAAGGTTCTCCTGAGGCTGAAATCATATATGTAAAGTGCTGAATACTTGCCTGGCCTGTAGCTGTTGCTAAAACAGAAGCTCTTTACTCTTATGCAACACCCATCTTACATGTCCAGAAAAGGGGATGTCCTGAAATTACAGTACACTGTCATAATTTTACCTTTAGTCTTAGATCCTTATTTTATAGTGGATATTCTTGGAGTCAGTGATCTAAACTGCTACAGCTTACGAATGACCCAACTTAAGTCAAAGTAAGTAAGCAGGGGACATATAACCTAGGAGCACTGTGAAAACCGAGTCATCCATCGCTTTCCTTAGCTAAGCAGGGGCTTTGCTGGAAAGAGGGGCAAGAGTCAGGCAAAAATTAATTAATAAAAATTTGTTTAGAGGGCATGGAGAGATAGAACAAGTGGGTACTGGGCAATGATGAAAAACTTCTACTTTTATATTGGCAGAATTCAGGAAGCCAGAGTAACATGTTTTCTCAATCAGAGTTCATAAAATTATGAAAGAAAGTAGGGGAAGGAAATAATACTCAAAAAAGCTATACTTATTACATATTTCTGAGGGTTGTTTAAAAAACAGAACAAAATATTACTTTCTCTATATATACACTGAAGACTGTTAGTTCTCTTCCAATATCCATTCTCCCACTTTTCTATAACTGTACACTTTTTGGCAGAGCACAGAGCATTCAGGAATAAATGCAACATTTCTCAGCCTCCCTTGCAGCTTAGGTGTGGTCATGTGACTGACTTTGACCAATGAAGTGTAAGTGTAAGTAAAATGTAGTAGTTGCCAGGAAACTTCCCTAAAAGACTACTGGTGTGAATCCTTTGCCCCTTTTCCCCACCTCCTCCTATCCTGCTTCTTGGAATGTGAATGTGGTGGGACTCCATCTTGCAATGTGTAGATGAGGGCCTACCATATAAAAATAGCAGGGTAGAAAGCAGGAATGAGTAGAGCCATCATACCTGCTTTGACTGCATACTCCTAGGTTTTTAAGGAGAGAAAAATATGCTTCTGTCTTAGTGAAGGCATTACTGCCTGGAGCTTCTGTTACTCTCAGCCAAAACAAATTCTAATTGATACAGCTAAGAGAATTTCTATAAAAGCGACATTTAGTACAATTTTGTTTTCTTCCAAAACTCGTATGTCCCGTGTAGACAGAAAAAGATATATATATATATTTAGAGAAGGGAAATTTTTGACATGACAAAGCCAAGAAACATACAATGAGGAAAGCTAAATAGTGGCATTATTTCCAAAATGAGGCTAGTCTTATAGGTTTCAAGTTGCTTTCTATACTAGAGCCTTTTTCCCTTTGGCAATGATGAAAGTACAAATTTATTTAGATAAGAAACAAGCAAATTATAGCCCCCTGTACACTGAAGAAGTAGAATAGTCTATGGTAAAGAATGGAAATGTGTGTACACAGCTATCCTGGGAAACAAAAATGTTCAATTACTTTGAGAAAAAGATTCAGGATATTGATCTATGCTTAACTTTGAGATTATGTGAATTTTATATCAAGTCTATTTCTTATCTGAAGCAAGTTTTAAACTAACCTCTATGTGAACTGTAAAGATTTACAAGAATCTGAAAATGTTAAAGATATAAGGCAAATGATCCTGTATGAAATGGCTATCATAAAAAGCAAATCACTCTGCAACACTTGAGTGCTTTGAACTAGCAGTAGGAACATACAGAAGGTAAGCTGGCGGGTAGAAACAAACTTATATTTAATGCATTTCAAAATGCAAATCAAAACTACAATGAGGTATCACCTCACACCAGTCACAGTCAGAATGGCCATCATCAAAAATATCTACAAACAATAAATGCTGGAGAGGGTGTGGAGAAAAGGGAATCCTCTTGCACTGTTGGTGGGAATGTACACTGATACAGCCACTATGGAGAACAGTATGGAGGTTCCTTAAAAAACTACAAATAGAACTACCATATGACCCAGCAATCCCACAACTGGGCACATACCCTGAGAAAACCATAATTCAAAAAGAGTCATGTACCACCATGTTCAATGCAGCACTATTTACAATAGCCAAGACATGGAAGCAACCTAAGTGTCCATCAACAGATGAATGGATAAAGAAGATGTGGCACATATATACAATGGAATGTTACTCAGCCATATAAAGAAACAAAATTGAGTTATTTGTAGTGAGGTGGATGGACCTAGAGTCTGTCATACAGAGCGAAGTGAGTCAGAAAGAGCAAAAAAAATACCGTATGCTAACACATATATATGGAATCTAAAAAGAAAAAAAATGGTCTGACGAACCTAGGGGCAGGACAGGAATAAAGACACAGATGTAGAGAATGGACTTGAGGATACTGGGAGAGGAAGGGTAAGCTGGGATGAAGTGAGACAGTGGCACTGATACATATACACTACTAAACGTGAAATAGAGAGCTAGTGAGAAGCAGCTGTATCGCACAGGGAGATCAGCTCGGTGCTTTGTGACCACGTAGAGGGGTGGGATAGGGAGGGTGGGAGGGAGGGAGACGCAAGAGGGAGGGGATATGGGGATATATGTATACATATAGCTGATTCACTTTGTTATACAGCAGAAACTAACACAACATTGGAAAGCAATTATACTCCAATAAAGATGTTAAAAAAACGCCTATTATTAAATAAATACAACAGATCCCCTTCATCCTATTCCTTCACCAAATGTTCTCAACAACTAAACATTCACAGAAATTATATGTAAACAAAGAAATATAAACCAAAGGCTAGTTTAGGTATCTAATTAAAATGATATACTGTATCATGAATGGCTCACATGTTAAATAGAGTTTTCACATGTTAAATAGAGTTTCAGAAAAAGAGAATTGTGGAATAATTGTTTGTTGACAATTGACAGTCACTATATTAACATTAAATACCTCCTAACACCAACTATATGGGATTAATCTTTTGTAGTTTAAAGCTTTGCCTCTGGTAGTAAAACCTCCATGTAACTGGCATCAGCAGTCAAACCACAGACTTCATTTTGGGCTGCTGGGTGGAAACAAAAGATTTCTCTATTTGGCTCACAATTGCTCTCTCAGTGGTGTGCAACGTGCAACAACTGGCCAATGAAAGATATTCACAATAGCTAGGGATTAATTTAGATTATACAGAACCCCAGCAGAAATATAAACATGTGAACAGAGCAGCCTGACATAGAAGGCAGTGTGCAGGAGGGGTGATCCCTAAATTGAAATACACAAGAGGAAACAGGGCAGAGAAGGTAGTGTAGAGGCTAAGCTTGGTGAAAGGAGATTATAGCAAATGACAGGTTGGTAAAAGATTCGCCCTTCCTAAAGTTCTGATGATTTATTTTTGGCATATATGATATGTCAACACTGTCAAATTATAGTTTTCATCATCATCATTATCATCAAATAGTATTTATTAACCAAATGTGCTGTACTGGACATTGTACATGGAAGCAAAATTGATATGGTTTCTGATATCCAGTAACGAATAAAATAAAACTGACCAATCAATGTAGACAAATGTAGGGGAGCAGATAGTGAACAAGATGCTTACCTGGGGAACACTTGAAGGTTAACAATAAACTTTTAAATATTTCCAATGTTTAGGTGAATTGGGGAGTGTATGGGTGTGTCTATGTATGTTTCCTGATAGATCTGTGGAGATAAAAGTGTATTATTTTCTTTATATAGATAACTAAGTTCTAAAAATGAATTCTATCGAATCAATTATTTAATAAATAATGATTTTCAAAAACATATCTTGATTTTTTTTTCTTTTTTTGTGGTACGCGGGCCTCTCACTGTTGTGGCCTCTCCCGTCGCGGAGCACAGGCTCCGGACGCGCAGGCCCAGCGGCCACTGCCCACGGGCCCAGCCGCTCCGCGGCATGTGGGATCCTCCCGGGCCGGGGCACAAACCCGCTTCCCCTGCATCGGCAGGCGGACTCTCAACCACTGCGCCACCAGGGGAGCCCCCATATCTTGATTTTGAGAACCAAATCAGAAGCCTTCCTCATACACCATGGTCTCAGCAGCATGAAAAAGTGGGACATAAAGAGAAAATGTCACTTCTTCCTCAATTTAACACATCTTCCTCTGCAGTGTCCCCATGAATGAATGCATGAGAATAGTTTCCCCTGGTCAGTACAACAATGATTCTGAAATGAGATGTAAAAAAATTTCCCATATTCAGGGTATTTTTTTTACCTCTTACTTCTTAATTCTACCAAGTTCAAAAAAACAACAGTAGAATTATGTATTGGCACTTATACATATACCTGGGAGGGGAAACAAAGATCCAATCTGGCATAAAAATCTTTACATTTAGTAGAGACTAATTCTAAGACTGCAGTGTTAATCTTTCCTGAGTTGTCAGGATCCTGTGTGTGCTTCTCATGTATCTTCCCAAATACATATGGCACTGTGACAAACAGAAGAGGCTGCTAATGCTGCTATAGCTGAATGTCTCATTTAGGAACAAACAATTCTGGAAAAGCTCCCAGATTATGCATCTGTTCCTCTAGCTTCCACTTTAGAGGATAAAATTGTATGGTGATGCCATAAGGATTAATATATTATTACTTTCCTCTGTGGGTAGTGTGTGGTTATTTCCCTCACCTTGACGTAAGAGAAAAATATTTATTGAATGCTCCAGTAGAAAAATTACAACTGAGATAGCAAATGCTTATGAGAAAGTTGCATTTGGAGTGGGCTTGCAGAATTAAATGCTTGTCCCCCAGAATCTGAATACAGAGATGATTAAGGCACTCTCTCTTCAAGTCAGATTTCTTTGGTTTCTATTCCTGTTTTCTCTCGTTTCATTTCTTTCATTGTCTCACAGAAGCAAGCGTCTGTAAGCGCATTAATACTGTGGGCTTGAGGCTAAGGGAGCCAAACAAAGGAGAAATCCCTGGGGAAGCGGTTTCCAGCTCTCCCATCCCCAGCATCCTGTTGACATGTGGCACTGTAGTCCCAGCATGATGGTGGGAAATTCAGGAAAGCTTTCTCTACAGTGGTGGTGCTCACAAACTTATCCCAGAGTCTGTACTGGCTTATTATAAAGTGTTTGGAGGTCCAGGGTGAAAGGCCAAAAGTAGAACAATGTACCGTGCTTTTCTTAAAACTACATAATTTTTTTTTTTTTAATTCTGAGATCGGGGCCTTCCTGTACTTAAAAATGTATGTAGTTACGGTTTTTTAAATTTTAAGTGTAAATTTCATTCACGTACAGCATACACACAGAAAAGTATACAAATCACAAGTGCACAGTTCCATACATTTTCTTAAGGGAAATGTACCAATGCAACCAGCATCCAAATGAATAAATAAAACGTTACTCAGAACACCAGGACTTGCTCCTGCCCTTGTTAATTACTATTCCCAACAAAGGTCACCATATCTGACCTTTAACCCCTGATATGCCTGTTTTGGAGTTTTACATAACTGGAATCATACAACATATATCCTTCTGTGCCTGGCTTGTTTTATGCAACATGGTTTTCCTATTTCTTATTTTATGAAATGTCATTGGTAATAGAATTTGATTTTTTAAATGCCCTCACACTGTCAGACCAGAATCTTGTTGTTACACAATAATGCCATCTTATGGCTACAGAGCAATTTGTAGTCTAGAAACTGCTTTCACTTTTTAAATCTTATTTGATTTGTGCTATTCTCTAAGACTTGAGGAGTAATTTCCTGAAAATGGGGCAAATTTATTAATGGTTTGAGGGATAGGAAAGGTGGTAACAGAAAGAAAGGAAAGACAGCAAAGTATCTGGCACTTGAAAGGCCCTCCTTAAATGCTTATTGAAAGAAGGAATGCACACTGTTTCTCTAATACTAGGTAGATATTATGTTAATTCTTTATTTTCATGTGTTTCCTGTAGGTATCTTTTATAAACAGTGAGCAATCCACAAAGAAATAGATGAAAATAGCATTTAGCAACAATGTTAATTTCTCATAAAGTTAAATATTTATCTTACGTTTATATATACGGATATCTACCCATATACATGGATATGTATATGCGCACATAGGATTCATGGATTTAATATTTACTGTGTTCACCATTTGTGTTTCCATGGAAAGGAGCCACTTTTAATACTTCGAGGATGTGTAAGTTTACTGAGGCACATGTTGAAATTCTACTTGCTGGAAGACAACGTATGGAAGCTGGTCTCCTAGATAATGAGTGAGCAGTCACAAGTTAATCTGGATTTTAATCCTCTACTTGCCTTGACTTAGACAGTTATGTCTGTTTTACTTTATAACATTTAATAGAGGTGAATTCTGCCATTATGGCATTCATGAATCTGTTGATTAAGGATGGTCTCAGCAACTATGCCTTAGGAATGCCAAGAGACTAATGCATTTTCTCATATCTGTAACTTATTTGTGAGTAAAGTATGTAGATCTATTAGAGCTAAATATTTTGGTGAAATAGAAATATGCAGATGTGTCACATAGCATGTGTTTGGCAAGTCACTTAACATCTTTGTTATTTAGTCTCCCGTATAAAATAATGAAGCAGGATAAAATCACTAAGGTATTTTGTAGCTGTAAAAAAATCCTGTGTTATTAACTATCTATAATAGTTGTGATTATTATTCAGCAAATATTCATTCTTCTTTCCCTTCCACCGTAGGAAGAGACTACTTCCCCATTCTACTGATGTCAGGCTTGCTTTGGCCAATGGAATGTGAGTGGCTTAATATGACCACAGGTCCTAAGTGCTCTTAGGAGATTAGGCTTGGTTCATGCTCTGGTGATCTGTCATGAGCAGAGTGTGCCACTGATCCTTCATCTTAAGCCCAGAATAAATGTATATGTAACAGACCTTAACCCAGCACACATCCTAGAGCCTAGACCAGTTAACCATAACTTGAAACAGCTGCCCAGCCACACTCAGCCTAAGTCAGCCAAAACACAGACAACCTAAAGATCCATAAGCATGAGAATAAAGGCTTGTTTTAAGCCATAGAGTTTTTGGGGTGATTTGTATCACCATATTACGGTAATAGCTGACTAATACACTATCATACCTGGATCATACGTGAAAATATACTAATACCTTCTTACTGGCTCAAAGGTATTTTGTTTTAACCTCAAGTTGACTTATTTAAAAAAAATCAGTAGATTTTTGTTGAAAACCCAACATGAAGGTATTTAAAAATGTACAGCTTCTATTCATGAGAAAAATGCAAATCAAAACTATGGTGAGGTATCACCTCACACCAGTCAGAATGGCCATCATTAAAAAGTCTACAAATAACAAAACCTGGAGAGGGTGTGGAGCAAAGGGAACCCTCCTACACTGTTTGTGGGAATGTAAACTGGTGCAGCCACTATGGAAAACAGTATGGAGGTTCCTTATAAAACCAAAAATAGAATTACCATATGTTCCAGCAATCCCACGCCCAGGGCATATATCCAGAGAACACTCTAATCCAAAAAGATACATGCACCCGAATGTTCACAGCAGCACTATTTACAATAGCCAAGATATGGAAGCAACCTAAATGTCCATCGACAGATGAACAGATAAAGATGATGTGGTATATACATACAATGGAATACTACTCAGCCTTAAAAAATAATGAAAAATGTCATTTGCACCAACATGGATGGACCTAGAGATTATGATACTAAGTGAAGTAAGTCAGAGGAAGACAAATATCATATGACATCACTTATATGTGGAATCTAAAATATGTCAGAAATGAACTTACTTACAAAACAAAAATAGACTCAGATATAGAAAACAAACTTATGGTTACTAAAGGGGAAAGGGGGTGGGGGAAGGATAAATTAGGAGTTTGGGATTAGCAGATACAAACTACTACATATAAAATAGATAAACAACAAGGTCCTACTGCATGGCACAAGGAACTATATTCGATATCCTGTAATAAACCATAATGGAAAAGAATATGTATATATATGCATAACAATCACTTTGCTGTACACCAGAAACTAACACAACATTGTAAATCAATTATACTTCAATTTAAAAAAAAGAATCTATAGCTTCTAGTCTCTCTAAGGATTCAAAAATCTACCATTGTATGGGCTTGGTGGGAGATAAATTCCTGACTATCACCGCAATGGATCCCAAATTCCAGCTATTTATTTTCCCTAACCCCTGGCAGTTAGAACCTAGTTATATGACTGAAGCATGCCTTATTACAGGAGTTGGCAATTTATGGCCCACCAGCAAAATCTAGCCTACCACCTGTCTTTATAAATAAAGTTTTATTAGAACAAGCCATCCCCATTCATTTGTGTATTGTCTATGGTTTCTTTCACCCTGCAACAGCAGAGCTGAGTAGTTACAGCAGAGATCATATGACCTGCAACCACTAAAATATTTACTAATTGGCCTTTCGGAGAAAAAATATCCAACTCCTGCTTTACCAAATAATTCTGTCAGAAACCTTAATTCTAAAATTAGTGACACAAAAAGAAATAATAATTTTGATACTTTTTGGCAGGATAGTAGCAACCAATATCCAGTGGCAATGGTACCTCTTGTGGACCAGTGGACCACGGCAGTGACAGAAGTTTATAATTCAGATTCATCTTATAGCTTGATGCTGGGTGTGTTTCTGGGTGCATATCCTGGTCTTCCTTGACAATTTCTGCCCATATTTAAACCTGACTCACAGGCCTTTCCATTGATTCCATGATTTACCTGATATCCTTCCAATTATATTATCCTACCTAAGGTAACTGGAGTTACTTTCTGTTAGTTGTAACTCAACCTTGAACAGTCCATTGACCTTGCTTTATTCCTGACTCTGAGTAAGATGTTCCTATTCCACTCCCCAAGGATCTTGTTCTCGCCCTCTAGCATTGCTCACATCTGTCAACCTGTAATGTATTGGCTGTTTGTCCATTTTCTCTCTAGGACTGGGAGGTTCTTCAAATCAGGGACTGAATTTAAATCAACTCTCCATAGTGCTCAGGAAAATATGAAAGCATATAAGAAAGAATTAGCAGGCATGAAGACTATCAGAGCCAGAAGACAATTATTTTTATCGTCAAAATTGCCAAGCCTGATCGAGTCATTATCATGTATAAGCAATCTGCTAAGCACTCTACATACATCGTGTCATTTAATCCTCATAACAACCTTATGACTTAGAAAATATTTTTATCCCATTTTATAGGTAAGGGAATTGTGGAGCATAAAGGTTAGGGAACTTGTTCAAGGACATAAAGCCAGTCAGCAGGAAAGCCAGGATTCCAAAACAAGTTGAACTCTAGTGTCTGTGCTCACAAGCAATAACTTAAAACCGTTTTACTCGAGACTAGACTAAAAGTCACAGGAAATTTAGCAGCTCCTGACCAATTCCTAGAGGAACCCAGTTAGAGAAAAATTAGGATACTTTTCCAGAATCTGGATAAGAAAAGAGTGGGTCTACTGGCGTTAGTGACACACTATCTCTTGCCAGATATAGGAAAGACCCCACCCAGACATGGGGTGAGAATTCAGGAAAGACCCCCACCCAGATGTGGGGTGAGAATTCAGCTTACTCTCTCTGTGGAATGGCATTAGTCTTCTGCTTTTTTTAAAGACTATGGTTGAAGGTGAACTGAAAGGGAAAGAGTTGTATGACTGTCAGAAGGGAATACCTAGCTCACTGACCAAAGATGACATAAAGTGGGGGAGAAGTCTCAGAAAGCAGAAAGTTTCACCTCTGTTTTCGTGCAAGGATGGGAGGTGTCTATAGAAGCACAGTAACCACTGGCTACCCAAGAACCCTGCAAGGTTCTTAAGAGATAGTGTTGGTGGCCTTGGATGGCTGGAAGAAAACACTGAGAGAAGACAACAAAGACAAAAACATCCCCAAAGTGGAATGAGCACCCCAAAAGACAGTGATGAAACTGACCTCATTGGAGCAACTTGTAAAAGCTCATTTTGACTCAAGGTGGGCTACTGAGAGGTGTACCATGATGGCAATATGAGTTTGTCTTTTGCAGTATATACATAGGGTTGCTGAGTTTCTTTCCCTTTATCAAGAATGACTTTGGATACCCTAGGGCCCACTGTTTTCCAGTAAGTTGAGATAGAACTATTGGACCATCCAGGGAAAAATATTCTCAGGCTTCTTGCAGGAGGCTTCAGTCCATACACACCAAACATCCACTTCGTGCTCAAGACTACCTTAATCCTGACCATACCACACAAAATAAAACGCAGCTTTTGTCTCTCAGGAGCTTGTGCAGGAGGCATAAAAGGAACAAATAAATAAATAAATAAAATCGATTGCTATGTAGTAAATTCTAGGAATAGGTCACTTTGGAGCAGGTACTCTACAGAGTAGCCACCAAGTCCGGTGACATCTGCAAATACATAAATAATATGTTGATATTATACTCCATTAATGTTAAAATAATAACTAACTTTCTATGATCAACTAATATTTTTAGGATTTTAAGAAGGAAATAACATCTCACATGAGACTTGAAGGGCAGGTAGGCCAGAGAGGGCAGAAAACATTTGCGAATCTTTAAATCAATTTAATATTGATAGAGCAGAATTTGGAGGGGTTGTAGGGCAGGCAGGAATTGATAAACAGTGAGGCTGACCAGAGGAGCAGGGGTCATGTGAAAGCCTTATATCCCCAATTAATAAGTTTTCACTTTATTCTAAAGGGAATGTAAGTTTTCTTACACTTCAGAAAAACAATTCTGGATGAAAGATAATTGGGAACAAAGTAGGGATGATCACTGGCACCAACTGAGATTTCTGCTGGAAGTATTGATTTAGGAATCTAATGCAGTAAATGAAGAACAAAAATAGAAGTAAAGATGGCAAGAAATGAACAGATTTGAGAGATATTAAGGAGGTTCTTTGTAATTATTAAAAATGATGTGATTTCCTCTGAGAATAATGAAGAAGATGGTCTTGAACAAATCTTTGAAACAAATTGTTTTAAGCCATTACAACTTCATTCCTTTTAACCTAAAACTGGAAGAGAAAACAATACCTTCTTGTAGTACGAGGCTAAGAAATGTATGTGAATTTTAAAAATCTGGTCAACAGTTGGATATTTTAATTAAGGGAGGCACTAAAAATTAATTATTTTAAATCAACAAATTCCTTGTAGCAAAAAAGTGGGGGGACTTCAAAATGTAAAGAATCACCTTCAAAACAGAAACAACACACAAAAATCAACTTTGTGTTGCCAGCTTATATTTCCAATATATTAATCTAAGTATATCAAACAGTTATAAATCTACAGGATACAGATTTGCCCAAAGGTATACAATTTATATTGTACAATTATTTAAACCACCTCAATTAAATGACCAGATGGGTTTTGACATTACCTGAAATTTTAGAGGATATTATAGTGCTCCAACGTAATACTAACTTCAGTACAGAAAAATTTGTTGAATTCAGCTCATTAGTCTGAACTGTTCATCATTATTTGTTCTTACTCCACTTACCTTTTTCCAGTGAAGGTGATACTTCTCCCTCTCTTCCTCCCTACCTCTCTTTTTTCCATGGAGAACACTGAAATGAACTCTAGAATTCCTGGGAGACAGGTATAATCATTTAGTAAAAGGAAAAGTGGTACCTACCCTTGTCGGTCCTTGCACATTCTGTTAACTCTTTCCCATTGGAAATCGAGCTGTGAGAGAGCTTCCTGTAGCCTCGCCTTTTCCACCGGTGTGGCACTTTGCAATGCTGCTGCCTTCTTATTGTGAATAACGTCAATCCGACCTGAGATTTGTTGCAGGCTGTCTTTTATATTCTGTAATATTGAAATTTTAAAGCAAGTCAAAAATGATTCAGCTGTCTATGGAAAGAGAAGAAAGGAAATTTATCAACCCCCAAAGTAACTAATGGCCTTGCATTTTTAATCTATTTACTTTTAAAAGTCATTAGCCTTGAAGCCCAGTGATTTCAACATGCCCAACTTCAATGGGTAATCCACAGTCCTCATCTTGATACAGATGATCACTCACTCCCTCCATCTTAAAACTCTATCTTCATTTGACTTCTGTAACCTGAATTTTTCTGGTTTTTCCTCCACCTTCTTGTCCACTGTTTCTCAGTCTGCTTTACAGAATCCTTCCCATCTTACTCATCTCTTAATATTGAAGTGCTCTAGCTTAGTTCTGACACTTCTTTCCTTGTCTATCTATATTACCTCTTATTTGGTCCCATGACTGTAAATAATCTCTATATGACAATGACTCTCAAACTTACATCTCCAGCCCTGACCTCAACTCTGAAATCCAGACTCACAAATCTAGGTACTTTCTTGATACTTGAATGTCTCATGAGCATCTCAACCTTAGCATAACCACATTCTGAACTGCATCCCCATATCCTTCTCTTCCCATGGTTTTCTCTCCTTTGGTAAATGACATATCAATTGATAGTTATTCAGGCTGACAATCTTGGAATCATCCTTGATCTTTCTTTTTTAATCTCCAGTATTCAAATTGTTGGACAATCTTGTTGGCTCTACTTCTAGAACATGTCCAAAATTTGACCACTTCTCGTTATCTACCTTGCTATTGCTCTGATGATATAAGTTATCCTTATAGTTCACCTAGATTATCACAATAGCTACCTAAATGATCCTCCTGCTTCCAGTCTTGCCCCTCTCCCAGTCAATTCTACACACAACAGCCAAAGAAATTCTTATAAAACGTAAATCAAATCATATTACTTCTCTTCTCAAAACCCTCCAATGGCTCCTCATCAAACCCATAGTCTTTTTTTTTTTTTTTTTGGCCCAGATGCCCGGCTTGTGGGATCTTAGTTCCCCAACTAGGGATTGAACCTGCGCTCAGCAGTGGAAGCGACAAGTCCTAACCACTGGACCGCCAGGGAATTCCCAACCCATAGTCTTTATCATGGCCTACAAATCTCTACATAACTTGGCTGTACACTGCCTGATATTATAATCTTATTTTTTCCTTATTCTGCATTTGCTGTTCTCTCTGCCAAAAATACTCTTTCCCTCCAAGACACTTATATGGCTGTTTTCCTCACTTCTTTCTCATCTCAGAAGAGCTTTACCTACTGTTCCATTTTAAGTAGCAGCCCCAACTGCTCTGTATTCCCTGTATTGTTAATTTTTCTTCATGGCACTTATGACTAACATGAAATTATACAACTACTGGTTTCTCTACATCACTAGAGTAGATCCTATGAGTGCAGGGATGTTATCTGTCTTGCTCTATATTGGGTTTCCAGAGCTCAAACCTGTGCCTGGCACATGGTAGGTACCCAGTGCATTTGTGTTGAATAAGTGAAAATATCTCAAAATTTAACTCCATAATTTTAAAATCTAGATTATATTTAAGGGGACAATACACAATGCCATTAAGTAATAAAAATCTTTTAAAATATTAATGTTCAAAAAATGCTAAAAACTTACATATTTGTCTAGTCTTACAAATGTGAATTTGGTTACTTTGCTCATCTGAATTGTCAAAGACAAGTCAATTGAGTAAACATTTATTGAGCTCTTTCATGTACAAGGACCAATACAGAGAAAGCAAAGGTAGGTGAAGGACAGTTTTATTTGTTTCTAAGAAGTTTTAAATTGATCTCATTGAGGTAGTAAGGGAGGATGTGGTTTGGAAACTGAAGGAAACAATTACAGTTTAGAAGTTCCAGTTAAATGATGAGAAATTATTTGATGAGTGGTCTAAGTGGTACCAAATCTTTTCTCACAGTTCAGAAAAGGAATGAATCGTATATCATATATGGTCACAAGCCAACGAAAGGGCTCATAAAGGAAGTGCAATTTGGGGTAGACACAGCTGAGTAGTTGAAGTGGAAAGGACATCATACTTAGTAGGTAATACACATGCAAAGACAGGAAACATGAGTAGCCGTATATGACTGACTTTTCAGAAATGTACAGGATCAGGGAAGATGGGTCAGGAAACAGAGGCTGGAGATGATTACTAATGTACTTTAAAATACTGCATGTAATTCAGTAGACAGTGGGGAACCATGACTTGTGTGCGTGTGTGTGTGTGTGTGTGTATGAATTTCAAATATATACAAAAGCAGAAAAGGAAAAAAGGAAAATAGTACAAACAGCCCCCATGAGCCCATTATCCAGTGTCAACACTTATGAAACCATGGACAATTTTGTTTCATTATATTTCCACCCATTCACCTCCTCAACTGGATTATTTTGAAACAAATTGATATATTATCCATAAATACTTCAGCATGTTTCCAATATACATGAATTGTTTTCAAGGAAAGTGCACATAATACCATATCCTACATCTAAAAACTTTAAAGTGTTATTAATATAATCAAATATCTAGTTGTCCTTCATAATTGAGTTGAATTGAGAAAGTTGTTTAGGAAGGAAACGTGGCAGAACTCAGTGACTGTTTGTTTGCTGAAGAAGAGGAAAGACTTGAATAACTCCCAGGTTTCTGGCCTGAGCATCCAGATGAATACTGCTATCTGAGTAAAAGGATTTCAGATGGATGAACAGGTTCTGTGTGCGCATGCATTTGTGTGTGTGTGTGTGTGTGTATGCATGTGTGTGTGTGTAAGTGATGATTTCCTTCTGGACACAATCATATTATGAAGCCTTTGGGTTGTCAGACATTAGACATTCAATAGGCAGTTGGCAACAGACTTTGAGAATATGAATGAGATGGCAAATATCATTGGGCCATACATATTCTCACATTTCCACATGGTCTGGCCTTTCTGAGCAAAGAACATTGGCATCTGGGTTAGAGGATAATTGAATAGCAAACATACCTTGGTGTTTAGATTAGTGCCTTTTTCCAGGGAGACTCAGAAGCTTATCTTTCTTGGATCCCTTTGCTTACATTCCAACTTACATTCTGAGGATAACAGACCTAGAACTTCCCCTCTCTGGAGAGGATGTGTTTACATTCCAGAGCAAAGGTCTCTCTCTGTTTGTCTCTCTCTTCCCGCCTCCCTCTCCCCTCATCCACCCAAGTCCCTCCATGTCTGTCTTTCTGTCTGTCTGTCTCTATCAGATGTGCCAAATCCTTTATATAAGCTCTGATGTTTATAATGTTGGGGTTGCTCTCTTGTACATCTGGCCCTCACTGCATGTCTCATGGGGATTTGAGTAATTAGTGAGATATTCTCTGACCCAGGGATCACATGCTTCCTGTCAGGATAAATAAATACAGTTGACCCTTGAATAAAATGAGGGTTAATCTGTATATAATTTACAGTTGGCCCTCCACATCTGTGGTTCCTCCGCATCCGTGGATTCACCCAACCATGGATTGTATAGCACTGTAGTATTTACTGTGGAAAAATATCCACATGTAAGTGGATCCATGAAGTTCAAACCCATGTTGTTCAAGGGTGAACTGTATAAATATAAAAACTTAACAGGTATCAATAAAATGAACATATTTGCTGACTTGCAGGCAAAATTGGGGAGGTTCAACCATGTGTGAGATGGAGACTAGGGGGGTGCCTGTTGCTAAGCCTGCAGCTTCCCAGAAGGCTGGCTCTGAAGCAAACTCCATTGGGCAGCAGGAGAGAAGTCATGGGTAGATCTTAGGGAGATTTCCTGCCTCATTCTAAGACTTCATGACTGTGGTGCATGAGGACTTGTGTTGGGGGAAGATTAATCTATAGAATCTTGTGAGGATATAATGTCGGTTGTAAGGGGCAAAAATCAGTGCTTACAATGGGACCCTGAGGAAAGCAGCTGTGTTCCCAGGTCTGCAAATCAGCTAGACACAATGGTTATGGGTGATGTGAATGAATTTCAGAGAGAGAGAGAGAGAGAGAGAGAGAGAGAGAGAGAGAGAGAGAGATTGTTTATAAAGTTCCAAGGTGTTGTCTTCAAGTCCATGAACACCTTGCGATTAGAAGGTTTCATTATTTTTTTGCTAAGCAACTCAATTTAACTCTGTGGTCAGAATATGTATCTAACAAGTATTACCATGTGAGGGAAAGGAAGGCATGCCAACACAGAAATATCCTGTGAGATTCCTTATCTGGAGAAATGCAGGTTAAAATTGTCTTCTGCCAGTGTTATAGAACTGCTAGTCAGTGGAATATAGTAGGTGTTGTTTCATTACAGGAGAGATGGTCAAATTGCTCAGAAACTTTTGTTAGAGTGAAAGCGTGAGAAGAAAATTTGCCTAAGGATGACCCTTTGTGGAAAGCAGAGGTCGAGGATGGAGATGAATATGTCTGAAGAGTAGATCTCATCAGACCTTGGAGAAGAAGCAGAAGAGTACAATATTTTAAAACTAAAGGGAGAACGAATATCAGGAAGGAGGGGGGAGGGAGCCACCAACAAGTCAAATGCATCTAGAAACAGGAGTAAAAAGTCAACTGTGGATATTTAGGAGGTGACTGGTGATCTTAAGAGCAATCTCAGCATATTGAAAGTATGGAAATGTAAATCTGGACAGAGAAGACTGTCTTCCACTGTCAACCTCTTTCACTACAAAACTGAAAATAGCTTAGTACTACACTATGGTTTGCTTTATTTGACGTAAGACACTTCTTTATGGAGGAAAAGTTTACTACTAATAAAAACAAAACTGAGAATATAACAAACATTTTTAAAAAGACAGAATGGATCTGGTATATGTTATCAATTTCCTAGAAGTCCCTTCACTCAAGCAAACCTCTTATATTTGTTCTTTCTTTTACCCACCTGGCAAAATTTCATTACCATGTCCTGATGGCTCTGAGCCCAGAGTCTTGGGTGGAATATTTAGGGCTACCCCACTAGCTGGATTAGGTCAGGTGCACCAACATGACTTCTTTTCTGCTTCTGTTAACTCTGCTGACCTGGACAGCCTGACAAAATGACCTTTGCCAGTGCTTGCAATGGCTCAACTCCTGTTGATGTGAGTCATGGACTCCATGTTAACGTGGCTGCCAGCCCAAGGGCAAAATTCGAGAACTCTGACAAGTGCTCCACTTGATACCAAGCATCCAGCTGACTGACATGCTGATTACTGAAATTCACACTGGGGCAACCAGCTCCATTTGTCCATGTGTTGGGAGCCCAAACACTTAAAATGAATAGCTGTAATTTCCTAAAGGGGTAAAATTCAAGAGAAGGGAAGGAGGATCTTCCCCACTGGTCTAAAAGTAATCCATTCATGGCTTTCATGCAGGGTGTGTGTGAGAGAATATATAGTCTCTCTCTGATGATTTGAGTTTGCAAAGCTTTCTGATTTTACTCCAAATCTCTGAAGAGTTCCCAGTTCTCTGGAGAGTGATGGAATTGCTCAGAATCAAGTTATGAACAGTTTTAGCAATGCTGGGCAGCATGTTGCAAAGGCAAGAAAACTTTCTATCTTAAATGAGAAAAGCAAAAAGCAAAACTGGGGCAGGAGATGTCATACTCCCTGGATATCTAGATAATAGCTCCTTGGTGCATTCTCAGAGAATGCTGTCAAACTTGGCTGGAGTCCAGGAAATCCTTTTTAAAGTCCCTACACATACTCTTGTCCCTGAGGCACTGCACACAGAAAAATGGTATACGCACCAAAGAAAATTCTGTAGCAGTTTCCATAGTTTAAAGTCAGAGATGAGATCTTTTATAGCTTTTTACTATTTTAGTTTGTCTAGAAATAAGTGATCTTTATAGTTTCTGACCCTCTGAAAATGAAACCATAGTCATTGTAGTTGCTATGGTGATAGAAAAATCCCTAGGATCACTACAGAGTATATTATTTCCATTTCTCTCCCTGAAATAGTTTCTTACCTTACCTGAAAATATGATGGCAAAATGAGGAAGCACACACTTTTTACTCAACTTCCTTCTTGATGTTGACATGCACCTATGAAATGACCTCCCCACCCCCCATTTCAATTCTGTGAGATGTTTATTTGTCAGTCACTCTTCCTGGAAGTGGAAATTTCAATATCTGGAAGGCACGCATACATGAGTCTATATAATTTAAGTCCTTGATATTTTAAAATAGCATACTTTCCACTCTGGTTCACAGAATCAAATAAGTTAAATGAGACCCTTATTTATACACTTTTTTTTTGCGGTATGCGGGCCTCTCACTGCTGTGGCCTCTCCCGTTGTGGAGCACAGGCTCCGGACGCGCAGGCTCAGCAGCCATGGCTCACGGGCCCGGCCACTCCGTGGCATGTGGGATCCTCCCGGACCAGGGCACGAACCCGTGTCCCCTGCATCGGCAGGCAGACTCTCAACCACTGCGCCACCAGGGAAGCCCTATTAACTTTAAATTGAGAAAATTTTGATAGTGAAGCAACTTTCACAACTGAAAGATGAAGTCCAGATATGTACAATAAGGGAAAACAGAAGACTATGAACTATACTGCTTTAACTCACATTTCGAGGTGAAAAGCCTGTTGTTTAAAGAAGAGCTCATTGATAACACAGTCATAGTAATATAGGCCTTAGCTTTGAGATAAATAATATTTAGAAATGTGGGTTTCCCTTTAAGAACAGAGTCAGTTTTTTAACGGGATTCATAACACAAACAATTTGAACCTATAAGTACTTTGTTGATTCAAGTATTATGTAATAAGTGTCTTTAATGAGCTAAAAAAGAGAAACTAAAACTACAGACAGTTGATCTAGGGAACCAGACAAAGCACCTGTTTGCCAACTTATCAGGCTGAGATAAAGGTCTCAAGTAACTCTTAACTAGGCTCTGTTCTCTATCATAAGGGGCATATTTCTGCTGCTCAGTTTTTCTTCCTTTTAATATAAAGTAACAACTACTCCCTTGCTGTCAGAATGTTTCACTACAGAGCATGCCTTTACCCACCTAAATGGTAAATCTATTTATATGAATGTCAAACTAGATACTGTAGAAAGTGAACAGGGCTGGAGTAGGAGACAGTGATATCTGATAAATTCAATGTATTATTAATCACTTCTGATGAAAATAAACTTAAACAAGAACTTAGTGAATATAAGCAGCTCATGCAGCTCAATAGCAAAAAAACAAACAACCCAATCCAAAAATGGGCAGAAGACCTAAATAGACATTTCTCCAAAGAAGATATACAGACTGCCAACAAACACATGAAAGAATGCTCAACATCATTAATCATTAGAGAAATGCAAATCAAAACTACAATGAGATATCATCTCACACCAGTCAGAATGGCCATCATCAAAAAATCTAAAAACAATAAATGCTGGAGAGGGTGTGGAGAAAAGGGAACACTCTTGCACTGCTGGTGGGAATGTGAATTGGTACAGCCACTATGGAGAACAGTATGGAGGTTGCTTAAAAAACTAAAAATAGAACTACCATATGACCCAGCAATCCCACTACTGGGCATATACCCTGAGAAAACCATAATTCAAAAAGAGACATGTACCAAAATGTTCATTGCAGCTCTATTTGCAATAGCCTGGAGATGGAAACAACCTAAGTGTCCATCATCGGATGAATGGATAAAGAAGATGTGGCACATATATACAATGGAATATTACTCAGCCATAAAAAGAAATGAAATTGAGCTATTTGTAATGAGGTGGATAGACCTAGAGTCTGTCATACAGAGTGAAGTAAGTCAGGAAGAGAAAGACAAATACCGTATGCTAACACATACATATGGAATTTAAGAAAAAAAAAATGTCACGAAGAACCGAGGGGTAAAACAGGAATAAAGATACAGACCTACTTGAGAATGGACTTGAGGATATGGGGAGGGGAAGGATAAGCTGTGACAAAGCGCCAGAGAGGCATGAACATATATACACTACCAAACGTAAAATAGATAGCTAGTGGGAAGCAGCCGCATAGCACAGGGAGATCAGCTTGGTGCTTTGTGACCGCCTGGAGGGGTGGGATAGGGAGGGTGGGAGGGAGGAAGACGCAAGAGGGAAGGGATATGGGAACGGATGTATATGTATAACTGAGTCACTTTGTTATAAAGCAGAAACTCATAAAATAAAAGAACTTAGTGAATTTTTAATGTCTTTTCTTACTTATTGCAAGTTGTTTTATAATTACTCTGGAAAGTGCCTATATGATTTCTGTTTCTAAAAGTGCTATTTAAAATAGCATATTGCTGTTGTGCCTTCTCTGTAATCTATAACTTATAGGTATCCTTAATCCTGTTTTATACCAAGAAGCAAGCTCAAACACAGGTTCCTGAGTTTAAAACTCTTACTGAGGTAAGATTTGAAATAATAGGTCGATCATAGGATGTGTGTACAAACTTTAATCTGAAATTCTGTCTTCTATTTTAAAGTTTGTAACAAAATATTTACAAAGTATTTATAAAATATTTACTTCAAATTTTGCAAGTGTTCCCTTAGTAAAAGTGTTTCCATAAGAAAAGAAAAGCTATCTTAAAATTGAAACAATATAGTTTCAGATATATAACAAAATAAGCTAAAATATAAGATAATATGAAATTGATTGTCTAAGTGTATTTTCCCCAAAAACTGACTTCCATATTTCAATTATATTCTGGCTTGAAGTATATTGAATTTCATTTAAAAACTGTAAAATTGCTTTCTAGTGATTCTTCAGCTTTTATGTCTTAAAATGACTCATGTGAGCAGATGGCTATAAACACCTATAATTCACTTTTTTTTTACCATATTTACTTCTTGAAGAAAATTTCTATTTGGCTCACTAAAAGCTTCTTCATCACATCTTCTCCCACCTCTGCACCATTCAGTACTGTTAAGCATAGCCTTCACCACACAGCCCTGGTCTCTAGTCCTACCAAATTCTGCTAGGCCTCAGGTTTCTCTCCACTTCTCTGAGAGCTATAGCTCTGTCTTCATTCATTAACTCAACAAATATCTGTTGAAAACCTACCATGTGCCAGATACGGTCTAGGTACTGGGGATACGACAGTGAGCCGGAAAGACAAAGTCCTCCTTTTTCTGTTAGCCCACAAGCACTTTGCTGTAGCTTTTAGCAGAGTCGATCATTCTATGGCTGATTCCCTACACCTGCTGATGCCCACTATTGGACACTATTAGTGAATCTATAGAACCATCTTGATATCTTGCCTATCCCGTTTTCCACCTCCACCAATAAGATCCAGTTGTATCAAGGTGATATTTAGATTGTGGGAGTGGCTGAGATTGTCCACAGAGGCGGGGTTAGAGGAAAGAGGGCTGGGAAAGGAACATCAGAAAAACCCATATTTTGCGAGCAAGTGTGGAAGAAGAACTAACGAATGATTCCTAAATTTATATCTCTAATTGAGATGATCTCCTGAACTATGACTTATATATATATATATCCAGTATATCCAATATGTCTCTTGATATCCAATGGATGTGTAATAAACATCTTAGACTTAACACATCAAAACTAAACTTACACTCAACCTTGCACCCTAACCTGATACTCCTGCCGTTTTCTGCATGATACAGTTAATGGCAGCTCCATTGTCCCAGGTGTTCATGACAAAATTCTTAGTGTTATCCTTGAATCCTCTCTCTACCAACCCACATGCAACTGGCCACCAAATCCTATGGGCTCTACCTTGAGAATGTATTCAGAACTTAACCCCCCCACCACTCTGATCCAAACCATCATCTCCAGCTTGGATAGTTCTGAATATGGGTATAATAACAGTGCTTTCCTAATAGGGTTGCTGTGGTGACCATACAAGCTACCACAAGTAAAGAATTTAGAATGGGTCCTGGCACATAATAAATCAGTAGTAGCCAAATGCCACTTATAGTCAAAGCATGAATATTTCAAAGGCTTTATCTTCTATAAAATTATTCTCAGTTTCTGCTTTCTACATTGCTTTCTCCTCTTCACAAATTCAGTTACACTCATGCCTTATACTATGTATTTTGGCTATATTATGTCTCTCCTACATTTATTACTTTCTAACTTGTTTGTGTAACTCTGACATGTGTATTCAATTAATGTTACAAATTACCAGAGCACAGGGATCACATCTTCTATTTCTTTTAGAGAGTTAAACACAGTATTCGAGTCTCAATACATATGTGTTAATTTGAAGTGAAAAGTTGAGTTGAAGCTCTGAATCTTAACTTGCTTATGAAAATCAATTTGAATGGAACCACTGAACCTTTAAGGTTTGTTACATTGTTCTTGAACTGTTGCAGACGTCCATTCAGGCCTGAACAGATGTTGTGCGTGCTTCAGTCATCTCCTTGTTTATTCTATTTTACTTTTACTGGTTATTTAGCTGTTAGAGTAAATAGTGGAATAACAGTCCATCTGTATTTCCTAGCCAAGTTTCTCCATGGTTACCTCACAGTTCCTCAGATACCTAACAACAGACAAAGTCCTTCATTTAGAATTATACCTAGTTCCCCAGATGTCACAGAGCACCAATGAGAACAAAAAGAAAACTGCAAAACCTGCACTTCACTGTTCCAACTGTTCCCCAAAGACAACAATCCTAGCCATCAGCACCAACTAAACGAAAAATGATTTCATGAATCCTTTTGTGATAGGTACATTTTGCATTACGTTGTGCACATCGTCGAAATCATTTTACAAAAAAAATCTTGATAGAAAAATCAGCTCTTGCACACAGCAAAGGAGAACTGTGTAGAAGCAAAGGCTTTTCTCATCATTCAAAATTAGATATATGGTATTCTATGTTTCCAAATATTTTAGAACCAGGACATGCTTTTAAGTCTTGTGTAACTGAGCAAAGGAGGGGCAGATAGATTTTATGGAGAAAAATTCTACGGCAATACAGTAATCCAGGGAAACCTGAAAAACTGATTACCGCTGAGGAATGGGATTGAAAAATGTGGACAGGATGCTTTTCTTTCTTCTTTTCACTTTATAGTATTTTATCCTATTTAAATATACAATCATGAGCATCTTATTATTCTGATAAAGAATGGAAAATCTAGTATGTGTGATCAAGCAAGTTTACAGATAACTCCTATACACAACTGAATGTAATTAAGTCTGTACAAATTAATACAAATGACAGTACACTATTTTGGAAAAAAAAGGAAACATATTTGGTAATATTTTGCCCATTTTATAAATGATTAACGCTGTTGACACTGGGAGAACATGCTTTCTATCACAGCGTTTTACATTTGGGATAGAAAAGCAAAACCGCTGTTTCATGTAATTGTTCTGAACCTAAACGCACAAATTTAAGAAAACCAACAAACGACAAAACAAACCATGTTAACAACATGTTTTGTTAGGAGAGGGATCTTAACACTCTTCCTCCTTCCTTTAACTTTTTGGAAACCCCAGAGATTTCCCTAATGGTGAGAATATCCTTTTGCCTCAGGTTTGGAAAACGCAATTTGGGAATTTGTAGTAGTTGGTATCCATTAATTAAAGTGATTTACAATACATAGTTCTTGATTTTTTCCTTGACTGCTTAATTACATGCATTAGGATTCAGAAACAAGCAGACGGGTAAAAGTCGTTGTATTAGACTGAACTATATGAAATTGCCAATGTTTGAACATTTTGACCCACATAATGCCAATTCATAAGGTTCAACTGAATGTTATTAAAGTATCAACATGCTCATGACTACCATTTTAAGCAAGAAAATTGATACAGATCAGCTTTTTTAAATGGCAAAAGAAAAACAACAAAATAAATAAAAATAAGTCTCATAATTCCAAGGGAAAAAACCCCCACTATTGATTAAAGTATCCTTCACTTACAGCTTCAATGCTTTTAAATAGTTTAAGTCATGGTTCTGAACTCAGAACAAAGGATTCTAAATTACTGACATAGAACTAGGAAAAAAATGAATTCAACATATTTCAATGAAAAATAAAACTCCACATAAAACAAAAATGAAAACAACAAACTAAAAAATAGCATCCTATTCTTGGTAAAAGCCATGGAGCATGGAAACGTGGAACGATTTAGAGCCTGCATCCTCAAGAGAAATATTTAAAAAATGAGCTATTCATTTGGCACCTAAAATTAATAGAAGAGTGAAAAATTTTACCCCTGAATAAGTAATCCTTAGCTTTGGAAATATAGTAAATATGATTGAAAGTAAGTAAGATTCTCTAACCAAAGTTTTTGTCAAAAGCAAATGTTTTTTAGCCTATGTGCATTCTCTTACTTTTTTTTTTAACTTTAAACTTTTTTTTAACCTTTAGGCTACTTGCCAAATCTGGAAATAACTTTATGTATATTTTATGCTATTATTAAAATTTTACTTAAAGTTTTTTTACACTTAAGTATGCAATTTTATGTTTCACCACATTTTTTAAAATTTATTTATTTTATTTATTTATTTTTGGCTGTGTTGGGTCTTTGTTGCTGCACGTGGGCTTTCTCTAGTTGCGGTGAGTGCACTTCTCATCGCAGTGGCTTCTCTTGTTGCGGAGCATGGGCTCTAGGCATGCGGGCTTCAGTAGTTGTGGCATGTGGGCTCAGTAGTTGTGACTTGCGGGCTCTAGAGCGCAGGGTCAGTAGTTGTGGCACACGGGTTTAGTTGCTCCGCAGCATGTGGGATCTTCCCAGACCAGGGCTCGAACCCATGTCCCCTGCATTGGCAGGCAGATTCTTAACCACTGTGCCACCAGGGAAGCCCTCACCACATTCTTAAAGGCAATTTGTTTGCAGTATTACTTACATGGAAATTTAATTTACAATAATTTTTAAGACTTTGGATATATGATGAAGTAATACAGGTTTTGCAAAATTGGAAATTTATATAATTATACATTTTTTACAAGAATTTTTCTATATAATCCTACATGATTTCACTTTATCTTCACAATATTACTGCTGAGTAGGCTGGGACAGGTATCATCATTGATCTAATTTCAAAGTTAAAAACACTGAGACATAGAAATTTTATGTGGCTTGCCCAGGACACAACTATTAAGAGTCAGGGGCTTCCCTGGTGGTGCAGTGGCTGGGAGTCCACCTGCCGATGCAGGGGACACGGGTTCGTGCCCCGGTGTGGGAGGATCCCACATGCCGTGGAGCGGCTGGGCCCGTGAGCCATGGCCGCTGAGCCTGCGCGTCTGGAGCCTGTGCTCCGCAACGGGAGAGGCCACAGCAGTGAGAGGCCCGCGTACCGCAAAAAAAAAAAAGAAAAAAAAAGAAAAAAAAAAAAAGTCAGATTCGGTGTCTAAATTTAAGTCTTTCATGTTCAAATCCAGTGCCTTGCCAACCACTCTAGCCTACTGTTTGCCATAACCATATAATGCAAGCCAAGTGATTGGGAAAAATATTACTAATATTTTAATTATTTGTGGGTTTCTTGCCACACACTTTCATAAATGATTGGTTTAAAATTCACTGTGTACAAACCTAGAGCAAATTTCTCCATGCTGGTATATATGCTTAGTTTGTTAGAATTCACACATCTGGATGATTTAACTCAATGAGTTTGGATATAATGTAAAAGAGGCTAATTTTGTTTCTTTTTTTAAATTAAAAAATCGGTTTTTATTCTTGGAAATAGTAGATTAACATTGTTCTGTCCTCTTCAATCACAGACTTCATACCTGGATTTACCAGACTGTCATCCATTCATTCAACAGATGTCCATTGAGTGTCTATTAGTGGTAGGTACCGTCCTAGGAGTTGGAGATATAGTGGTGAACAACACAAACAAGATATTTTTTCTTCCTAGTGGTTATGTGTATGATGGATGTTGGTCACCAGAGGGAAAAAGTCAGAAGGAGTAGATGGCTCATTTGCAAACCACTGCAAATGGTAAAAATTGTATCTTTTGCTGTTGCTGACTCAGTATCACCATCTTAATAAATATAGCTCTGCAGTTAAATGGATACACATACACTTAAATGCATGTATATGTGTTTTAAGAGTTATAAAATCCTGCATGATTGCTTTCACATTTTAAGAAGGCGAAAATAATAGCTTTAGGCAGTTTTAGTTAACAAAAATACCTTGAGACCCTTTGTAACTTGGCTAACAGAGGAGCACACAACGTTCATTTCTAAGAAAAAAAGGATTAGAGAAACCCATTAGTAGCTGTTGTGACAGCAGCCATTGGGGAGTAGATCTATCTTAAAATTGAGAAAGAGAAATTGGAGCACCAAAGACTCAAACTCCAGTTCATTTTCACTCTCTGGAATTTGTCTTTATCTGACAGATGAAGGTAACATCCTATATAAATCTAATTCTTATCCACTTTATGCCTCAACTAGTTACCAGGCACTACATTAATGACATATCAAATTGGGAAGAGTGTTCAATCAAAAAGCATTAAAGTACTTATTAATTAATTTTTTCTGAGCTTCTAAAGAAATTTTTTTAAAGTTATATTTAGTGGCTCTATGGTAAGGTGTCCTTTCGATTTTTTTCCCCTGCATTGTTTATGGCCACATGTCAAAATTATTTCCTAAATACAATTATATACTTTGGTGGAAACATTCTCCATAGGATGATGCACTGTCCCAAATACAACTATATACTTTGGTGGAAACATTCTCCATAGGATGATGCACTGTCCTTACATAAGTAACAAACCAGTAATTATATATCACAGATTAAAAAAGATGACATCATAATTGGTCAAAGAACAGCTTGAATAGTTCATGAATAAAAGGAAAACCTCCACACAACTTAACTGCAACCGCAAAATTTCAACCAGCATCATGAATTGTAAGTTTTAACGTGGAAGTTTCTGACTTCCAGAATTTATAGGATGTGAATTATCAAAATAGTCTTGCTAGGAGAATGGAAGGAGGCGGAGTGAGTCCTTAAAGTACATTTTAGCAAAGATGGGAGTAAACTGCAGCATGGGTGGGGGTCAAAGTAGGACAACTGATGGGCCTGATAAAATAAAGGCTGGGAGAAAAGAATGAATAATTTCCTATAAAAGAGAGACATGTAGAAAACATAAAGGGAAACTACCAAAGTACATATAAATATGAATTATAATGCAGTAAATATCTATAATCTCTTCACTATAAGAGAAGTGAAAATTGAGGTACTATATTAATGATTTAAGTATGATTTCAATTATAGCAAATAGATTAATATTTGTAAAGTACTTCACAAATATAAATAGCAGATCAATCAAATAAAATAAATAGCAAATCAAATAAATCCCAAATCATAAAAGCAATTGAAAAAAGCAAATATATTTATAGCTGAATAAATGTGCTAGTTGAAAAGCTTAAACATTGTTCAACACCATACACAAAAATAAACTCAAAATGGATTAAAGACCTAAACGTAAGACTAGATACTACAAAATTCTTAGAAGAAAACATATGCAGAACACTCTTTGGTATAAATTGCAGCAATATCTTTTTGGATCCACCTCCTAGAGTAATGAAAACTAACAAATTGTAACAAATGGGACCTAATTAAACTTAAAAGCTTTTGCACAGCAAAGGAAACCATAAACAAAACGAAAAGACAATCCACAGAATGGGAGAAAATATTTGCAAATGAAGCAACTGACAAGGGATTAATCTCCAAAATATACAAACAGCTCATGCAGCTCAATATAAAAACAAACAAACAAACAACCCAATCAAAAAAATGGGCCGAAGATCTAAATAGACATTTCTCCAAAGAAGACATACAGATGGAGAAAAAGCACATGAAAAGATGCTCAACATCACTAATTATTAGAGAAATGCAAATCAAAACTACAATGAGGTATCACCTCACACCAGTCAGAATAGCCATCATCAAAAATCTAAAAGCAATAAATGCTGGAGAAGGTGTGGAGAAAAGGGAACCCTCTTACACTGTTGGTGGGAACGTAAATTGTTACAACCACTATGGAGAACAGTATGAAGGTTCCTTAAAAAACTAAAAATAGTACTACCATATGATCTAGCAATCCCACTCCAGGGCATATATCTGGAGAAAACCATAATCTGAAAAGATACATGCACCCCAATGTTTATTGCAGCACTATTTAAATAGCTAAAACGTGGAAGCAACCTAAATGTCCATCGAGAGAGGAACAGCTAAAGAAGATGTGGTACATACATACAATGGAATATTACTCAGCCATGAAAAAGAATGAAATAATGCCATTTGCAGCAACATGGATGGACCTAGAGATTATCACACTAAGTGAAGTAAATCGGACAGAGAAAAGACAAATATCATATGATATCGCTTATATGTGGAAACTAAAAAAATGATACAAATGAACTTATTTACAAAACAGAAACAGACTCACCCACTTCGAGTCACAGACTTTCACAATTACCAAAGAGGAAAGGTGGGGGGGAGGGATAAATTAGGAGTTTGGGATGAACATATACACACTACTATATATAAAATAGGGATAAATTAGGAGTTTGGGATGAACATATACATGCTACTATATATAAAATAGGTAATCAACAAGGACCTACGGTATAGCATAGGGAACTCTACTCAATATTCTCTAATAACCTGTGTGGAAACAGAACCTGAAAAAGAATAGATATATGTATATGTATAACTGAATCACTCTGCTGTGTACCTGAAACTAACACAACATTATAAATCAACTATACTCTAATATAAAATAAAAATTAAATTAAAATTTAAAAAGAAAAAGAAAAAAAAGAAAAACTTGATTTTTCTCAGAGAAATCATGAAATGATTACATTATTCCACATGTTATAGTCCAAAATATCAGTTCTTACAATGTGGTAATACATTAATAAAAGTCTTATTTTTCCATGCACCAAACTATTCGATTATAAAGTTTAAGTAGAATTCAAAAAGCATTTGTAAACAAATTTTGCTTTGACACTTTATATGCTCCATGATTATTTAATTTAGAATAATTACAATATTCTTTTTTTGGAATAGTATTAAACTGGTGAAAAATCTAACGCTTTATCTAGCATGGCCCTGTATTACAATGTACACAGAACATTAATTATTTTATTTACCTTCAGATATTTTGTTCAGATTTGTATATACAGTACCTCCTTCTATTATCTAACTTTCCTAATACCAGAATAGAAAACCAGTCGGCTTGCTCACGGCATTAGTTTTGTCTTCATTCAAGTGACTGACATTATTAAATTTGTGCTTAAATGTGATGAAATAGATTCCAAAGGAGAAAGATTTTGACCAGAGTGATAAGATCTCCGTCGCCAGCACTTTTGCCCGTGCTTCACAGCAAGAGTGAAGTACCGAAGGCAAAGTTATCAATGAGAAGAAAGAAATCTTACATTTCTCAAGTGATCTTCTACCAAGTTCACAGGACACCTAAATTCTCCTGAGCCCCAAATCTGCTGAGAATGGGCTTTTATACACCCATGCTGAAGTTTCTGGTGAACACAGAAATAAACCTTCTATCTTCTCTCTGAAAACATTTCCAAAATCTGAAAATCTCTCCTTACCACCCTAGCCCAAGCCACTGGCATCCGTTCTTCAACTGTCCTCCTTGTTTTTACCCTTGATCCCCTACAGTTCTACTCTCAGTGGGGCAGCCAGTGTGATCTTTTTAAAGCATAAATCCGATCACATCAGTCATCTTCTCAAAAACCTACAATGGCTCCTATCTCACTCAGAATGAATGGTAGTCTTTATGACAGTCCACCATTTGTTTGCTTATATTCTGTCTCCCTCTGCTATAACAAAAGCTGTATGAGGGCGGAGTCCATCGGTTTTGTTTACTGCTTTTTAAGCACTTAGAGCAATTCCTGGTATATAGGAAGTGCTTAATAAAGATGTTTGAATGAATGAATCCTCATTCCTTATATTATTGCCTTGTCCTAATAATTCCTTTTAGGTCTCAAGGGTCCTGCATAAAAGCTGAACCAGTCAAAGAAGACTGAACGACTTTTGCTTTACGATCTTTGGCTTTTTCAGCTACAACAAGCTCTCCCCAGTGCTGTTGAGGTTGAACAAGGGCTGCCTTTACTTCTTGATCTTATCTAAGCTCTACATTGGGCCCAACTGTCCTGTCAACATCTGTGAGCTTTCTCCATTTGTCCACACTTCTTGTCGCCCACCCTGGCTGCTAAAGACACAAAACATTTTATCCACCTCAACCAGAGCATCTTTAATATCATCAGTTTAGATGAGACAACTGAAATGATGCGTGTCTGACTTCTTTCTTTTCTTCCCTTTCTTTTCCTCTTCCTACCTTCCTTTTCTCCTTCTTTATTTCCTTCCCTCCTTTCTCCCTCCCTCCCTTTTTCTCTTGCTAAAGTATAGTTGATTTACAATATTATAATAGTTTCAGATGTATAACATAGTGATTCAATATTTTTATAGATTATATTTCATTTAAAGTTATTATAAAATATTGGATATATTTCCTGTACTGTACAATATATCCTTGTAGCTTATTTATACATAGTAGTTTGTACCCTTTAATCCCCTACCCCTATCTTGTCCCCCACCTTCCCTCTCCTCACTGGTAACCACTAGTTTGTTCTCTATATCTGTGAGTCTGCTTCTGTTTTGTTACATTCATTTGTTTTGTTTTTTAGATTGCACATATAAGCAATAACATACAATATTTGTCTTTTTCTGTGTGACTAATTTCACTAAGGATAATGCCAACAAGCACATGAAAGATGCTTGCTTCCTCTTATGGAATCTTTTTGAACTGGCATAGATTCAGTGAGAATTAGAACTCAAGACATTTTTCCTATGAACTGGCCACGCCAGTCCTCAGTATTCTACCATGTTTTACCCGAATTCACCCTTGCTATGCTCAACATAGTACCCTTGAAACCACTGCATGAAAGGTGGTACAGTATAGGTGTTAACAGCTCAGAGATTCAATCTAATTGGCTTGGGTTCAAATCCTTGCTCAACCAATACTAGCTGTGTCAACTTTGTCAAGTTATTTTACTTAATATTTCTTTAGTTTCTTCATCTGTAAAATGGGGATAATAATTTTAAATATTTCATAGAGTTATGGGGAGGATCAATTAGTTAATACAAGTTATCGAGTACCTAAGCCCTATATACAAATTGATCCTCCTTATTGCAAAAGATAAAGCATAGTTGTCATCCTTATTCTAACCCATGCTCTTATTTTTGTCCTAATAATTCACCTTTATCCATGCCAATCCCTAACTGAGCAACTAAGGCCTAATTAAGCAACTAATTGATAATATTGGCTTTGATATAAGGATAAATATTACTTTTGTGTGTGTTTCTCATTCATCACTAGGTATGCCTTAACTAATGTATTAGCTATTAAATGCAGATTTACAATGTAAATAGGTGTTTATATGGTTAGTTCTTGTCAAAATGATTAGGTAGCTTTCTAATTCAATACATCTATGGAAATCATATGTGCTATATTATTTATATTTTGTTCAGAAAGTAATTATTTTAACTTATTGCACATTATTTGTGTTGTACTGTACTTAAAAAAATATGTATGTTAAACCACAGCAATACCTACTACAGTTCTGTAATTTGATTCATGCAAATCTGTCAGGAATAAAATCAACCACAATTTAATTTCAAACCTTCTCAACCAGCAGCTGTACAATTTATGCACTGCTTTTCTATTTTTACTACTAGATAATGACGATGAATGCCTTTAAGAGGAAGTACATATTCATTGAAAAGACTGAGATCAAAACTATCCCCCTTCAAAAAGCTCATAGAGGTAGGAAGCCCATTTGCTTGCTGCAGGAGATATGCTGGGAGTAAGATGGAATTATGCCCCAAACTACATCTAATGAGGACTCAATAACCAATTAAATTAAAACTGCGATAATACTTTTTTACAAACCACAGTAATCAATACCATTGTAATTGGTGTCAGCTTTAATACTATTAAATATATCTGAAAGAACAAAATTATTAGCTGTGAGTGCAGCCAGGGGCCCATCATTCTGAGTGTGCCAGGTTAAGAGGTATGAAGACAAAGATATTCAACTGGCAACTTAATAAGTTTAGGGTTACTGCTCTCCTGACCTATATGTCCATGAACAAGGAAAGGAATGAATATTAGCTCATTAGCAGTGATTTACATATTGAATGACAATGATGAACTTACAAACTGTGCTGTCATGAGAAATTAGTTAATGTGAATTATGACAGGCATGCTGGCATGTCTCCTTTATCAATTGATTTTCTTTTCTTCACTGTACCCATGAGTGATTTGACTTTTACTTCAAAGAGAATAAGAAATAGCACCATACCAAAATGATGGAGTAGTTCCAGAGATCCATGCATCCCTTACTCTATTTTAGTGTATAATTTTGTAGCTTATTTGATATAATGTAAGACATTAAACTCAAGTCACTCGAGATATTGCTACTCCGATTTCTAAGACAAACAAATGTCTTTATCTATTTGTATAGTTATGCAAATATGTGATATGGAATGAGATCCCAAGAGATCATTTAGAGTATAAAATACTTTAGCTAATAGGTGCTGCTGAGAGCAAACTTATCTTCTGTCTATAATCTTATGCTATTTGCTTCGGCAAATACCAAGCTCTGGCTACACTATTATCTTTCATTTTGAGTGTGAAATGTATGATCACTAAAATTATCTTGAGACACACATTATTATGTACATTTTCTTGATGCTACATTTATTTATCTTCAGACACTTCCCTCTAAAATTCAAACCCTACTTCTTCATCATGTTTTGTCTTAGTTCGGAATTCATAAACTTACAGTTGGTGATTTGAAAAGAAGCTGGATTTGGTTAGAGGCTTTTGCCTGGTGATTTTAAATAAAGTATTTTATTGCTTTCTATTCAATTAGATACCATATGTTGTGGTATTGATACTGACACTAATTTGAAATTGAATGTGAATATTATAAGTGGAAATAGAAAACTAAAACTGTATACAAAAGATATAATTTAAAACCTCATTTAATTTCCCCTTTTACGGGAAAAGAAAGACAAGTAATGTATCAGTTGGGAGTAAACTGTTTGTCTAGCAAAGCTTGTTTTTTGGAGAGTCCTTTCTGCCCTGAATGTATAAGAAACTATTATTTTAGTGCGTTCCTTTGTTTTAGGAAGTCTCTTAACATTAAATATTATAAAATACCTATTCCATTTTATGTTTCTCTTTCTACACTAGATTTCTAAAGCTAACCATCTTGTAAAGTATTTTAAGATTTCCATGTGTTAAGTCAGAATGCCTTCACGGTATACATTTAAGTCAAATGTTCTGGTACAGTAAATGATCAATGTGATGATCTTGTAAAATCTGAATGAAAGTGCTTTGCTTTTACCTTCAGAGACTCCTCTTGTTTGAAGAGATCTTCAAAATCTTTAGCACAGAGGTCAGGAGCATTGAGAAGTTGTTCCACTTCAGATAGGGCTTGTGAGACATGAGTAATCTCAGTCAGATAAGTAGAAGGCACATAAGAAATTTCCAAAGGCATTTCTTCAGTCATCACCATCACTGATTCTTCATGGACAGTGTGCTGGTATAGATATACAAAAGAACAATTCTTTTAGCTTCCTAATATTGAAAAGACCTCTATTGAATTCATATAGATTCCAGATTATAGCTGACAGAGGGCTGGAAAGTGGATCAAAAATGCATGATGATAAGTCTAGTAAAAAGGTTATTTATTATTTATATATCCTCTCTTCTGAAACGTGTTAGAAGCATTTTATAATAAGAGATACACACACATTAGCACCATGAATATAAGATTGAAAGACCAAGAGCCGTAAGGTCATGAGAGGGGTAGTTTTACTCTAAGAAAAGAATACTTTTTACAACTGGATTTAAAAATGTAATTCTAAGCTTCCTGGAAAACTAAGTATGGGGTGGGATGTGAGGGGTCTACATCTATGATATTCATACCAAATGGAACCCTTCCTATACTTTTTTCCCCTAATCTTAACTGAGGTACAGGAGGGACAAAGTGGTTTTGGTTGGTAGCTAGCTTTCTATTAAGCACCCTTCTCCTCCAAATTCCTGACATCAGCTTGTCTCTTTTTTTTTTAACATCTTTATTGGAGTATAATTGCTTTACAATGGTGTGTTAGTTTATGCTTTATAACAAAGTCAATCAGCTATTCTTATACATATATCCCCATATCTCCTCCTTCTTGTGTCTCCCTCCCACCTTCCCTATCCCACCCCTCTAGGTGGTCACAAAGCACGGAGCTGATCTCCTTGTCAGCTCCTCTCTTTGATGCTAGATTCTTGCTAAGTTAAACTGTTTATTAAGGTACTAGATAAGTAGGACTGAGGATGAAATTTACACTTTAATAAGAGCTCCTGAAAGCCTGAAGATCTAAGGGAGCACCAGCTCCTCCTCCTGCATCTACACTTTCCTACCTGCCATTCAAGTGTTAGGACTGATGGGCATCTGGGGCTCAGAGTCTGTTTGGACTTGATCAGGGGTGCCTCTTTCCCTATTCCTTATAAGAACAAGGAATAAATACTATTTGGAGTGCAAATTCAGAAAGATAGATGACCTCTGCTCTCCTCTTCTGTCTATACTATAAGCAGCAAAACTCTTATAATTGAAATTAGTTTTCCAGTAATTTTGTTTTGAATTGATGAACTGCCATCTGCCTGGTGATGGGGTCAGCTGAGGGTTTCAGTGGCAGGGTCTCTTGGGGAGTTCTGATGATAAGCATGCTAACACAGCCATTTATTACTGCGCAGCCTTTAAGATGAGACCATCCTCATTTTTGCAGTAATGTAATTAAATGGTGTTTAGGATCCCAGACTGAAGCTACACAAAGATGAGTTAAAATATAAGCTGGTCCATTTATGCTTTCATTTTGGTCATTCAGGTCCACGATTCTTGTACTCATTTCTTAGATAATATAAAAACAAAATAATTTTAATTTAGATGTCTCATCTACTTATGACACTACAAATTCATAGAATTACACAGATTAACTTATATCACACAATTATACCTTTTAACAAAGTTTCGTTTAGTGCATATACCTTGACCAAATACGACACCTATTCCTTCATGATCAATGGAATGGTAATCTACATGTACTTCTAATTTACATTTAAAATAATATTAGAATTTTGGGTTAGAGTTGGAGGATTTCATTCCTTCTATTCTCTTAATACATAGTATCTAGTCATCATAGATAGGAGAAGTGGTGCATACCAGGTGAATAAGGCAAGCTAAGGGAAGATCCTGTGAACTTTTATGAGAAATGGAATATTTCAAAATAAGTCTTTGACACCATTGGGAAACTGTCAACTCATTTTCTAGAAAGTTCAGCTTTATAAATTTTGAATATTTTCATTTATTATAAAGTTCTAAAAGATACACTAATTTTTAATACAGAGAAATGTATCATAATTTTCATATATTATAATAAGCTGTCAAAAAGTAAACTGAGACACTCAGGTATTTGGAGATCTAGGTTACTATATACCCCTTAAAATATATCATTCCTTTTGACACAGTCATGCAGGTCTATAATGAATAAGCTATATCTACTGAATGCCTTTCAGTTTGGTTTAATAAAAATTTCAGACAGTTATTAAAAAATCAGTTTAATTAGAAGTATCATGTTCATTTTCTCTTCTTTATGCAAAATCCATGCACTCATATTCAGATTTTGCCTTTTCATTTGAATTTCATTAACTCTTCCTTGAATAATTATATCCTTCTGAATCCTGATGTGTACAAATCCTGTCTAACCTTTTGAAAATCAACTTGCTTTTGTTAATGTTCTTTACCACCTTATATCATTAGAGATATTCATGCATCATTAGCATGGAAGTGCTGTAGCCATACTATTTCATTTTATTCCTCTCTGTTCATATTCATTTCTAATGATATATACCCAAAAGAATACACTATCCTCATTTTCTGGGAATTAAAATCAAGAGATGTGGGAGAAAGCCCCAAATACCTATTTTTATTAACAAATTGAAAGCTCAGTTGAAGTTTAGAAAGGATTATTATGGGACAAAACTATGATATGTAACACCTAAAGTTGAGATGAAAACTGGCTTCAAATTTTGAGCTCTGTAAGTAGGCATAGGTATCACTCATAAAGTTTTTAATAAACTTCTGTTTCTTTAAAACTTCAGTAATCACTTTCTATTACTTAAAATTAGATTCTTGAAGGGCCACATAACTGCATGAAATAAAGGCAATCCTGTTTTGAAACAAATGATGCATTATATCTAAGTTTTTAAAACAAAATGTTTTCCTCCATGATTTAAAAGACTCCTCTCTCCTCAATATAAAAGTTTCAAATGAGATGTGGTTACTGCCTCATTTATGAGTTATGAGGTCAAAAAAACTCAAGAAGAAAAATGCACTATATGCCATATCATTATGAGATATTCTTTTTCAAAATACCTATGTATCTAACATAAACGTGGTATATAGAAAATAGGTCAACACATTCAAAGACTAACTAACAAAAATTAGCCTAATACCTGGACAAAAAAAGTCATGCAGTGATGGAACAATTTTTTTTATTTCATTAGTGTTAATAAACACAAAGATAGTGTCAAATCTTCAAAATAATACAAGATTATTTATCAATAATTTAAAGTGAGCTATCATATGAAAATCTGTTAATTTATATCTTATCTTTCTTCAAAATGGCATTCTTAATTATTACAAATTATTTAAAAATAATAATACAATGGTATATAAATCCCAAATAGGATTACAGGCTTTTATATGGGTTCTGATGGGTCATAAATAATATGGTAATGGGAAAGACTTAAGTTATCTAAGACAGGTAGCTTTCTCTCCTAGTCTCAAAAGCCTTCAGAGAAAAAAATTAAGTTTCCTTCTAATAAGATGGACAGTTGAGCTATTTGTATGTATTTCTCTTTGATCATTTATAGAAATTATGACCTAAAAAGTCAAATCAAATAATAAAATTTGGCAAAAAGAATACTGCATTAATCCATAGACAGAAAAAAGACTCAAATTATATGACATACGAAAAACAAAAATATGACACAGCTGAGATAGGTAGGGGTTGAGTCTTTCCTGTTCACAGTTTTGGATACACATAAATGGCATGGCAATACTAGTGTTCGGACAGTACTTGGCTTTGCGTGCTTTTAATTAAGTCACTGTGCAGAAGGACCTTAAGTAATCAGCCTAATGAGATCATATGAATTGGTTATGATCTCAGATGAAGAAAACAGTGACGAGAGCATTTTCTCTCAGGAATTTCCATCCCTCTTCACTGCATCATCTAGAAAACTGCCTATGTGAAGTTATGTAACCAAAAAAAAGGGGAGGATCAATCCTAGAATGATCATGAAGTAGTTCATCAACAAACTGTATTAAGCTTATAATTTACCCCTTTGGTTCAAAAAGAATAAAACACAATAAATACATAAAATAATCAGTATAAAATATTGCAGAAAGTCATCCTTTATATCTATATTATTTATTTTCTAAAATTAGAATGAATTTTTGGTACCAGGCAAGCTGGCAGGGAAAGAGATGATCAGGTGGAGCTGGATGTAGTAGTCTTTAAGAACAACCTACTTCCAGGAGGCCAGGTATGTGTAGTGTTCTGTATAAAGGGTATGGATGCACCTGTTCATTGATCTGCCTTATGCTGATTCTTCCCTTCCACATCATCCAATTTACTTAATTCCTCAGGGCCAAGCTAAATTACAATCTAATTAAACTGATAAACCGAATCTTGATAATATGTTAATGGCTTATAGTGGTTTAAAGTATTATCTTTCACAGGATAACATTTGCATTTTAATATGGATTTTCAATACATTAACATAAAGTAGTAACTTGGTAGAATTCTAGTCACTAAGTATGGCCTGTGAGAGAAACGAAAGGAAAAGCCTTTGATTCCCACCAAGGAATGCACCAACACATCAGCACCAACATATATGGCCTACCTCGTAAGAAATTACCAGTAAAATAACATGACAATTAAACAGATAAGGTTATATACCCTAGGTACCTTACAGTGTAAAATAAATGCGGCAAAGACTCATGCATAGTACCTAGCCTATAGTAGGTATTCAAAAATATTTGTTGAATAAATGAAGAAACTATCAACTTAAAAGGATAATTTTTTTTTCAATCAAAAACAAAATTTAATGTTCAAAATTTCAAAACTCTCTACCCATTTATCAAGCTATCCTCAAAAAGGATAATTTTTTAAAATAAATATTTGGCTAGAACTCCTGGGATCTACAGCTATAACATAATTTCCATTTTGGAATTCAAACAAGAATATTTTCTTCATTTCATAATGTAATCTTCATTGGTATAGATTTAAAAGGTATTTCTGATTTAATTATACAACATTTTCTCCAATTTAATGCACACAAGCTAAATGCTGTTACACATATGTGTCTGGCTCTTCAACTGTCTCTCAGATATTAATGTAACTCATTATATGTGAACAAAAAAAAGCCATTATTTGTAGTGCTGTTATACAGATAATATTAGCAGATATTAATTTTAGCCTCTTTACAGAGGTCCACAATGCTTATTAGCAAATTGAAGTGTCTGAGAAGGCTTGCAGTCAAGAAATTTTTTTATCCTTTCTAACTCTTCCCAAAGTGTCCACATAAAACTTTTAATTTATATATCCAGTATATATTCGTTTAATAGCAAGCTATCCTGATACCAGCTTGGGAATGCCTGGCATAGGAATTTTTTCAAATGTGCACATGTGAAAATGAACAAACATATAATGAATTTGATGAGAAAACAAAATTAACACAAGAAAAAATAAGTATGGAATTACTTTAACTTCTGCAAATATATGTCACCCCACTATATCACTTAATTTCTACTGGCCTGTGGATCTTCCACTTTGAGTAGACTTTGCAGAATAGACTTACAATATTATTAATTTCTATGCTACACTCCTCAAGCATCTCAGAAAATAAGGCCGGCATTTATGTCTATATTATTTAATGTGGCAACTAAGTAATTATATCTGAATGTGCATGTGCCATAATTCTGTTTCTGAATGAGGTTTTTTCTTTATTAGAAACGTGATAGTGAAAAAGCCTGTAACTGTACTGTTCAATATGGTAGTCTTTGCCCACATGTGACTATTCAAATTTAAATCTAAATTATTTAAAAGGAAATACAAATAAAATTTTAGTTGCTGATGAGATTAAAAATATAACATGGTATTCATTTTTTATAATAGAAAAAGCCAATAATGCAAAAGCTAAAATCTTTATGAAGAAGTTTAACACTAGCATTACATTTATCAGAAAATATTCGTTGTAGCTTATCAATAGATTGATAGTTTTCCTCATGAAGGTGATCTAGACTGGCTAGTAAATCCAACTTAAGATGTCAAACGCTTAAAATTCTGTCAATTTGTCATTATACTACAGCAGATTGATTTTACTGAACTGCTAACATATTTTGTTTTCATATACAATAGGCTCAATCTCTACGTAACCTCATCAACTCTGATGAAGTTACTTTATGAAAGCACCTATTACAAAGTATAGAAATTATATATGCATGATTAATCTGTTGAAAGCTATTAATTTATGCATGTATGTGTATGTATGCATGTGTGTGTACATACAAACAAAATGGAAATGTTGAGATAGGAAAATCACCTCATACACACGTTTTCTGTCTCCCTCACTGTTAAGTAGACTCAATCTTCAAAATAACAGTGACTAACTACTAGAATCTAGAAGAATATGTGCATCAAGGACTCAAATAACAGAAAAAGAGGTGTAGGTGGAAAAAGATCATGAACTGGTAGTCTTTGAAAGATAGATGATCTCTGGCACAGTCTGGGATGAAAACTATGGATCTGGTGATTTCCAGATGTGTATATGGGGTAATTTGTAGGAGACAATTGATTTAAGAGGATCTATTGGGCCCAGGAAGGAGAAAGAACCTGCTGTTTTGCTTCATACAGGCACTACTGGACAGTGGCTGTACTAAATGGCTGAGGACAGCTTTAATCCCCACTTCTTATTCTTGAGATCAAGATGCTTTATCACACATATTTATTCTGGGAGGTTCTGGCTTGTTAAGCCATTCTTCAACAGAAAAAAATACTGCCATTATCTTTGTTACTTCTCAATCATCACTATATAGTATAACCCTCAAACCTGACTTACATTTATGCTAAGAGCTTTCACACCCTTTAATTTAAGCACAAGAAAAAGAACATAGGCCATTTCAGGAGATACAAGGGATTGAAGAAAGGAAACAAAGCTAAGTCCATGCAAGAAATATACTAGAAGAAACAGAAGAGAGATTTAATAAAAAACAAAATGAGAAGCATGAAAAAGATAACACTAAAATAAAGAAAGCCTGATACCTGGTTTTAGAAAATTCAATAGATGATTTAGGAAAATACAATGGTAATTGCTAAAAAAAAAAAAAAATGTGGGTTCTAAATGATCAACCAGAGGAAGTATCCCACAACACAGAGAAGAATAAAAAGACACTGAAATCATAAATGAAAAGATAAGAGACCTGGAGGATAGAATCAGGACATCTAATATGTAAAGAATATAAATATCAGAATGAGAAAAGAGATGGAAGAGAATAATTAAAATAATTTTAAAACAAAACTCTCCTAAGCTAAAAATATTATTGATTTGCAAAAGTTAAAAATGTTACCCAGGGGGGCTTCCCTGGTGGCGCAGTGGTTGAGAGTCTGCCTGCCGATGCAGGGGACACGGGTTCGTGCCGCGGTCTGGGAAGATCCCACATGCCGCGGAGCAACTGGGCCCGTGAGCCAAAATTACTGAGCCTGCGCGTCTGGAGCCTGTGCTCCGCAACAAGAGAGGCCGCGATAGTGAGAGGCCCGTGCACCGCGATGAAGAGTGGCCCCCGCTCTCCACAACTAGAGAAAGCCCTCGCACAGAAACGAAGACCCAACACAGACAAAAATAAATAAATAAATAAAGCAAACTGTCAACAAGTAAAAATAAACACTATTAAAAAAAAAAAAAAAAAAAAAAAAAAAAATGTTACCCAGGTACCAAGAAGAGCTAAAGAATAAAGACACATATTTAGAAACATATTGAAAAATATCCTAGTGAAAATTTTGAATTCTGAGGAATGGGGTGGGGGTACCTTACAGAGTTTGAGACAAAGAGAACTATATATATATATATATATATATATATATATATATATATATATAGTTCTCTTTGTGTATATAAACCTGGACCACCATATATATATATATATATATATATATATATATATATATATATATATATATATATATATATATGTATGTATATATATAAACTTGGAGCAACATCATACTTCTCACGGGCAACAATGGAAGCTCGAAGACAGTGAAATTTAAAAGACAATGGACACTAGAAGACAGTGGTCCACAACTTATATAGGCTATTAACAGAAGAGGAGAGAGATTCAAGAGTGCTATTATTATTCAAAGAATCCATCATTATGATAGCAAAAGAAAGACCATTTTGAAAATTGAAACATCAAAAGGGTATACATCCTTATGTAATTTTTTATGAGAAAATTTCTCAAGTATTCCAACAAAATGAAAAATAAAGTATAATAAAGATTTCTAAACAGAAGGAAATAAAGAATACAAAGAAACTGATGAACAATAAACTCTGTGAGGTTTTTCTGTTAAATTTAATACAACATGGTAGTTTAAGTGTAATTTGAGTGATAATATGACTTCTTGAACTAGATACTATGAGGGGAAACAACAGTAGTTAGGGACAAAAATCATATATTATTAGTTTTTAAAGGACTTTATCTTGGCTTGAAAAGAATGAGGAGTTGCTGAACAAATCATGTTGGTGGGGAGAGCAATGTTCTCATTTAATTTTGGTGTAAAACTACAGAGATATAGGGTTAAAATTATTAAAAATAGGAAACTAAGTGCTAGTAAAATAGACACGCAGAGTACAACTTCAAAAATATCAGCAGTATGGGGAGGGATGCAGTAGCATTCAATAAGGATGGTGAATTACAAAATTATGAACAAAGGACATGAGCAAATAACAACCATAAAATACGATAGAAGGAATTTATACAACTATACAGCTATAAGAGTTATCATAACAATAATGAAGTTGGTTAAATTTCCCCACTAAAAGGTGAAATACTGTCAGATTGGTTTAAAATACACAGCCCATCTATAAGCTGCTCAGGAGAGTCATTAAAAAACAAGGACACAATGGCATATAATGTAATGATAGGTGATGTTACATCATGAAAATAACTTGCAAAAAGTTAGAGTCAAAATAGTAATATCAAATGAAACATGATTCCAGGGCAAATGGGTCCAAGATAACCACTGTAATAAGTCACATTTTTTACAAAAAAAATAAGGCATTAATTGTTATGCCCCAAACATTTGTCTGCATTTTACACAGGGTAAAAATTACTAGAAATAAAAGGAGACTATGATAAAATCACAGCTATAAATGGTAGCTTCCATACAGCTCTTCCAGAATTTTTGGATCAGAAAACCCCAAAATCAAACCAAAACAAGCAAAGAAAAACTAGAGGTTTTTTTAAACAATAAACTAAATTTAATCCATGTTTGTACAAAATGTAAAAGCATATTCTTCTTTTATATTACAGGGACATTAAAAAAATGATCATATATCCATAAAAACTTTAAAAGGATAAAAAATAGAGATTTTATAGATCACCTCTTTTTATAATGTAATAACCCAGAAATGTAGAGAAATGATGGAATAAATTTTGGTTTATCTCCTAAGGCTATTAAAAAGGATGCATCAGATATGTACATATTGCCTGGAAAAATGTCTGTGAAAGATTGTTATATTTAAAAATCATACACAGACTGAGGCAATATTTTTAAGAAGAGGCAAAGCATTATCTATCTATCTATCTATCTATCTATAATATTATGGTTAAGAAGCATATAGTATGAAGGATAATGCTAACTTGTAAACATTTCTTATTTCAGAGGGAGTGAAATTGGCAGGAGGGAGAAATGAAGAGTACTCATTTTTTTAATATACTTTTGTATTGACTGAACTATTAAACTGATATTGTATTGATATTACATTTAAAATAACTATATAGAACTCTGAAGTAGTGTTAAATAGTAGAAGCAAAAAGGTAGAGTTTTCAGTGGTAAATAAAATTTTTATGTAACCTGTTTATTAGTAGTCATGGCCCCTTCTAATTGGCTTGACCATCATGTTGTTTTCAATTCAATCAAAGCTGTAGAAAAGTATATACTATCAATTGACTGAACCGTACAGAAGCACAGACCAAGATAAAAAGCTTAAGAAAGCAGGATTAATGCATTTTGAAAGAATTTCACATTATCACCTAAGACAACATTGACGGCCTTCACTGCACACCTAATTGACTGAAGGGGTCTTGCATTGACTGGCGGCTGATTCTGCACATGAACAGAACTATTTTTAGGCGCTTGAGGTTCCTGAAGGTGAGTGAGGAACCTTAACAGTAAATGGAAAACTCTGTTCTTATGTAGGATTTTTTTGACTGATCTTGAGTTCAATTTCAAATGACTAATTAAAATAAAAATAACTAATGAGAAAAACACTATAGACAAAGCAGATATTTAGTAACGTTAGAATTATGGCAGACTGTTTTTTTTTTTGCAATTTTGAAATGACTATGTCAATTCTTCCCATGCATTCTAAATTGCTTTTGATAAGCTGAAAAAGTTTACTATTTCTTTGGCCTGACATATGAGACTACCTTTATGTAAATGCCTGAATCTGAAAAGGCACTGATAACCTTGAGATATAATAATAATACTATTTACAAAATTATATGACCTAATTCCAAATTACATGAGCTTGACAATTACCCCATATTCTAGTCCCCTTTTTAATATTCAGAATTACTTTATATGTCTGTAATAAAAAGTGGGGAGTTACAAAACAGAACTTTTGGAACTTGATTGAAAGATGTAGAGTGACCTATAAAAATTATCATCTTAATGAATTTAGTAGGCATTTTTTTCAAAGGCAAACATTTTACAAAGAAAATTTATGTATGCAAATATTTATAATATATGCATGTAACTTTATACATATATACGGAAACATGTATAGTTATATGTATATATGCACATGCACACAGCATAGATAATAGATATAGATGTATAAATTAGCTGGCAGCAGTATTTTGTGATTTAGGAAGCTAATATGCCATATGCCATTATACGTTAAACAATTTCACATTTAGTTGTTGAGATATTAATAATTCTAACCTAATTTTATTTGGGAATAAACTGGTAAAATAATCAAATTGTCCAGGCTAAGTATAAATCAAATCAAATAAACCATAATAAACACAAATAATCTCTCTCATTCACTATTTCTCTCTCTCTCTCTCTCTCTCTCATTTCTGTTGCCCTGTACTAAACAGTTTTTCGAGGCCATATGTCCCTATATCCTTCTATACAGGCCCTTTTTTGACTCACTTCCAAGCTGTAGCTATTATTTCATATTTCTGTCATTTACTCCTTTTCCTTTTCTTTCTGGCTTCTACTAAGGGCAGAAAAACAAGATAATAAGTTTATTAGAATTATCTCTAAAATCAGTGAAATTAAAAAAAAACTTTCAAAAAAGAACCTGAATAGTCCTCTCATAAAGAAATTTAAGTAAGTTATGGACTTTATGAACTTTATCAAATCAACTTAGAGAATCCGGAGGCCTTTTGTTCTATACCTTTTCTGATTCTTGGCTGTGTTCCAGGTAATTCATAACGCTGTCCATCTGACCTCTGAATAAATTAGGTGCTGCTGTGAGTGTAGAAACTATTATGTTTAATGTTATTTTTCTAAAATAATATACTTTGCCAAGTTAAAAAAAACTTTGTAAAAGATGATCGTCACTGAACAAAACCATTTTTTTCTTACCAAAGACTATGCTCAGTTCTTTCTTAGAGTTTTGTGAGTTTAATGATACCTTGGGCTTAATGTGCTCCACTTTACCATCAAGATAGTTTCGCCTGAAATAGCTTGTTCTCTGTCAGTGTTCCAGGAAATAATTATCGTTGTACTTTCCCATGGCAAGAATTCCAACATAAAATTGAACTGTTCTTCCCAGCACATTTTCAACTTTTAACTCTAAGAAATCATATTCACACAGTTTTAAATTTGTTTTAGATCATATACTCTAAAAGGATAATTCAATGAAATATTAACATACCTTCTATTTCCTAAAACCCTGTTTAAAAGCAACTGCAACAGAAATAAAGTGTTTTGCCAAATTAAAAAAACCTATACTAATTTTTCACTCCTCAAAACTTTTAAGAATACTGATTTGCTTACTTTTTGTATCCAAACCAATTATTTTAAGTATAAGAATTAACTAAAATCATGAATATAAAGCAGGCTGCAAATTACAAAAGTATTTGTCATGGCTATTTATTTGGAAATGAAGACTATGAGAGAAGTGTGTATATTGCCATAATTCAAAAAGTGTCATGTACCAATATGTTCATTGAAGCTCTATTTACAATAGCCAGGACATGGAAGCAACCTAAGTGTCCATCAACAGATGAATGGATAAATACGATGTGACACGTATATACAACGGAATATTACTCAGCCATAAAAAGAAATGAAATTGAGTTATTTGTAGTGAGGTGGATGGACCTAGAGTCTGTCATACAGAGTGAAGTAAGTCAGAAAGAGAAAAACAAATACCGTACGCTAACACATATATATGGAATCTAAGAAAAAAAAAGTCATGAAGAACCTAGGGGCAAGATGGGAATAAAGACACAGACCTACTAGAGAATGGACATGAGGATATGGGGAGGGGGAAGGGTAAGCTGTGACAAAGTGAGAGAGTGGCATGGACATATATATGCTACCAAACGTAAAATAGATAGCTAGTGGAAAGCAGCCGCATAGCACAGGGAGATCAGCTAGGTGCTTTGTGACCACCTAGAGGGGTGGGATAGGGAGGGTGGGAGGGAGGGAGATGCAAGAGGGAAGAGATATGGGAACATATGTATATGTATAACTTATTCACTTTGCTATAAAGCAGAAACTAACATACCATTGTAAAGCAATTATACTCCAATAAAGATGTTAAAAAAAAAAAGCGGTGTATCTTTCCAATTTGGAATCTTCATGTTTTCAGTTTTAAATTTTGATGAAGCACAGGAAAGGTAACACTTCTGTGTTAAAGCAACTGGTGCTATTATGGGATCTACATATCTTTGAAACAAACAAAAGAAGGATTTAAATCCAGAGGACGAAAACATTTATAAGAAAACAAATAATGTACTGGTACATTTATTATATGTCAATGTATATTTTAAAAATATATTAAGCAGGTGTTGTAATACCCTAATTCCACTCTTTTTGCATATTTGTTCTTGTATTTGTTTTTCACACATGACAAAAATTCCAGAATTTCATTCCAGGAGATAATGCTTGTGGGCCAATATTCATTGCCTGGAGGGCCATAAAATGGGAGACAATCACCAATTTTTAGAGCTTTCCTTTCCTCATTCTCAAAACTTCAAGCAACCAACAAAGAAACTTTGCAGGAATGGTGCCCCTTTATGTGAGTAAGTTCCTCCAAATTGATGGTTCCCAGACTTTGTATTTCATGGGTCAATAAAACATTACCAAAAATGTCAGGGAACCTCACAAAGTTCCAACCTTTATTATTGTAGTAAAAGACATTGTAAGGAAAGAATAAAAAGGAAAAAAAGAAAGAGGAAAGAAAGGGCATTTTAATGCTGCCCACTCCAACAACAAACTGTAGAAAGCTATACTTTCAGAAGAAAGAAAGAATTTTTGAACAAATTTAGCTCTATGAAAACTGCAACACATTTGCTCTTATATTTTTTCCCTTTTCTATGGACCAGTGAAAACTTTCAGATACTGGTAGACTGGCACTGGGGCACCACTGGTGTAAGAATGCAAAACCAACAACTCTGAACTATATGGAATTACATAAGAAGATGCTATACATCCATCCATCCATTCATTTACTCACCATATTTTTATTGAGCACCTACTCTGTGGTAGCGTCTATGTATTAGGAAAATAGTATTTAGTAAGACAAAGTCCCTGCCCTCATGGAGCCTACATTCTAATGGTAGAAGACAGATTATAAACAAGAAAGCAAACAAAATATTTTAAAATTGTGGTAAGTGCTATAAAGGAAACACCTGGCTAACGTTGGAGAGCATGATGGAGGGGATGAAGAGAATGTTATGAATAACATCACACAGGATGCTGAAGGATGCATTTGTTCGGCATCTTGAAACATGACTGGAGACAAGCAGACAAAGACCCAGAAAGAACGTCACAAGAGACCAGAGGGCAGAGAGCAAAAGCAGGAACTACAATCCTGCAGGCTGTGGAACAAAAACGACATTCAGAGAAAGACAGACAAGATGAAAAGGCAGAGGGCTATGTACCAGTTGAAGGAACAAGATAAAACCCCAGAAAAACAACTAAATGAAATGGATGGAGATAGGCAACCTTTCAGAAAAAGAATTCAGAATAATGATAGTGAAGATGATCCAGGACCTTGGAAAAAGAATGGAGGCAAATATCGAGAAGATGCAAGAAATGTTTAAAAAAGACCTAGAAGAATTAAAGAACAAACAAACAGAGATGAAAAAACAATAACTGAAATGAAAACTACACTAGAAGGAAACAATAGCAGAATAACTGAGGCAGAAGAATGGATAAGTGACCTGGAAGACAGAATGGTGGAATTCACTGCTGTGGAACAGAATAAAGAAAAAAGAATGAAAATAAATGAAGACAGCCAAAGAGACCTCTGGGATAACATTAAACGCAACAACATTTGCATAATAGGGGTCCCAGAAGGAGAAGAGAGAGAGAAAGGACCAGAGGAAATACTTGAAGAGATTATGGACAAAAACTTCCCTAACATGGGAAAGGAAATAGCCACCCAAGTCCAGGAAGCACAGAGAGTCCCACACAGGATAAACCCAAGGAGAAACACACCAAGAAACATAGTAATCAAATTTGCAAAAATTAAAGACAAACTATTGAAAGCAACAAGGGAAAAAAGGCAAATAACATACAAGGGAACTCCCATAAGGTTAACAGCTGATTTCTCAGCAGAAACTCTACAAGCCAGAAGGGAGTGGCATGATATACTTAAAGTGATGAAAGGGAAGAACCTACAACCAAGATTATTCTACCCGGCAAGGATCTCATTCAGATTCGATGGAGAAATCAAAAGCTTTACAGACAAGCAAAAGCTAAGACAATTCAGCACTACCATACCAGCTCTACAACAAATGCTACAGGAACTTCTCTAAGTGGGAAACACAAGAGAAGAAAAGGACCTACAAAAACAAACCCAAGGGCTTCCCTGGTGGCGCAGTGGTTGAGAGTCCGCCTGCCGATGCAGGGGACACGGGTTCATGCCCCGGTCCGGGAAGATCCCTCATGCCACGGAGCGGCTAGGCCCGTGAGCCATGGCCGCTGAGCCTGCATGTCCGGAGCCTGTGCTCCACAACAGGAGAGGCCACGACAGTGAGAGGCCCGCATACCGCAAACAAACAAACAAACAAACAAACCCAAAATAATTAAGAAAATGGTCATAGGAACATACATATCAATAATTACCTTAAACGTGAATGCATTAAACGCTCCAGCCAAAAGACACAGGCTTGCTGAATGGATACAAAAACAAGACCCAAATATATGCTGTCTACAAGAGACCCACTTCAGACCTAGGGACACATACAGACTGAAAGAGAGGGGATGGAAAAAGATATTCCATGCAAATGGAAATCAAAAGAAAGCTGGAGTAGCAATACTCATATCAGATGAAATAGACTTTAAAATAAAGAATGTTACAAGAGACAAGGAAAGACACTACATAATGCTCCAGGGATCAATCCAAGAAGAAGATATAACAATTATAAATATATATGCACCCAACATAGGAGCACCTCAATACATAAGGCAACTGCTAACAGCCATAAAAGAGGAAATCGACAGTAACACAATAATAGAGGGGGACCTTAACATCTCACTTACACCAATAGATGGATCATCCAAAAGGAAAATAAATAAGGAAACAGAAGCTTTAAATGACACAAAACACCAGATAGATTTAATTGATATTTACAGGACATTCCATGCAAAAACAGCAGATGACACTTTCTTCTCAAGTGTGCATGGAACATTTCCAGGATAGATCACATCTTGGGTCACAAATCAAGCCTCAGTAAATTAAGAAAACTGAAATCATATCAAGCATCTTTTCTGACCACAATGCTGTGAGATTAGAAATTAATTACAGGGAAATAATGTAAAAAATACAAACACATGGAGGCTAAACAATTAATTAACAATTAATACCTTACTAAATAACCAAGAGATCACTGAAGAAATCAAAGAGGAAATCAAAAAATACCTAGAGACAAATGACAATGAAAACACGACAATCCAAAACCTATGGGATGCAGCAAAAGCAGTTCTAAGAGGGAAGATTATAGCTATATGAGCCTACCTCAAGAAACAAGAAAAATCTCAAATAAACAATCTAACCTTACACCTAAAGGAATTAGAGAAAGAAGAACAAACAAAACCCAAAGTTAGCAGAAGGAAAGAAATCATAAAGATCAGAGCAGAAATAAGTGAAATAGAAACAAAGAAAACAATAGCAGAGATCAATAAAACTAAAAGCTGGTTCTTTGAGAAGATAAACAAAATTGATGAACCATTAGCCAGACTCATCAAGAAAAAGAGGGAGAGGACTCAAATCAATAAAATTAGAAATGAAAAAGGAGAAGTTACAACAGACACCGCAGAAATACAAAGCATCCAAATACATTAGTACAAGCAACTCTATGCCAATAACATAGAGAACCTGGAAGAAATAGACACATTCTTAGAAAGGTATAACCTTCCAAGACTGAACCAGGAAGAAATAGAAAATATGAACTGACCAATCACAACTAATGAAATTGAAACTGTGATTAAAAATCTTCCAACAGGGGGCTTCCCTGGTGGCGCTGTGGTTGAGAATCTGCCTGCCAATGCAGGGGACACAGGTTCGAGCCCTGGTGTGGGAAGATCCCACATGCCGCAGAGGAACTAAGCCTGTGAGCCACAACTACTGAGCCTGTGCGTCTGGAGCTTGTGCTCCACAACAAGAGAGGCCGCGACAGTAAGAGGCCCATGTACCACGATGAAGAGTGGCCCCCACTCACCGCAACTAGAGAAAGCCCACACACAGAAACGAAGACCCAACACAGCCATAAATAAATAAATAAATAAATAAATAAAATAAATCTTCCAACAAAAGTCCAGGACTAGACGGCTTCACAGGTGAATTCTATCAAACATTTAGAGAAGAGATAACACTCATCCTTCTCAAACTCTTCCAGAAAATTGCAGAGGAAGGAACACTCCCAAACTCATTCTATGAGGCCACCGTCACCCTGATACCAAAACCAGACAAAGATACTACAAAAAAAGAAAATTACAGGGCTTCCCTGGTGGCGCAGTGGTTGAGAGTCCGCCTGCCGATGCAGGGGACATGGGTTCGTGGCCTGGTCCGGGAGGAGCCCACGTTCCGCGGAGCGGCTGGGCCCGTGGGCCATGGCCGCTGAGACTGTGCATCCAGAGCCTGTGCTCCGCAACGGGAGAGGTCACAGCAGTGAGGCCCACGTACCGCAAAAAAAAAAAAAAAAAAAAGAAAATTACAGACCAATATCACTGATGAAGATAGATGCAAAAATCCTCAATAAAATACTAGGAAACAGAATCCAACAACACATTAAAGGATCATACACCATGATCAAGTGGGATTTATCCAGGGATGCAAGGATTCTTCAGTATATGCAAATCAATGAATGTGATACACCATATTAACAAATTGAAGAATAAAAACCATATGATCATCTCAGTAGGTGCAGAAAAAGCTTTTGACAAAATTCAACACCCATCTATGATAAAAACTCTCCAGAAAGTGGGCATAGAGGGAATCTACCTCAACATAATAAAGGCCATATACAACAAACTCACAGCAAACATCATTCTCAATGGTGAAAAACTGAAAGCATTTCCTCTAAGATCAGGAACAAAACAAGGATGTCCACTCTCACCACTATTATTCAACATAGTTTTGGAAGTCCTAGCCACGGCAATCAGAAAAGAAAAAGAAATAAAAGGAATACAAATTGGAAAAGAAGAAGTAAAACTGTCACTGTTTGCAGATGACATGATACTATACACAGAGAATCCTAAAGATGCCACCAGAAAATTACTAGAGCTAATCAATGAATTTGGTAAAGTTGCAAGATACAAAATTAATGCACAGAAATCTCTTGCATTTCTATACACTAATGATGAAAAATCTGAAAGAGAAATTAAGGAAACACTCCCATTTATCACTGCAACAAAAAGAATAGAATATCTAGAAATAAACCTAGCTAGGGAGACAAAAGATCTGTATGCAGAAAACTATAAGACAATGATGAACGAAATTAAAGATGATATCAGCAGATGGGGAGATATACCATGTTCTTCGATTAGAAGAATCAATATGGTGAAAATGACTATACTACCCAAAGCAATCAACAGATTCAATGCAATCCCTATCAAATTACCAATGGCATTTTTTACAGAACTAGAACAAAAATACTTAAAATTTGTATGGAGACACAAAAGACCCCAAATAGCCAAAGCAGTATTGAGGGAAAAAAAAAAGAGGTGGAGGAATCAGACTCCCTGACTTCAGACTATACTACAAAGCTATAGTAATTAAGACAATATGGTACTGGCACAAAACAGAAACATAGATCAATTGAACTAGATAGAAAGCCCAGAGATAAACCCACACAGCTATGACAACTCATCTATGACAAAGGAGGCAAAGATATACAATGGAGAAAAGACAGTCTCTTCAATAAGTGGTGCTGGGAAAACTGGACAGCTACATGGGAAAGAATGAAATTAGAACACTCCCTAACACCATATACAAAAATAAACTCAAAATGGATTAGAGACCTACATGTAAGACCAGACACTATAAAACTCTTAGAGGAAAACATAGGAAGAACACTCTTTGACATAAATCACAGCAACATCTTTTTTGATCCACCTCCTAGAGTAATGGAAATAAAAACAAAAATAAACAAATGGGACCTAATGAAACTTCAAAGCTTTTGCACAGCAAAGGAAACCATAAACAAGACCAAAAGACAACCCTCAGAATGGGAGAAAATATTTGCAAATGAATCAACATACAAAGGATTAATCTCCAAAGTATATAAACTGCTCATACAGCTCAATATTAAAAAAACAAAGAACCCAATCCAAAAATGGGCAGAAGACCTAAATAGACATTTCTCCAAAAAAGACATACAGATGGCCAAGAAGCACATGAAAAGCTGCTCAGCACCACTAATTATTAGAGGAATGCAAATCAAAACTACAATGAGGTATCATCTCACACCAGTTAGAATGGGCATGATTGGAAAATCTACAAACAACAAATGCTGGAGAGGGTGTGGAGAAAAGGGAACACTCTTGCCCTTTGGGTGGGAATGTAAATTGATATAGCCACTATGGAGAACAGTATGGAGGTTCCGGAAAAAACTAAAAGTAGAATTACCATATGACCCAGCAATCTCACTACTGGGCATATACCCAGAGAAAACCATAATTCAAAAAGACACATCCACCCTAATGTTCACTTCAGCACTATTTACAATAGCCAGGTCATGGAAGCAACCTAAATGCCCATCGACAGACGACTGGATAAAGAAGATGTGGTACATATATGCAATGGAATATTACTCAGCCATAATAAAGAACAAAATTGGGTCATTTGTTGAGACGTGGATGGATCTACAGACTGTCATACAGAGTGAAGTAAGTCAGAAAGAGAAAAACAAATATGGTATATTAACGCATATATGTGGAACCTAGAAAAATGGTACAGATGAACCGGGTTGCCGGGCAGAAATTGAGACACAGATGTAGAGAACAAACATATTGACACCAAGGCGGGGAAAGCAGTGGTGGTGGTGGGGTGGTGGTGGGATGAATTGGGCGATTGGGATTGACACGTATACACTGATGTGAATAAAATTGATGACTAATAAGAACCTGCTGTATAAAAAAAAATAAAATTAAAAAATTAAAGAAAGACAGTCACAAGAAAAGGGAAGTACGATTGCAAAGACTCTGAAGTGGAAAGCATTTTGACAAGTTTGAAGAAGAGGAGGTCTTTGTGGCAATACATTAACTAGGCTGTTGTCCATTAGGGAAGCCAATATATGAAAGGGTAGAGATCTCTCAAAATAATTTTCCCCACAGAAAACAGTGACATGTGTCTATATATGTGGCTAGCAACTAAAATACAGTGTGAATGATATTCGTATGTTTCATGTATATTTATGATAGTGTAGATACTAATCGCAGTACAGAAATTGAATTTTGTATAGATCATAAAGGGGGTTGTAAACATTACAGATTACTGTATTTCTTAAGTAATTCATTTATTTATATTTTGCCACCCAGACATTCTATTAGATAAAAATGTAGTAACTATTATGGAAACTATTTGCATGGATCTCCTGGAAAACTTCTCAGTTGATTTATCTTGGCAAAAGTGCCCATGTATTGCTCTCCAGCTATCTAGCTAATAATGCCTCTAAGTTATGAATTAATTTAAACATCTTAAATTTGCACAGATATGGACTCTTGTTTTTCATTTTAGCCATGCACCTTTTATCCACGGATTAGTCACCACGACATGTACTACTATATTTAAAATGCTATATTTTAAATGGATAACCAACAAGGACCTACTGTATAGCACAGGGAGCTCTGCTCAGTATTATGTAACAACCTAAGTGGGAAAAGAATTTGAAAAAGAATAGATACATGTATATGCATAACTGAATCACTTTGCTGTACACCTGAAACTAACACAAGTATAGTTAATCAACTATACTCCAATATAAAATAAAATGTTAAAAAAATTGCTCATGATTATAGCATATGGTGTTAAGTTTGAGAATGCAATCAGCTTGGACTTTCATTTAGTTCTCTAGTAGATAGCTATTACTTATTGAGTATTACACTCAGAGATTAAAGAAATAAAAGGGTAGAAATTACAGAATTTTTAAGCAAAATTATGTTGTAAATGAAGTCTCTGTGAATAAATGCATTTGTATCAGTAAGAATAAAACTAAATTTCAAACACACTTTAAGGTTTCAAAAGCCACTGGCTCATAAAAAAAGGGCAGAAGAAATATCTGATAACTTAGCAAACTTGAAAACATTGTAACCCTTTTTTAATTTCATGAAAATCAAAGTTAGGAAAGCTATACACTTGAATTAATTTTATTCATGTGTTCTAAGAATATGTTCCATACAATGAGAGTCTTAAGTAATCACTGAAGAATCAGAATGATTCACAGATGGTGCGAGTGATTCAATTATTTCAACCAGTTGTTGTGGGCATGCTCAGAAGGATATTACCAACCCCACTGCAGAAGCCATCTGAGCTCCCTTCCAGCTGGTGTTCCATATTTTGAAAGCAAATTTAGATTGGAGAAAATTACACTTTTTATTGTTATGTTGCAAACGGAGGTCAAATTGCTGTGTATAAATTCTTGTACTTTTTTTCCTTTTCATTGTATGAGTTATATTTATCAAATATCACGTCTTTTGTATGATTGCTATGGATTCACCAATGTTCTTTCACGTTTTGTGTTGTCTGGCACATGAGAAGCACTAGATAAATGTTTATTGAATGAAAGAAATACCAATTCAATGTATCCAAAATAAAACTTGTTTCTTTATTGACTCCCAGTAAGTGTATGGAATCCTAATTTTCCTGAACCCTTGTCATTATTAGGGGGTTCTCATTAAAAACAAATTATAAAAAGAAACCAATATAATAAAACAATACCTCGCCTAAAAAGGACAACATCAACAGATCTCTTTAATTTAATAATTATAACTATACCTTGATGTTGGAATCCTTGTTCTTAATTTTATGGGAACTCAGGGAAGTTGCTTGACAAATTTTAGTCTGTTTAGGTTGTTATAAGGACTAGAGATACTTTTTTGTAAAAATCTAGACTTGCATGCCTCAACTGGCCTCAGAAAATCTGTTATCATACAACAAAATAACTGACATTCATAATAATTTCCAATAGACTAAGAAAAGATAAGCTTTGCTTAATGTTTTTAATCACAATTGTAACAGATTGTTCCAAAATAGTTCTAGCAAATAAAATCATGTTTCAAATAGTGTCATTCCAAGAAAGAGAATATTAATTTTAGTGAAATAAGCTACTTTGTCTGATACCAAAAATGATGTATATTTATTCTAATTTTACTAATAAAATTACGTAATAAAACTGCACCTTCCAATAATGCATCAGACTCAATTTTGTGTTTGTATCTAACATTTACGGAAAATCTATCATTATTAATATATTTACCATCAATAATATCTCCAGAAGATTGTGTTAAATTTCCAATAGAAAAATTTAATACAGTATATTACTATAAGAAAGGTAATGTTATTTTAAAGTTTATATATTTGACATCAAATTGAATTGTGACTATAGTTCTTTACTGTAACTTTAATTCAGAAGATAAATAACATATAAAATTATGTACCTAACATAGACATAACCTAACTATACAATAACTGTGCATGTTAATATAAGCCATGAGTCTAATTTAACACATTTATATTAATATTTTTAATTTATTGTGCTATTAGAGTATCACTTGAGGTAATATTTCTGAGGTACTACATTGTATAACTCTTATTTATAAAATGGTGAATTTGTTTAAACTTACAAGAATATTAACTTGCAATTGACATCTTATTTCATACACAGTAATGGCTTTGGTCTGGAGAGATGCAGAAAAATCAAAGTCCTGTGTTAATGTAGTGGCTTACTCTCCTTGGCCAATTTAACTAGTATTCTTAAGCCTCAGTTTCCTGTTTGGATTATTTTATTTTGATAGTTTATATGTTTATTTTTTCTCTACTTCAAAAATTTTATACTCTTTATCAGGTTAATAGTTACTCTAAAATTATCAGCATGCACAATGAATTTTGCACGGTCTCCTGAGCATTAAGAGGATCTTACAATGATTTTATTCATCACTGATTGATTGATTGATTGATTGATTCATTCATTCAACAAATATATACTATGTACCTACTACTTGGTAGTCACTTCTTTTGGTTCTGAGGACACAGCAGCAAAAAAAAAAAAAAGAAGAGAAAAGAAATGAAAAAAAGATGAAAATCCCTGCATTTTTGGAGCTTTCATCATAGGGAGGGAGATAGATAATAAAATAAAGAGTGAAAATATAACATTCCTGGTAATACATTTTATGGAGAATAATAAATGGGGAAGGGGTCGATGAAGTGTGTCACCAAGAAGAACACTTTCGAATAAAGACCTGAAGGCAGACTGAAGGGGTCATATAGAGAACTGGGGGTACAGAGTTTTAGGCTTAGGACATACAGTGCAAAGGGGTTCTGCCTGATATGTTCAAGGAAGAGTGAAGAGGTCAATGTAGGTAGAGCAGAGGGGATAAGAGGTAAAGTACTAAGAGATAACTCCAGAGAGCTAATAGGGGCCAAAGTCATATATCCTTTAAAACTCATGTAAGGATTTTGGATTTTACTCTAAAATAGATTGGAATCCATCAGAGCATTTTCATCACATAAAGCACACCTGATTTATATTTTCAAATGATGTCTCTGTTTATTGTGTTGAGAATAGGTAAAGGAAAGCAAGGGTACCCCAAATTTTGAAAGGGCAGTGTTGCCACTATTGTTCAGGGGAGAACAGTGGTCTGTTTATAAAAATGTTGTGGTCATGGGGCTTCCCTGGTGGCGCAGTGGTTGAGAGTCCGCCTGCCGATGCAGGGGACATGGGTTCGTGCCCCGGTCTGGGAGGATCCCACATGCCGCGGAGCGGCTGGGCCCGTGAGCCATGGCTGCTGAGCCTGCGCATCCGGAGCCTGTGCTCCGCAACGGGAGAGGCCACAACAGTGAGAGGCCCATGTACTCAAAAAAAAAATGTTGTGGTCATGAACTTATAACCTGGTATTAAAGTCACGAGACTGGATGAAAAAAGCAAGGCAGGGAGTATAGATAGAAAGTGGAAAATGTCCAAGGACTGAGTGCTGAGGCATGTCCACATTACAGGAGAGGAGGCACCACCAATGGAGTCTGAGAAGGAACATCCAGAAAGGAGGTAAACGAGGTGAGGAAGTCCAACCAATTTCCTTCTATACTATATGACATTGATGTCCAGTATTTTAGTCCTATTTTGTACTTTAGTACATAATTTACACAAATTTATATATAGGAAATATTTCTTCAGGCTTTTGTCTTGGTTTAGCATTTTCTTTGCTCATCATTCTCCCTTGCATCTTAAATTATCCATCTAGGGTTATTCTCCTTCTGTTTACAAACCAACCCTGAGGTGCATACATGCCGTGGAATATTATGTAGGCTCTAAAAATGTTTCCAGAACTTCATTTTATTAACATAGAAAAAGACATATGATATAATATTTAGTGAAAGTCCAGGATATAAAATTATCTTAACACAACATGAAGATGTATAGACTGATAACTGAATATACATTAACAGTGGCTAATTCCAAAAACAAAACAAAACAAAAACCCCCAAAACAAAAAGCAAACCCAACCAACCAACCAACCAACCAACGAAAAAAACCCTGAGGATCCTTCAGTGAGACTTTCTCACTGGTTATCTCTCTGTTTTTGTTTGCCGGAAAAGATCTTTATTTCAATGTTACTCTTTTTTTTTTTTTTTTTTTTTTTTTTTTGCGGTACGCGGACCTCTCACTGCTGTGGCCTCTCCCGTTGTGGAGCACAGGCTCCGGACCTGCAGGCTCAGCAGCCATGGCTCACGGGCCCAGCCACTCCGTGGCATGTGAGATCTTCCCAGACCGGGACACGAACCCATGTCCCCTGCATTGGCAGGCGGACTCTCAACCACTGCACCACCAGGGAAGCCCCAATGTTACTCTTGAAAGAACGAGAGTTCCTATGAGTATACAATTCTAGAATCATAGCTGGTTTTTCTTTCATCATTTTTGAAGACATTATTTTATCACTTTCTGGCTTTTATCATTGCTCTAAAATCAGCTGTCATTATACATGTCATTACTTTCTAGGTAAGCTGTCTCTCTTTGGCTTTGGAATTTATCAGCTTCATTATGATGGTATATGGGTGTATTTCTTTCCTTATGAAAAAGGAAAACAGCTTGATATTTACTTATTTTCAACCTGACTACTGGAACTTTCATTAATTTTGGAAAACCCTAAGCAATTATCACTTCAAATAGTGCCTTTTGTACTGTTGCTCCATGCTTTCCTTGTATATTTGACATTCTCTCTCTCTACCTTTCTTATCCTTTCTTTTGAATTTTTTATTTTTTTTAATATTTTGGTCTCTATGCATGTGAGGTAATTTATTTTATCTATCTTCCAATTTTCTAATTCTCATTTCTGTTATATCTAATTTGATGCTTAACTTGTCCAATGAATTATTAATTTCAATTATTATATTTTTCAATTTTTGAAGTTCTATTTGATTCTTTTCAAAATTCCTTGGTCATTATCTTATTATCTCTGGTCCTTAATTCATACTTTTGATGCAAACTTTTACTACTCTAAAAAAGTTAAACATGCTTACTTTACATTTTGTACCTGATTAATTCATTATCTTCTGTCTTTAGGAGTTGGATTCTACTGCTTTTTTCCTCATTGGAACTGCCATTTTAATTCTACAAGCATGTTCTTAGAACTTTATCTGTGGGAATTATTTAAAGTCTGGATTTAAGCAGTGTCAAACTAGAATGTATTTGTATCTGCTTCTGTTAGGTACATGGGACACTACCAACTCAGAATACCTTAAGTTTCTGGCTTTCGGTTTCTCAGGACACTTAGCAGTGTGAACTCTGGACACCGAAACTTCTGCATGTTGTCCTTCAAACCAGTGACCTTAATAAAAAATATTTTAGAACTTCAACATTTTTGGTGGTTGATTATCTCTCTTAATTCTATAAGAAAGGAGTTATTAACTTTATCCAGAGGCTCAAATATTTAGTCCAATTTGTACAGGTAATGAGAGATGCAGGATATAATCCTAGGTTTTCTTATTCCAAGCATAAGAGGTATTACAAAATATCAGTTTTTCTAACATGAGTGGAATCCACTTTATAAACAGTGGCCTAGTCTTGATTTTGCAATAGCAATACAATAGAAATTTGGAGATTTTTTACTGATTATCAGAACCTTCAGTTAAATAAGCCTCTCCTGCTCACATATGTACATGTCCTGTGTCTTTTATAAGGTATTTATATATCCTTTATGTTTTCATAGATTTATTTTAATTAATCTTGGTTGGGACACCAATGTGTTTATTCTATTTGTGGGTTCATGCCTTTCTTATGATCTGGGAAATTTTTAGTCATTTTTCCTCAAATATTGTGTCCTGCATAATCTGTCATTTTCTTTTGCAATTATATTAGACATAAAACTTATTATTCTGTTCTCTCAATCTTTCATATTTTCATATTTTTTTATGTTTATGTGGTATATTCTGATAATTTTATCATAATGACTTTCTAATTTTCTCATGTTTGTTTAATTAGGTGTTTAACACACACTCTTAGTTTTTTTTTTATTTCTATGACTAGCTTTTGGTTTCCAGAAGTGTTATTCAATGTGTTATCATCATAAATGTGTCAGTATTTTTATAAATTAAAGTTTATTTTATGCCTTGATCTCTATTTTATTTTCGACATATTTACTTTAGAGCGTGCAGTAGTTTTCTATTATTTTAAGTTCATGAAGCATTAATTCTCTTGATTGTTATGTTAGATAACTCTAAGTCAAAATATATTATTTCTTCATGTGGGTTCTAATAGTTTGTTGTGAACCAATCTTCAGTGTTCGTGTGTCTGTGGGACACTCCTAAAAGAGTGATTTATTGTATGATTCTGTGAGAAGACTCTAAGGATTTCACCAACCTGGGAACAATTTTATATTAATTTCTCAGTTCAGGATCTAGAGGCTTGTGGTCGGTGTCAAAATTCAGATTCCCCACAACTCAGAAATAACTTTCACAAATTTGTTTCTCCAGTCAGAATCCTTGCCAGGTGAACTGGCCTTGGGAGCTGGATTTATCTATTCCCCCTCTACTTGTCAAGGGAAGCCCTTGAAGATTCAACATTTAGACAGGGTTTCCATTTACATCTCTAGCAGATGTTTTATAACGCTACATATTTTCTACTAAAAGCCTTTAAACCTTTCTCCTAACCATGAGGCCCTCAATCCAGGCTCAGTATCACATGAGATGATGTGCTCATTTATGGCAACTAGGAAGAAGGGAGGTTCCATCACATATTTTAAGCTCAGCTAAATTGTTTTAAAATTATATTTTATCTAGAATTTCCATACATTTGAAATGAGGGGTGAGGAAATCAATCAGACTGTTATCTTCCTGGAAGTTGATTCTAGCTTAACATACTCTATTTACTAAACAACCATTAAACTGATTCTCTTACATAAACTAGAAACCAGAAAAAAAATTACTATAGAAATGGCAGTAACTATTATGGTCACAACAGTCTAGAGAAACATAGAGTCTTGATTTATCTCTTTTTTCTTAACTCTTGTGATATGTTAATTACAAAATTGAAGCTCACAGGGGGAAAATTTTATAAGCAGCTACCTCCTGGTCCATTTCCCTAGCAACCATTATTAGTCTTTTATATTCACAACTCTGTTTACTAAAGAGCACTCTGTCTCTAAATAAGAAAATTATTTATGTTACCAAATTCTCTAAGGATCTTGCACTGGCAGCTGATGGTCTTTGTTGTTACTTCAAGGCAAAGAAAAATTCTATGTAGCAATTATTCAAAAAGTATGTTTCCCCTTTATTTTGGTCTCAACATTAAATGGTTATCATTATGTGATAGAAGCAAATGTACAAAAAATGAGTAGTGCAGAATCAAATCTAGGTTCAGACATTATTTTACATAAGGTGATGGCAAGCAGCTTTGTGATTACTTTTTTGTACATCTCTGCTTCATTTTAAGAAAATCCTAAATAACAAAAGCATAATGATAAAGTGATGTTTTTCCCAATTTTTTTTCTGAAGAACATTAGTTCTTCACAATCACTCAAACAGGAATACTATCATAAAACTGAAATGAAATTTCCCCCTTTGTACTGCAACTATCCAGATGTGAAAGTCTGCAGAATCCATTCCCCTCATAGAAATTCATAATCACATTTGCATATCAAAAGCCCTGTAAAATTCTAAACTAAGGAAACTTTGCTTAATCCAGTGTTTCTCAAACTTACTTGGACGCTAGATATCTTTTCTTTCTTTTGAATAGCTCTCACTGTATCTTGGGAAGCACTAAGTTCAAGTTAGGTGTCTTCCATTTCTTACATGTGCCCTTGGACAATCTCCTTAACTTTATTTAGATTAATTTTCCTTTCTGGAAAATGACAATGAAAATAATACTTACTCGAGAGGGTTATTGGTGGGAACAAACTAGATACATATGAAAACATTTTGTAAATGTAAAGTTCTATTCAAATTCAAACAATTTTTAAAAGTTAGTAGAGGAATGTTTACACTATAAAAGTGTTTTCATTTTACAAATTATTCACTTAAGGACTAACTTGTATAATGCATTTCTTGTGGCATTTAAATAAATCTAACAATTTTCTATCAACTTTTCAAGAAGTTCTATATTTTGGCAATGTGTACTTTTAATGTTAAAATACCTTACTACAATTTACTCTGATGTAGTAAAAGCTATCCTTTGCAATACTTTGTTATAATCATCCTCATATTCCCTCTTTACTACCTCAGTGTTAAGTTTCAAGAACTTTGTCTTTTCTCAGTATACACACTTCCAGAAATAACTGTACTAAAATCTGCCGTTATGAAGAGGTGTCTTAAACTCCCAGTTGGCATGTATAATTATAAGGAGTATAAAATATTTTTAAAATAGAAAAAAATACTTATTAAGTATTACCTGTCTAGATTCTACATCAAAGTTCCACTAAACGTTCATTGTTTCTAAATGAAAAGATGGCTAAGTAAGTTATAGTACCCATGTAAAAGTCTATGTGGAAAATATTCCATGAAGAAACAATATGTACAAAGGTCCTGAGGTGGAAATGATGCTGTGTGTTTAAGTATGGAGGAGAAACTTTTATGCCTCTATGACAGGAGAATGGCAAAAAGGGAGATAAAGCTGGAGTTAATATAGGTATGAGAGGCAGGAACCAAACTACGTAGAAGCTCGTAAAATTTCATTAAAAGGGTAGTGAGCAGCAGGGGCTTGAGAGAATCTCACATAAGCTTTAGGAATTCTCTGGCTTCACTAAGGAGACTGTAGTGTAGGTGGGAAAATATTGGAAGCAAGGATTAGATGCTGCTGAAGTAATCAAGATGAAAGATAATACGCTAAGGTTTCTCCAATAAAGGTACTGAGGAGTGGTCCAATTAAAAATGTATTTTGCAGGTAGAGTCAACAGAATTTGAAGTGAATTCCATGCATGATATAAGAGCAAAGAGGAATCATGGATGATGCCTAGGCTTTGGACCTAGGTGAAAGGGCAATTTACTAACACCTGGAGAGCTTGGTAGCAGCCAATTTATGTAGGAGAGAAAATTAATTATTCTCGACTTGGCTATCTTATGTTTGAGATACGTGTTAGGCATCTAAAATAAGAAGTTGAATAAGAAGTTGTTGGATGTAAAATGTTGAATATCAGTATTATTTACTTGGTATTTGAAGCCATGGGATATCCAGGGTAAATGGAGTTGTCGTATTTAGAAAAGGGACATTGCTTTTCCTTCTTCCACTAAGATGTATTTTTGTATTTTGTATTTTTTTTTTTTTTTGCTTCCCTTCCTGGGACAGGTCATGCATGTATGCCTATTCCAAAGGTTTACTACATTTTTTTTTGCCTCCTAGAAACATGATAGTTGGCAATAATTCACATTGAACACATTAGGCACAAACCTTATATTTGCTGCTACCTTTTAGAACAAGCTTTTTATTTATTGTATTCTCCTTGCTATAAGATCAAATCACTTTTATATTCTCATAGCACTCAATGTTTTCCTTTGCAGAAATTGCCACAATTTTAGTAACTAATTACAAGATAATTTTTCCCTTTTTTTATATATAGAAAATCATTTTATATACCTTTATATAGCTTGCTCCTTCTCTCCGGCTCCATTTTCCATTTTACACTAGCACATCGTTTAGTACTTCTTTCTGCAAGAATCTTAGGTAATGTATTCTCTTAGTGTTCCTTTATCTGAAAATATTTGTATATCTGAAAATATCTTGTCTTCATTCTTGAATCACAGTTGGCAGAATTCTTTTGAACATTTGCCTTGCACATTGAAGATATTATTCCATTTTCTTCTAACATCTATTGTTGAGGAAAAGTCAGCCAGCCTGCAGCAGTTTCTGCCTTTAGTCCTTGGTAGCTTTTATGATGATCTTCCTGATCGTTGATGTTCTGGGTTTCATGCAGACCTTGCTAGGTGTGAACTTGTTTTTATTTATTACACAGTGGTTGAGCTTTATTCAGTTTGAGGACTCATGTAAATTGAGCTTTATTAAATTTGAGGACTCATGTAAATGGAGACTTATTCGATTTTGTTAAATGTCAGTCGTTTATATAAAATAATGTCTCTTCCTCAGGGTCTCCACTCTTTTTAGGCATATGTTTGAGCTTTTTATTCTATCCTCTCCATCTTTCAGTATTTTCAGCAAAGCAAAATTTTCCTCATCATCTTTCAAGTAATATATTCTTTTTTATTCTACAATGGATCCACCATTAAAAAGTTGTTTATTATTTCAATAATTATATGTTAATTTCTAGACTCTATTTTATCAAAGTTTCCTATTCACTCTTCAAAATGGCCTGTTCCTATTGTAAGAATTCCATTCCATCCTTATTTTCTAAATCTTTTTGAACATTAAAAAACACAATTTCATGTCCTTTACTGACTATTTTATCTCTAATTTCCTCAGGTGTGTATACTCCTTTTATTTTTTGTTGTGTTAACATCACTCACAAAAGGAATCTTTTTATATCCATTGTAATTTTAGTCTGTGAGCTTATTTTGCTCAGGAGTTTCACATAAGCTCTGGGTTGTTATATACCCTCACTGTGCAATTTTGTGGTTGTATTTTCTTGGGATTTCTGAGGTTAACTGTCTAATGCTAAAATTAAGCTTAATAAAATTATGCATAGTTTTCTATTAAGAAATTTTCAAAGCCTTTATTTTTTTCCTCTTTTTCTTTACCTTGCTATAGAAAATAATTTAGATAATGCTCTATTGCCAAGTTCATGGAGAATTATGCCTTCATTGGTAGAATCACCAGCTTTGTATGAAATTTCCTGCAAATATTTTGTGACTCTAAGCAAAACTACTGGCCAAAGATTACGGAGTCTAATTTGTAATTTACATTGAACAAAATAGATCTATCTGGCGCAGTGGTTGAGAGTCCGCCTGCCGATGCAGGGGATACGGGTTCGTGCCCCGGTCTGGGAGGATCCCATATGCCGCGGAGCGGCTGGGCCCGTGAGCCATGGCCGCTGGGCCTGCGCATCCGGAGCCTGTGCTCCGCAACGGGAGAGGCCACAACAGTGAGAGGCCCGCATACCGCAAAAAGAAAAAAAAAAAAAATAGATCTATCTGTTGTTAATAACATTTTATTTTTTTATAAATTTATTTTATTTATTTATTTTTGGGTGCGTTGGGTCTTCGTTGCTGCGAGGGGGCTTTCTCTAGTTGCGGTGAGCAGGGGCTACTCTTCGTTACAGTGCATGGGGCTTCTCATTGCTGTGGCTTCTCCTGTTGCGGAGCACGGGCTCCAGGCGCATGGTCTTCAGCAGTTGTGGCTCACGGGCTCTAGAGCACAGGCTCAGTAGTTGTGGTGCACGGGCTTAGTTGCTCCGCGGCATGTGGGATCTTCCTGGACCAGGGCTCTAACCCATGTCCCCTGCATTGGCAGGTGGATTCTCAACCACCGCGCCTCCAGGGAAGCCCCAATAACATTTTAAATCTATGGTACCCACCGAGCCTAATTCTCTTAATGACCTACAAAGATATTATAAATTTTTAAAATAATGTGTCTCCTTTCCAATGTTAACTTATATACAGGAAGAGGAAGAAAAAAATTGATTCACTTAACCTCTATAATGTAGCGGGTATTTTACATATATTTCATTAACACAAACATCCTCATCCCCATGGTAGAGATGGAGGAAACCAGGCTGGGAGAGACTGACTGGTGATCATACAACCAGCAGATGGAATCAATGGGATTCACCATCAGGGCTGTTCATCCCAGGGAGTCGTCTATTTTACTAGACCACACTGCTGTTGTAAAACATCCTACAGAAAACATTCCTTATGTTCAGTTTACAGTCGTTGTTTGGTCTTCACTGAACAGCCAGGTCTCTAAGCCAACAGGAACTACATTAGAAATGTCTTGTATTCCTAACTAAGGTGGGGGCTTCAACATGCTCAATACCTGGAGAAAATCTTACCTGCTTTCTCCCAGTCTGTTTTCCCTTCTTTCTGCTCTCCAGGATTGTCCTGAGGACAATGATTTGCAGATATTCTCTTCTCTGATTTGGTCTGCACTCCTACCTGGCCTGGGGCTGCGCTTCATGGCTCCCTGAGACAAAGTTCTATGGCTTTTCTGAGCTTTACTATTGCCATATATAACTCTGACCTGGACATAGTCCCTGAAGTACACTAATTTTACACTGCTCAGTCCATTTCTGTGTCTTTATCTCTAAAGTAAAGACAATTGATTTCTCATTTTAAACCCAGTTCTCAAATGTTAAGCACTTCATAGTACTGCCTACCATCTTGAATTACTACTGCTAAGATATGAAAGATCAACTGAAAAATCCCTGAGTCCAAAGAAAGTCTAGAGTTTATATACAGAGAAAATAAAAAGGGACATTTGAGAAGAAGAAAGATGGAAGAAATAGAGAAGGGCAATGGAAGAGGAGGAAAGAAATTGTGAAGCTATGACTACCTGTGCTACATCAGAGCCATTGTAGGATTACCCCAAACATAACTTTTAGTTAAGCTGTTTCCTTGTGGCTATCTCAAATATCCTCACCTTAGATTAATTGGGAAAGATGACTCTAACCAGTGGACATGTGAAATCAGTTTTTTAATATGTATTAGTAATCAGTGGAATATAAAGATACATCTTAGATTTATCTGTCTATCCATCAGTCTGTCTGTCTATCTATCTATATCATCTTTCAGGTCTAATAAAAATCCAAAGCTAAATATAATTGTAATATTAAATGGATTATTCTTCATGCATATTGTTATTGCTTCTATTATCATGGAAAGTTAAAAGTTAACATAAAAATATTTTCCCCAAGCAAGGCACCTTCTGAATTTTGGATCCTTCAGATATAAAATCAAGAAGAAATGTTTTATGAAGAAAATATATTATAGTATCTTACTATAATTTATTTTAAAAATTCTACACTGGTTCACTTATCCTTACTTTATTTCACCAATCATTATTACGTTTTACAAATATTTGTTAGAACCTATTATGTGCAAGGACACAATGGCATTTTAAGTGAGTCGTTTATGGAGATTTTTGATCCTGTGTCTATTTAACTATAAAGTGTTAATAACTTACCTTGACTAAGTTGTAAAAAAAATTAATCCTGGGTGTGTCAAGATATGGGGGAAATTGGAATGGAGAAAATAGTGAGTAGTAAGATAATTCAAAGTGGAGGACTTAAATGATGTATTAAGTCGAGGCAAGAATATTTTACTTAAATTTTCTTTATGGTTGCCTTAATCTTTCAATTCATTCTGCATCCACAGACACAGGCTTTCTGTTAGTGTAAGCTTGAGTGATTTATGACATATTATGCTCATAATATCTACTATGAAGGATAATAGGCTGAAATGTGCAATGAGCTAGTATTGGACTTTAAATGTAATATAGTTTCAACATACCTTACATTACTACTTCCAATTTCTCAGAATATTCAGCTACTATTAAATCTTAAGGTACTGGATTTCTTAGAAAACAGTGTATTCATGGATTTTTCTAACACGTTAAAAGAAGTAACAATATGCAGTATTTTTTCCCTTGGTTAATAAGCAACATTAACAAAATTATATGCTTATAAAATAAAGTTATATTAATTGTTTAAGACATATTCAAACATTTACCCCGTATTAAATGGAATCAACAACATCACAGAAGAAATTCCCAAGAAAGTCTCACCTATGGGTCGAAACGAATGCAACTGTCATTAACATAGGTCAAAAAGGGTTGAATATCTGTTGTTTCATGTAAGTCGACCTAACATAATTACAAAGCCTCATTTTCCAGACTTTCAGACCCTGGTTTTGTGAGGAGCACTGTCTTTGCATAATGACAGAGTGGTGACCATTCTGCTTCACTTTACAATATCTCAGAATAGGAGCAAAAACGTACCTCTTAGAAAATCCCTATGGTTTATTCCCTACTACAGATAAAGAGCTAAAAAGACCAAGCTTACGATTATGAATTGTATTTTTAAAGAGAGAATCACAAAATTTCCATCCAGTTTTTTGAAAGAAAGAAGAGCAGTTGTTTCTTTTCCTTTTGGCTTATAATAGTTCAGTAGTAACAATATTTGATATTTTTCAACCTGCTACCAATTATTAACAATCTTACTAGGCATACAATCCTTCTAATAAGCCTTTTAACCCATTGAGCAGCTAAGCGAGGTATGAGGACTAAGCTATTATTCTATAAGTCAATGAGATAACAAGGCCTTGTGCAAGTTGGTATAAGAAGTTGTTTCACAAAAGATTTATTATTTACCATGTATACATTAAGAAAGTAAAATTAGCATGGGATGGTCTCAGGAAAGCAATACATATTTTTGGATTAGATGCTGAAATAAAGTAAATGTATGATAAATTGACAAATTCACATTTCTAGTGTTATGAAAAAATGATGTGGCAAAAGAAATTAAGATGTATTTTTCATTTTTGATAAGGGGGCTGTTTCCTATGATCTGTTAAGGGATTATGTTTTTAATCTGAAAAATTAACCACTAGTGTTGCAGAAGCCCAAAGTGAGGGGGAACTACTCACTTTCAGATTGCATATTAGCACTTTGAAATTGCACCCAGATTTTTTTCTATTGGTTAGTAGGCCTCTGTTATTAGAGTAGTAGTTGCAAACACATATGTAGGTTTGCCAATAACAACTCACAATTTGTGCAAAGTTGAGTCTTCGAAACTGAGCAAATTTGCTCTCAATTTCCCGCCAGCGCTTGCTGAGCTGGATCTGAGTTGGCTCCACTGCCATTGCTGCCCCATCCTCAGACAAGCCCTCAGCTTGCCTACGCACTGCATTCAGCTCCTCTTTCTTCTTCTGCAACTCACGATCAATTTCCTATTGAGCAAAACCAATACAGGGCCCAGGGCAGTTAGCTAACCACATTAACCAACCTATAAGCAGCACATACCTGTCCCAGAAATTTCATAGGCTGTTGTCATTTTATTGTCACTTTTCATAATTTACAAGTATGGAAGCCATCACTGTCATCTTCACCCAAGAATCCAAATATTATTTCAGTTATCTTTTGAATGCTCAGTTTTAGATATTCTAATTGAGAAAATACTGAAATTGATCTAACAGTTTTCTTTCTTCTCAATTCCTCTAGTATGTTGGGGCTGACCCAAATTGGAGTGATTACTCATTATTTCTTAGGGACCATCCATATAGAATATAATTTAGAGGGTAAGTGAATAAGTAATTTATTTCCTTTTTAGAGTTTTGAGGAACTCAACAGAGAATGAAGCAAAATAAAGAGTGTAAAATAATAACAGAAAAAACATCTTCAGACAATATGCAACAAATAAATCTATAGAGATTTGACACTGATGTGTGAAGATGCTCTGATGAAATGAATGTGCTAACATGAGATAGAAGTCGTCCATATACCGATAAGTCATTTGTTCATCTGGAACAAAGATACACAGAGTCAATTACAATTTTACCAGAAAACATATGACATTTCTTAATTCATTTTACATTGTCTAAGAATAAAACATTTTATTCATTCAACATTATGTCAATTGAAAAACACTTACACAATACATTTACTAAAACAAACAAAAAAAATACAAAGAAATGCATCAAATTGGGGAGAACACTAATAGAGGAAACAACATCAACACTTCAAAAATGATCCATACAGGTTAAGTTAAATAAATTAAACTGTAGCAACAAAATCTGGGATTGACATTCTAAAACAACATTACCTTTATTTTCCTTTCATCTCTGGGTTCAGGTAGGCTGGCTAATTTTTTTTCAAGGTCATCCAAGCATTTCAGGAGATCATCAGCCTGCCTCTTGTACTGATACCACTGGTGAGAAATTTCTAGAGCCTTTTTTCTTCTTTGAGACCTCAAATCCTGTTCATGGTGCAGATATTATTAAAATATCAATATATAAGTATATTACACTTCTGGCTGTAGTCATTTAAAAATAATTTGGGTCCCTCATCTTCTTGTTCAGTTTCAGTTAAATTCACATTTAAATGCTAAACATACAAATAGATGATTAAATTATGTATTCATGTGACAGGACCCATGTACATGAAGCTAAGAAACCTGAACAACCCACTTCAAGTATTTTCTCTTAGCATGTTCAAACTTGTTTAGAAATTTTTTCACATTTAGTTAACTCTTAATGAGTCAACTAAATTATCGTGTTGAGTATGTGAAATAATTTAATATGTGCATTCAACTGAGTTAACTACATACTTGTACAAACTTAATGAGTTTTTATTTGAATTTTAAAATCGGTAAAAATTCTAAAATTGATATCTTCAGCCCTAGGTTCAAATTTTTAAGTTTATATAGCCAAGCAACTTACACTCATGATCTTAAAACTCTCTATAAAATAGTTTCATAGGCCATTAATATTTTGTGATTAGAAATATAAAGTGTTCTTAGTTAGCATATAAATTGCTTCAAGCTATATATATTCAAGTGTGAAAAATGTATACCTGTGAGTGTACATGAAAATGACAATTTAAATGTTACGGCAAACTTTTTCTCATCGTAACAAATCCAAATGCAAAATGATAAAATTATTTAGAAAAGAAAAGGGAAAGTGCATGGTTTCCAATCAACCTGATGAGATAAATAAGGGTGACTGCTTACTAAATCAACAAAGGGGGGGAAGTTTATCATCTTACTCCTTACAAAACCACCCAATGTCTTCCGTGATTAATAGAATTTGTTGTAATGCTATTTTACGATAACACAAGGGAACGTAAGAGCTCAGGATACAGCTTTCATTTCTTCAGAGCAGTAGCAATTAGGGTTTCATGTACAGATATAGCTGGAGCCAAAGAAAATAATGAATACCAAAGGACTGCTGAAATATTCATTGCATTGGAAAGTTTTTACCTTCTTTGAAATATTTCATAAGGACTAGAATTGAAGCCACTTGGCAGATTAACAATTGAATTTGGTAGATTGGTTTGGCAAGTGGAGTAGATTTTCATTAATCACTTTTAACATATATTTTCAAAAATGATCTCGATTTCATTCTGCATTTTGTTTAAAACTGAGGATGTAAAATTTACTCCAGTTTACATTTTTAGTTGAATTTCTAAAGCTCCTGTGGAGGTATTAAATGCCTGGGATGAGCCAGATGGAATGCTGCTTTTTTCAAAGGTACCAAGATACAGCCACGCGAATGAGAGTTGAGCCGTGCCTTACTGGTGACACAACTCACATCTTTGCCAAGAGAAAGGCCTTGTGGTCATAAAATCTGAAACTCCTTTTATTTCCTAAGCACAGGTGATGTGTAATGTGTAAAGGTATTAAGAGACATTATAGAGATTTCTTTACAGGTATGCCAGATAACCATTAAACACTGCTGTTCAGTAGGACACATATCATATGACCAGTGTAGATGCTTCTAAAAGCTTGGTCACAGTTGGAAGCATGTGAATTACACAGCTTTCTGATTTTCTGAGCACATTATGGCTTGCTCTTGCACTCCCTCAGGGAAGAGGCCTTTTCTAGTTACTATATTTATCAGCAGTTACCTTCAGAAAACCTGCTGGCCAATTAGACTTTCCTTGTGGATTCCCTGCAGGCACAATATTGTGTAATTACATTCTCAGCAGTGTTTATTTGCTTGTCTGACTATATGGGGAAAGGTTTTATACTCTTATTTGCATACAGAAAGCAGACTCTATCCACCTACAAGGTGGATCCACCTTGTAGCCATGTATCCATGGCTACATAGCTCTAAAAGGGTGATTTACAATGAAAAGCTCAGCAATTAACAGTATTAGAAAAATCAGCCATGCATGCAAATAGTGAATATTGAAAAGTACATTAAAAAAATAAAAGGTTATTTCACAAAATTCTTCACATGTCCAGTCTCTTCTCAAGAACTTTCTCGATACTATTTCTAGATACTAGATAATATTCTATTTTGTCCTTCCTGCACAAATCCAGATGAGTCACATGGGTACTTGAAGCTATATGCTATCACTGGCTAACATAAGAGTACCAGTTCTTCTTCAAGGACATTAAGATTATTTTAGAGGACTCCTATATAAATGAAATTAGACTTATAAATGCTTAGTTAATTGCAAAGAGTGACTCTCTTAAAGGCAAAATGAAGTTAACTGAAAAAAATTAAGTATTAAACAAACACTAGCTTACCAAAAAAGTGGACCTACTCTAAATCAAATCAATAAAATATCACAAGCAGAAAGCCTAAAAAATATACAGGTTGTTTATTCTGGCAGTTAAGTAGGTTTTCCAAGACAAATGTAAAAATAACTTACAAAAATAAATTATACTACAAAATTAAATATATGAACACTATGAATGATGCATGTTAATATCTTTCTATTACTACTCAGAAAAATTTGTCTAAGTAAAAAAAAAACCCAACTTCTAAGCAACACATCTTTCAAAATCAAAGACAGCACTCAAAAATGTTAAATAAAACACAGACATTGAACAGAAGAAAATGTGTTTCTGTTGACTAAGATTCTTAAGCAGATTTTATTTACGCACAAGAGTTTTACCCTACACATGAAAAAATAAAAACATAGGCAAGGTATATTATAATTTTAGCTCTAATACCTTGAGAGCATTATGTTTTGTCTGTAACAGCTGCTGTTTTATCTTTATTTCCTCTCGCTTTCTCTCATCTGTGATTCTTTGTTGTAAGTTGTCTCCTCTTTGCAACAATTCTTTTACAGTACCCTCATTGTCTTCACTCTGATTAAAAACAACAAGTACAGTCTTCATTTTGGTTTTAAGAAAGCTGTACATCGTTAACAGAGATAATAAAACATGTTATTTAAACACACAAAAAATCCAATTTAAAACTTTCAGTATCCTAAGATACTGCACTCATAGTTTTTCTTTTATATGTTGTACTTTAACTTTTAAAAGAAGTAAGTTTCCTCCTGCCTAGTTCAAAAGGACACGTGATTAGTCATATGTAGGAAGATGGGGGAATAAGGTACTTCAACATTTCAGACAAGTGAACTGCTATGAAAGCATTCTTTTGGCTTTGATTTTTAGTGCATTTCTAGAAATTAAAGAAGTTGATAGAAGCAAACTAAACTTGTCACTTATAATGCTAATTCACAGAGGAATACAGATGTTGCCGTGTGAGTGTGAGATGACAACAAGGCTTAACATTTTAACACACACTCCTAAGTGAAAATACATTATTTTAAATGGACACTGATTTCTAATGACCTCTGCTTTAAATAACCTAAATGCCCAAATTTAGAACAAATATTAGGGCATTAGTAAAAAATGATGTGATCAATTGTTGCCAAATACTGCAGTTAATTAATTTCTAAAAAATGTCATATATGCATGTTATTTTTAAATAAATACAATTAAGTAAGTATTAAAATATGGATTAGAAAAATGACTTTAAGCATTTTCAATATGCATTTTGGTTTTTAGACTCTAAGAATATTATTTTATTTACTTTGAAATAAAATTATTTGAATAAGTGTTAGTTTAATAGAGTAGCATATGTGACCATGTGATTTTCCACCTCTATTTTCCTATCTTCCTATCTTCCTTTCAACTCAATATATGAAAACTGTCTATCAAGGAGGTTCACATTGCTATGGTACCCAAGGTACTCTGATGAACTAAGAATAACAAATATTAGACAGTTTTTAAAAATTCACATGTATGTATGTGAATAATCATCCATGGTATTCAATGTTACATATTTAATTCTGTAATGCATATGTAAACTTCTACACACAACTGAGGAACTATTCATTTCTTTAGAGGAAATGGGATTTTCATCTGAGATTTGCCAGTTACTAGTCTAATAAAATAATATAACATAGACATTTATGTTTATAGTCTGTGAAAGACCTTACTTTTAAAAAATATGTCTTTAAAAAGTCTGCAACATTTCCTGGGGCTGAGGACAAAAATAATAAACTAACAAAAGCTCCCACTTCATTTCTTTCCCCACACCAGCTGAGAGCTAGAGGGCAGAGTTGGTGAACAGCCCAAGAGGTAAGTAGCACTCTTTTCCACCTCGGTGCCCTCTGGTTTCTTCTTTGACATGAAGGAGAGGTAGCAGTAACTCAGCATCTTGGAAAGGCTCTTCTTGTCTTTCCAGGAGCTGAGTTGGCAAGGCCACCAAACTCCATATGTGGGGAGTACTGATTTAGGCAGCTCCAGGAAGTCAGAATTGATACCAAGAGAACTAAGATTGGTGGAAATGGTTCTCCTACTGCTTCACATACCTATTATTTACAATTTATAATTTGCCTTTTGATATCATTTTCAAGCACTGTCTGAGAAGTCGCTAGCATTGATACATGTCTGAGAAATCTCTAGCATGATATACGCAAAGGTTAAGATTGCCATATAGGTGATGGCTGTGAGAGGGGAAAGGAAACTGTGAAAATGGGGTGGAGGGAGAAAAAGAAGTCAGTGAAAAGGGATGTGATGCAGAAATATTCAAGCTAGAGAGAAATGTAAAAGACATGTTGAAATTAATCAGGGTTTAAGGAGAAAGTTATGAGTCTGGGAATAGCCCACATGGTTATATTTTTTTATTCCCATGAAATAAGCAGCATGAATTTATACATATTTTAGATATATACTACACTACTTATTCAACTTTTTTATAAAACCACCTTGTGGTAAGCTTTAATAAACAATGTTTATATCATGTGTAATTGCCCCTTCTCCAAAATAAATGTTATACTACCAAAAATGGCATTGACACAAAATATCAGTCATCTATGATGGTTGTGTTTTTTATTAAGTTTAGTTTATTTTCTGATTTGACTCTTTTCATCCATTACATTTTGTCCTTTGAGCACAGGTCAAAGCAAAATTGCTGGGCTATTTATTAGAATCTGTAAGTGCTCCTGTATGTCCATACCATAGTAATTTGGCATTCATAATGACAGTTCAACAAGAATACTTTGCTCTTGTAATAAATCATTAGAATCACAAAATGTGCAAGGTATGCTCTGAGCATTTAGTTGGAGACTTGTGTTATATAATTTCTTTCCAAATATTTATTCATTTTCATTCCTAGTTCATTCACAATTTTATCACAACCAATTTACCATATCTTTATTGAAGTCTTCCTCTTTCAGATTCACCCCCTGCTGAATTTCAGCCTCCAGTGGTTCAAGCAATTTTTGTATATCTGAGTTAAACTGCTCCAATTCCTTCAAAGGAATGGAGGCCTAAAAAAAAAGATAGTGCTAATTTAAATCAAAATTACTTTTTATTAGAAATATAAGACAAAAAATACATTTGTTCAACCTCTTGTTGCTAAAATAATGACATGCATTATGTTTCCATATTATATTTTATGAAAGTGTTGAATTACAACTGGGAAAGTACCTGGGGATGCAAATAAAGACATTTAACATCATCAGAGCCAAATATACATACAAGATAATGCAATTCATCATTCTGGCTTTTCAACAAAAGTCAATTTCCATATATTTGGCTGGTCTAATTGTTAATATCCTAAAGTTGAATTTGATCTTATTTTAAATATTCTGATATAAATACCATTTGGGTAAAAATCTCTTATCAGAAATTGCCTCATTCATCAAACAACAGTAACATCAGTTGGAAATGCAGAATTGTCTCCTTATCCTCAGAAAAACTACACTGCAATCTGCTTAGATATTTTACATGACATTTTTAGCATGGCAGAATTGACAGGCATGCTCCCATAAGACAAAAAAAAAATGTCATTAGTTTGCCTTAGGCATCCTTTATTTGGTAGCACAAAAAAATTCAAAAGAATGAACCCTGAATATCTCAAATGAAAAATCTGAATATGTGTTTTCCAAACTTATAAGCATCACAGTTTCTTTGATTTTGAAATTCATAATGACCATAGTCTCAAAAAACTTTAAAATTCCTGTTTTTCTAAAGAAACCACTTGAAGAGGAGTGACTAATGAAAATACATTGAAAATCAAATATATATTCAAAAGAATAGGCAAGATTTAAAGTTTAAACAGTTAATAACATAAATGTTTATTCTATTATCTATACCCTGTATTCAATTTCTTTGCATTAAAACACTAGAAAATATTTTATATCTGATAGCTTTTGAAAACACACAGGTGATAAATAGAAATCTTATTTTCTTACAGAGCTAAACATTTTCCACTTGTAAAACCAATTGAGAAACCACCCACTGTCTTAATGCCAGAATGACACATTCATCAAGTTTGGTCCCCACCCACTCTTCCACAACACATTCCTAGTCATAGTCTTACTCTTTATTTATGAGACAGCATCTCCTAGAGGACAATAGGGATAAGTGTCAAGGAAAAACCAAATATCTGAAGGTATTTAGTTCCTAATGAAGAAGTGAACCATCAAATGCTATCCATGAGAACATAATTTTCACAGGAAGAAACATGAATAAACACTTATCTTCTAGGTACTTTTACACAAGAAACATGAATAAACACTTATCTTCTGGGTACTTCTACACATGCCAGAAAGGATTTATAGACTCTTTTTAAAGGGACTTATTTTCAATACTAGTTTTTAAATCCTAATGAACATTTGAAATTTGAAATATCATAATATGTTCTTGAACCAGTACAGATTGCTAATATTATAGATATGCACGTAAATGTTGTTTCAATCTCTGTATTCTTAACGTACTTCTATACTTTAAAATCATATATTGTACAATATATTATAAGAGCAGCAGCCTTTAGAATCATAATTACACAATATTAATTCGATGGTATTTATGTTACTGAATTGTTGTGCACATTTCCTAACATTTAATAAGAGCAACTGCATTGGTCTATATGATTTTGTGAACATATGAAGATAAATAATATTTAAAATAACTTTTTGAGTACTTGGAGGTCAAAATAACATGGGTCCATTTGCAGGCAGATTTATCTGTTTTACTCCTACACTTGCTTCCTCTCTAGCTCATCTTTCCTCCACATACTCAAATACAGTAGTTTCAAAGGCTCAAAACTTGGGCATCCGTAGCTCTCTCTCAATACTCCTTCCCTAATAAATTGTACTATCTCCCAAAACTTAACTATAACTTTCATAATATCTGTCAAATATTCCTCTTTAGCTGTGACCTCACTTTTGAATTTCAATCTAGACTCTCAGTAGCCACCTGATTTCTCACTTGAAGTTCAGCATGTCTAGAAATGAGCTTATTATCTTCCCCCAAACTGCTTGCAACATCAACTTTGCTAGCTCTGTAAATACAAGACCATTTTTTTTTCTGAGTCATCCATGCTTAAAACATGAGTCATGCTATTTTCCAGCACTTCACTCTAATGTCTAATAAATACCAAATACTTGCCAATTCATTCACCATGATTCACTTGCTTTCTTTTCCCAGACACACCATCTCTCCTAGTCCTCACACAAGAGCTAAGGCAATAGCCTCCTTACAGGGCTATAATCCTTCCCACCTCACCAGTTCTATCCTGTGCACTGTAATCAGGTCAGTATATTCCAAAACCATGGCTTTCATTATGTTATTTCTCTGCTCAAGAAGTACAAGTCAAATAAGGTCCAAACTCCAGCATGATAGTCAAGGCTTCCCCTAATCTTGTCCCAAGGACCTTTCTAGCCTTATTTAAGTGGTCCTAATACAATCTTTCTTACAGGTCTATTGGTAAACTCCTGGTATCTCTCCCTCAAGGCTTAGAATGTTTTTAACCTTCTGGTGAAGAGCCTAAAACTCCTGCATGAGAATGCCTAGATTGGACCTGGGCTCCACCATTTACCAGCTAAGGGATCTTGGGCAAGTTATTTCTCCTCTTTGAGCCTCAGTTTCTTTATGTGTAACATGAGGATAAGAAGAATATCTACCTCATAGAGCTTTTATGAGGATCAAGTATGTTAGAATGTTGTTTGGTATATAATAAATGCTCAATAAATATTGGTCTTATTGTTTCCCCTCAAATTTGTACCCATCCATTGGCTCAGGTCAAGACCTTCCTCTTTTGAAAACATATGGTTTACGAAGGATAAAATAAATGCTTGTTGACATGGCATTTTTATTTTAACAACTTATTTGACAAAATCATGAAATTCTAATGGTGAACATGGAGAAACTGACACTCCAGTTTGGTAAAGTTGTATCATTCTTTAACAACAAAACTTAATTAATTAATCTGCATCAATGTAGAGAGTGGTCTCAAGGAGGATGCCAAAGGGCTTTGCACTTGTTCTGCCCTTTGCAGTATTTTCATCAGGAATTATCTGGAGACCAAAATGTATGCAAAAACACACACATTGAGAGGGATGAGTTTCACGAACATCCTATGAAGATGAGTAATTTGCCTGTCTGGTTCAACCTAGAGTCATTCCTGGTACATAGTAGGCACTCATAAATGAACATTTCCTGAAAAACTAAGTGAATACATGACTAATCATAGAATAGCAGAATATTTCAAGGAAATCTTGAATGATCGGGAATTTTAAATAACACAATTTCCTCTGTATAAAATTGAAGAGACTGAAAAATAAATAAATAAATAAAATTGAAGAGACTAGAGTAATCAGCACTTCATGTGTGGATATATATTAATTGCTGGCCAAATGTTAGCAACAACACGATACCACTAGGTACAAAAATAATATAAGAAGATATGAATAGATTTTAGGAAACACTAGTACAAAGTGATGAATTATTCAAGCAAGACAGTGCAAACTTAGATTTCATTAGTAGTATGTGTAGGGTCCAGATTTCCTAATCAAAGACTACTATGCATTTGTTAAAAATAAGACCATTATGCAGATTAGGGATTTTAATTGTTCTGTGTGGTTCCAAAGTGAATAACTAGAGCCAATGGGTAGAAATTACTTGGAGTCTGAATTTTAGTTTAATATAGGAACAACTAATTAGTGTTGCAAATGTTTTTGTTTTTAAAGCACTAAATTTTAAAGTAGTGAGTTTCTCATTGCTGAAAGTACATAAGCACAGGTAGGATGATGAGGTATTAGCATATATGTTAGAAATAAGACAGTTTTTACATGAATACTTCCCTAAAATTTTATCAATTTACAGTAAATTCTCTCCTCTGAATTCAAGAGCTTTGTTTACTGTAGCTATGCAGCTATATAGAAATATTATGCAAGTCATATATGTAATTTTCAATGTTCTACTTGCCATACTAAAAAGTAAAAATAATCAGATGGATTTAATTATATTTTTCCAAATATGTCCAAATATTATTAAACCTATAATCAATATAAAATTATTAATAAAATATTTTACTTTCATTTTTTCATATGAAGATTTCAAAACCCACTGTGTTTTACACTTAATGGCACATCTTAATTTGGAGTAGCCACATTTCAAATATTCAATAGCCATATGTAGTCTGTGGCTACCTTATTGGACAGTACAGATCAATAGTAACTACTATGACAACGACATTGAAAAGAACCAATAGTTCATTATTAGTATGAAATATGTCACAGGAGTAATGTCTTACTAATAGGAGTCTAAATGCTGATGCTTTATTTAGTAAATTTTAGTGGATTTAGATAATTCTTATAATGTCCATCTCATTCACTTGCACCCAGATGTTTTCATAGAGGAATTTTCAGAAAGCCCTCTGGGGATAGGAAAATTTATGGGAATGGGTTTGAGCTGTTGTATTGGGAGTCTCTATTCCTCATTTATGTATAATCCTAGGTTGTGTTGCAGTATCTATTACATATTTGAATGTAATACTGTTTGACTTTCAAGGGTTTATATTTTGTCTCCCCAGTAGATTTTTAATCCCTGAAGTTGGGAATACATCTTATACTATTCTGTATTTTCCATAGCAAAAGGAACTCATTTTTTAAACATAAAACATGTTTATTATATCAATTACTAATTTTAGAACATCCAATAAATCAAATTAACCAGTAACTAATTTTATAACCAAAATAACCATAACTATTCAACTCAGTTATTTAGGCTATTCTATTGGCAGGATCAGACCAGCCATTAGGAGTTGGGAAATTTTAATTGCTTTTCCTTAAGAGTTCACTGGCTCACCATTAGGTCATGACTTTTCTGACCAATAAAAGCTTTACATGTCATTCTTTGGTCTTTGTTGTCTTTGTAATTTGTAATGCTTATGAAATTTTAAAAAAGAAATGAACAGTAAGCAAACATCCATAATTTAACAGCTCACTCTTGAATCATCCAAGTTTAAGCCATATAAAGTATATAATGCCTGCCTCTTTGATTCAGAATTATGACAAACTATTTGAAGAAACTGAAATCAATGGTGGATAAATCATCTTAACTTTCGCATACATTACTTCTATTGACTTTAAAGAAAGTATATGACCAAAGAAGAGCTAGAATCACAATTAAATCACACGTTAGACAGTGCACACAATATAAGTCTTAAAATACATAGAAAATAATCAAAAAAGTTATAATATTGCAGGAGAAAGTATATACTAGGCATAGGTTTTATACAATTTAATTTTTACTTACCTTTTCATCTTAAGAGCTTTAGCATGACTGTGAAGTCATACAAAGTACAAATAAAGTAAAACATAGGCAAGTTTAATAATCAGATAGATAAACGGACACAAAAGAAAGAAGAGACAGAGAAACTGAGAAAGACAACACTTTGTTTTCCTTGATTTTTTAATGTGGTTTCAGATTGCTTAACAGCTAATAATTGTGCTTTGCTGCATGATTTAAGATTAATGAAATTTAAGGCTTTGTTAAAGTTTTAGCATTAAAGGTGACTTATAAAACAAGTTAACAAACAACAACAGATTGAAAAAAGCAAAATCAATTACAAATTGATTCATTGTAAATTGGAAGCATCCAAAATTACTCAGATACACTTTATCATTTTTAAAACGTAAGCTTTCTTTTGGTTAAATATTACTCTGATGGGCATAGATACACTAACATAATAATGACTGTGTTTACACAGACAGCAAAGTAAACATTTGTTAATATGGACTACGTAATCTCAGTAATCATGATAAATGGTCACTACATTCAAATCACACTAAATTCTAAATTGAACATTAATATTCCAAATGCTACAGACTGGTTTAAAATTGCTTCAAATCAGTCTCCTCTTTCCATTCTGCAGCTTTGAAAATTTATTACTCATGACAATATTAGTATAGAAAAAATTAAATAAGAATAATTCATGGAAACCAGAATGAATAAAGTTTCAAGGACCAGTAATATCCTATAATACAGAAAAGATATGATATGAAGAGTTATTTCAAATCAAAATATCTGGAAAGAAAACTTACAAAGAGAAATAAGTGTATTAAAAAGACCTATCTAAAACAAAGATAATCAGATAAAGTAGTTTATAGATTTATTCATTCACTTATTTTAAATTCAAAAGAGCAAGCTCCAAGGGACATAAGAAACAATTTTAAAGATAAAACAAATTGACTTGGGTAAGTGACATTTCATTGGCTGCATTCTTTGATATTAGGGAAGGTATTGGCTTATCTTTGATGCTGTGAGGATAAAAATGTGAAATTGTGGTAACTTCCCAAATTTGTAAGGCTGATTAAGAGACATTACCCAGTACGTCTCTGTTGGTTTTGAAATGATAAGATTAATTTTATGGTCACACTTTTCAGAATTGGATACAAAATACACTGATTGGTTAAGCTATGTTGGTGGTTCAATAATCATCCCACTTTCTACTTTTTATTGAGAATAACTTGGAATATTTTTCTGCCTCATGATTACATGAGTTTAGTAGTAGCAACTGAAATAGAAGAAGAAAGGATTTAACTATAAAATATATGGGGGAGACAGATGAATTAAAACATTTAACATTTTGGACAACTTTCTATTTTTTTCTTATCTTTTTTCTTTCTTCCTTTCTCCCTCTCTCATTTCTGGTTTTTGTTTAATTATAGTTATTTTTAATACAAAGAAGTACTGAAATCATTATATTTTAAGTGAAACTGGACATGCTTATATTAACACATAATAGACCAACAATAAATATCTAATGATACAAATAGAGATATAACAACGTATGCTGAGAGTCAGCATGTTGGAGTGGACTAAGCAATGAATTAGGATCTAATGTTTTCTAACCAGGCTATCTAACTGTGAGAACCTGGGCAACTCACTGGCTCTCTCAGAGCCCTCTATAAATATCTGAAAGTTCCACTCCAAGGAATGATTACTTTTACATTTGTTGAGTGATCGGAGGAATCATTTTCCTTTTTAAAAGATCATGATCAGAAATCACCAAATAGCTTTAATCATTTTAAATGTCATGTTAATAAGACCCAGTTAGTTGTAGCAAATGACACTGTGCACCAGACTCAATTAACATCTACTTTGGAAACATTGTAAATAATTACAAAAGTAATGTGTTATCAAAGTTCCAACAGAACTAACCTGTTATAGGGATAGAAAATTATAAACGTGCAAAAATGTTAATATAGAAATTCTGTTGCTAGGTTAACTTACTTATTTCAGTGAAATAAAATTAGCAGGTAGAGTAACACAAACTTTGGGTATTAATCTGTTACTATTACTTGAAGATTTTAGCTGTGATTATTACATATGTAATACTCTACAAATCATGTGATGCCTATAGATCTTTACCTAAGTTTTCATCTATGACTTTTTAAATAATCTCTTTGTAGAAAAGTTTACTAAAAATATATTTATATAATAAGAGTAACTATACCAGCTAACAGACCATGCTCTCTTCTGTCAGAGAAGGTGTTAAATTAGAAATAGACTATGAAGGGGAAAAAGATCAATATATTTGTATTGTAAAGTTGATTATTGAAAATTAGGTTTCAGTTAAAATTCTCAAATCCAATGAATCTTATTTTGACATCCTAGGTGACATTCATTAGATGGATTACTTATTTCCCACTGATGCTTGGGAAAGTCACAATATCTGTCTAAACTATCCTTAAATTATTTATTTACTACTTTTCACATCTAAAGCCACTACTTAAGATAAAATTAGACCCAACCATGTATTTTTTCCTGATATACTGTACACTGAATGAAAAACTCACTGGCTCTCTCATAGCCATATATATATATATATATATATATATATATATATATATTATATATACATATATATGTGTGTGTGTGTATATACACACATATATATATATATATATATATAGTCTCTGATCCAAAGAATGATTACTTTTACACCTGCTAGCACTGTAGCACTGGTTGGACTGATGGAGATCAAAATCTTGACATTTTATGAATATTATAGCAATAAAATTATGAATATTTACATATATGATGGCAGACCGTTCAAATCCCATGTTGTAATTATACACACACACACATATGTACACACACACACACGTACACATACTGCTACACGGATTTCGAAAGCAAATTTAAGGCCCATATAGAAATTAAGGAACATATTGTATATAATATCCAACAGCACATAAATCTTAATAAAGAATGAAGACACAGAAAACAAGTTCACCTTTCTTTTGGTTAGTACCAATTGCATGGGCAATAATGTAACATTTTAGCTCCACAGAAAGTGAAATATTTCTAAATCTCTAGAAGAGAACACAATCTAAGCAAATTATGTGTATGTTTCATAATATTTTGTTATAAAGTAGTTGCCTATATTAATGGGATACAGCTAAGGTCTATTGACTCAACATGCTTTTAAAGCTAAGTATTACAATGTGACAAATATATCTTGATGCAAATTTTATTCTGAGACTCATAGGCAGCCTTTTGGACTCAATTAGTATTGAATCCTGAGTCAGTTTTCAGTTCATCACCTTCTTGGCCCTCATATATAATAATTTAACTCTAGGCTAGTTCTCAATGTCTCTAGACCAGTGGTTCTCAGAGTATGGTCTCTAGATCATTGGCATCAATATCACCCGAAAACCTGTTAGCCATGCAAATTATCAGGCCTACCCAAGGCCTACTGAGTCTTAGTCTTCAGGCAAGGGGGGGAGGGGAGGGCAATTTGTGTTTTAACAGTTCCTCCAAGTACACAAAGGTTAGAGAGTCACTGCTGTAGATTGTCACTTCCTCTCCATTCCCACAGATACCCCTTTATTTGAGCTACTCACTGTTTCTCATCTAGACTATTGTGATAGCTTCCTAATTGGTTTCCCTACTTCCTGTCATTATTCAGTTGAATTCTCTTCACAACCACTGCAGGGCTAATCTTTCAACAGTGCATGAAAAAAAAAATCAAGAACTCCTCATTGAGTATTGAATTAAGCATAAATTATTAGTCTGGTTGTCATGATCTCTCCCCACACTATGTGTCATCATCCTTTTCAGTCTTATCCACACTAAGCTTCACGCTCTGTGCTCTATATTCCATAAGCAAACTGAACTTACCCTCCATCGAACACACTGTACACTCCTGAGGTTTTGTCATAGGTTTATACTGAATTGTTACCTTCCTCTAGGTTGCTGGAGTGGCTGCTAAATTGACTCAGCATACACTCATTGTCAGCCCAGTATCCATGAATATATCTTGCTCCACTAATAAACAATAAGCTCCTTGAATCCACACCTTACCTAGCGATTTAGGTACCACAGTACCAAACATTGTGACCTGAAAGTGCATGGTTGGTAAGAGCTCACTCATATTCCTCCCTTTCTCCAACCCTTCCTTCATTAATTCTTGAAGATCTGCCTCAAATATCATCTCTCCCAAATTGCTGACTCTCCTCTCCAACTTGGCTTTTCAGAAGATGGAGATGGATAGAAGTGCCATAAGCAACAAGACTAAGTAGTCTGTTTACTTTTGCCTTCCTATTTCCCTTTCTATGCTTCTGTCTCCTGTCACTTTCTTTTGCTGATAGTATCCCCCTCAACCACCACCATGCTATGCCACCATGTTCAGATGCCCTAAATCAGAAAGAGTTGAGTCGTGGTGTCTTTCCCCAATGATTCCATCAACTTTACCCAGGGTTCTGAAATTATGTCTGATTCATTTTTATAACTCTGACCCTCCCCATCAAAACTGCCATTTTCTCAAATTGATTTCATACATATTAGGAGAGATTAAGCTTTCTCGAAGCCATAAGATACTGCTGATTAACCTAAATGAAATGAGAAGAGATAGAATTTCATGTGTTTTATGGGCCCTATTTGGGACAAGCAGAACTTTCCAGTTCTTAAATTGGTCCACTCGATAATCTATAAGGCTGGCCCTTGCAATGGAAATAGCAAAGACACATCTTCTTGGTCCCTGCCCATTCCAGCAGAGACCAGAAAGAGAAATCAGCTATTCCTCCATTTCTTTTCCCCATCAATTTCCATCTTAACCCTCAAAATTTGGTCATTAAGTCTAATATATATATATGATAAAAATAATTATTGATATTATTTTCACCATTTTATATAATTATAATAATTTATAGATTTTTTCAATGTAGCTTTTACATATCTTAGGTCATTTGATCCTCACCACAATCCTGAGGTTAAGATAAGACAGGCATAATTTTATTGCTTTTCTGGATGAAAATGAGATTCTGTGAGGTAAAGGGTCAAATCCAAGATCACACTCAAAGTATTGTGGCTTGAAGTTAAGAATTTTTTTCCTCTCGCCACACTGCTCCTCACTGATAGTTAAAATTACCACTGCTGAGAACTGCATCTGATGGACAAGTTCTCAGCCAATCTAAATCGAGGAACCCAATGTACATTGTTTTCTGGATTTTGGAATTTCTTGTCATGGACAGTCCTTGCAGGACACAGACTTCATATTCACCAAATAGTGAATCCAGACATTATCAGTGAGTTCTCAGGATAAATTTTTGCTCTACTCATTTGCCCTTTCTAGTTGACCTTTGAAAGGATCCTGAAATTAGTTCTTAAACTGAGTTCTATCCATATTCACTCCCAATCTACTTTTGTTTATCACTGTAGATTTTCTCCCAAGTTTTTCTCCTAAGTGAAAACTACCCATAAACTCAACCTCAAGAATGTCATATTCCAAACCAATCTTACCTTCCATAAGCCTTACTCTAATAGGAACTTGACTTTGAGATCAAAGGCTATCCCTGAGAATTCCAGCACTGCCAAAACTACCCTACTCCATAAGCAAACACACATACAAGTCATTAGATTCCTCACTGCCTCAACAAAAGATTATTAGACAAATTTTAGAGTTATCAGGGACTAATATAACTAATTAGTCCTAATTTTAACTAATCCAACCCAGAAATTTTACACCATGTTCTATACACATAACTTGTACCTCCTGAACCTCATCAGAGGAAGCAGAAAGATAAAAGGGCAGAAATTCCCCTGTCCAATAAGTCTATTCTTATCCATTTTATACACTTGGTTCTAAATAATAACTCCTTTGCGGGGTGGGATAGTTTTCCTTTTAAAAACTACTTATCTAGTTCAACTCCTGTATCTTATAAACACTGAAAATGGAATTGCAGAGAGACCACATGTTCTGCCTAATACTGTCAAAGTTCAGAATTCAATCTTCTATGTCTATTGTTCTTCCTACCACACTATGTGATTGCTGGGACCATCTCATCATTAACTGTACATCTCCATGAAGATGTACTAGTGTTAAGCATATTATATGACTGCAATAAGTATTTAAACTTGTGTTTGTAGACATATATTTTTAAGCAAGTATCTTTAACATCCTGTATATTCCCATACTCACTAGCACAATGGGTACTCAATACCATTAGTTAATGCAATGAATAAACAAGCAAAATGCCAGGTATGCTTTAACTCCATATTTTCTGTTTCATCATGATGATAGAGCTTAATTATCTCTTCAAAGCCCCCAAATGGGGTCAACTATTGCATTCAGTCATCTCTAGAGAAAAAGGAATGCTTTGAAAAGTAAAAATGTGATTGGCATCAATTAATGTATAGTTGAAATATTGATTTAAAATATTTTATGATTTTCTTCAGTATGGGTAATAAAAGAAACACATCAAATGGCTCACCTGATGCATGATATCTGGAAGTATACTGACACATTCGTACAGAATATAGAATAACAATTCACAAACTTCTCTTGGCCATGCTATGTTTGTCAGTTTCTACGGTACATGATGACTTCTACTCATTTTTCAATACTTACAAGTCACAGTCTTGTGACATAATGTACCTCAATCTACCATTGAAAAAAATCAAGAGAAGAATACCCTATTTACTCTTAAATATACTCTAGCTCAGTGATTTATTAAAAAGTATAATGGGAAGAATACAAAACTTAGTAATGAAGTATTAGCATTCATCTTTTAGATGACTAAAATAACTTTTGGTTGCTTAGGTATTACCCATTTAATGATATCTCCAGAAGTGAAAATAATTGTCTGTTTAAACAGCAGAGTAAATTCTTACAAAAAACAACTATGGACTAAAAATAAAATTTTAGAATCTGTCAGATGTTTTTCAGGTGAGAATCACTTACTTAATATATAAATGAGTAGAACTAATTAGTTAACTATTACAAACAAGAGCAACGAATTAAGGTAAGCTAATACCTTTTTGCTTTGGGAAGGCGAGTTTTGAAGAGTAACTATGTTTCACATGCAATAAAGTATTTAAAATTCATATCACATTTCCATATATTTTAGGAATTCCTTTATATATGTACTATTACATATAACAGTGATACAAAGTAATGCCTTAGAAGATGTAAACCATGCTATTATTGGGTGTCCATAATTACCAAAATAATTTTTCAAATGTATTCTCCTATTTTTCCAGGAATCAAAACTTACCTGACATATTGCATTTTCTCACAAATATTTCAATAATGTTATTCTCATTTAAGATTATTTCTAGCAATTATCTGTATATGCAAACACATATATTTCTTTTACATACATTTTTGTATTTGAAAGCATATCATATACATTGAAAAATGTGTCAAACTACATTTTATAAATTTGGGAGGTAATTCCTTGCATTTTGATACTCCCCAAAGAGTTCGAATTCGATAATACTGTGTTTATATATTTTTGCAAGCTACCTATTAGATAAGATTTTTGCCTTCATTAAATGTTACACAAATATAAAGGGTTATCATGCAAAAGTTCCATATACCCTGGTTCTTCATTAAATAGAATAAGTATAAATAGACATATAAAATTACAAAAATTAGGATATACAAGCTTTGCAATTATTTGTCTTCATGGTTTGCATGTCATTATAATCTAATAGATTTTATCACAGTAAGTATCGGCAACTAGCCAGAGCAAGTTAAAATACACACACATACACACATATGCACAACCAGCAAAGATATACAGAAACCCTACATCATGCAGGAGATGTACAAGACCTCATTTTGGATATTTCTTCCATATCACACACAAGCAATATTATATTTGGCAAAATATGCCGGTAGTGCTTTCTTTAGATTATGTCTTTTGTGCTTTTTTGTTGTTGCTGTTGTTGGCCTGCAGCATGCTATTTGTTACTGTGCTGCAGGTTACCCCTGAAAGTACATATGTAAACCAGTGCAGAATGCAGTTCTAGACAAGCTGTGCCATGGAAAACAAAATGACAGAGAGAGAGGGATACAGGGGGTAGGGAGGGAAAAAGGGAGAGAGATTGATCTCCCATGAGATTCAATGGTAAAATTTCCTCAAATACATTTTGGCCTTCATTTTCCTTTTGAAAACCTTGCTGTGAGGGTTGCTTGCCCCCTTCAGGGTACTGCGCAACCTTCGCAAGAGATCATTTATCACTAGTTTCCACCTTGGAGCAGATCTTCCTACCTTTCCAGTCTTAATTCTGTGAGAAATGGCTGCAAATCGATGGTTGAGCTCTGAGATTTTGGGCTCTATTACTTTCCTGCAGTGGTCGCCGCGGTTTGCCATCAAGTTTGCTGCTTGGTCACGCGTGGAGTCCACCTTTGGGCGTATGTCATTCATTTCAGCCTTTAAACGCTATATTCCGTGAGCAAGAGACAGGGCTTAAAGTTAGTAATTAAATGGAAGTTGAAAGCGAAAGAGTGAGAAAGCAAAAGAAAGAGCGAGGGAGAGGGGGAGAGAAAGAGAGAGAAAGAGAAAGAGCACATGGAGAGAAAATGGAGGGAGTAAAAAGCCAACTTCCATAAAATAGGAGTAGAGTGAGAATGTGTGTGACCTCAGGAAAATAGGTCACTGTCCTTGGTTACGTTTGATATATGTTTATTGAAAGTATTTCCTTAGTCTGAAGAAGGACAAGGGGTGTTTTCCTTTTCTATGGAAAACAACTTTTCTATGTTGCTGGCAACAATCGTAGTGTTTTATATTTAGTCTTATTTTATCTTTCCTGAATTTCAAAGCTGTGGAACAACCTGAATATGTGCTCAGGAAGGAAGGTAGCTAAAGAACAATTTTCTATTCCTTCCGAGTACTTACAAGTTCCCTTTTTCTTTATCATATCGATTGCCATGGAAAAAATGGATTTTCTAACAGACAGGAATTCTGTGTCACAGACAGAGGGATTGAGGAAAGCTCTGTCTGACTCAAGGGGTTGGAGAGGCTGTAAGTGAAATTACTCAGTTCCTATTTTTCCAAAGACCCTGAAGGAACATCCCTTACCTACACATCAAAGGAGAAGGAAGAGTAAAATAAGGTACAGACAATAGGGTAAATATTTCTGGGGGACAGCCTAAAATACACTTATAGTTTTTCATTAAAAAGGAATTGCAATCTTTAGAAAATATGAATTTCATAAAAAATAAACAAATGAATTGTACAGACAGAAACTACAATTTTAAAGCATTCTTTAAATAGTAATCCACTAGTCAAATTGTTGAAAATTTCAACAAAACAAAGTAAGGCATTGTTTAATTTATATGAGACTTCTTCAAATGCAATTCTCCCTATTTAACTGAAAAAAACTGTCATCAAATAGAGATATTATAGTGTCAGTAAGTTACATTTGCACATTATACCCCTCATATCCTTTTACAGGAACCTTTTTTTTTTTTAAAGTAAAGACTAAGTTGTCATTGAGAAAGACAGCTTAGGATGTCCTAATAATCGGTTTCAATACAAAAAAGAGAGAACACGAAGCCATGTTTAGTTTACATATAGTTAAGAATGAAAAATTCAGTTTTATATAAGCTCAGTATTGTTACTAATTACTAAGATTTAGACATCGCATAGGCAAAATGTCCATAGACTGGACTCCCATTGTTTACTCAGACGGTCTGTGAATGATGCTGAGAAACTAATCTTTGTGTTAGGTACAAGAATATAGTATTACTATTAAAATGGGCATGAATTTGCAATATAACACCAAAATAAATCCGGGGATCCTTTTCTCATCAGATTTTAAGTTGCGTGTAATTAGCTGAGAGGTCGATATGGACAGATATCCAGATCACAGAGCTCTTCAAAGTCATGAACTCCCATTTGAATTAAAAGAAGTAGGGAGGGAAGGAAAGAAGGCATTAAAGGAGAAAGGAAAGGAAGGAAGGAGGGGGAGAAGGAAGAGAGGAAGACTTTTTTCACTCTTATTAAGAAGTCCTTTGTATCTTTTAGGACAAAGATGATTGATATAACTGTTGCACAGTGTGAAAATTACTTTTCATAATAGTTTATTTGCTACCTTAAGCACGTCTTCTTTTTGCTGTGGTTTCTTTTTCTCAGATTCATCCAAAAGTGTATCAGCCTGAATGATCCAGTTTGTGATGTGATCCACATTCTGGTCAAAGGTTTCCATGTGTTTCTGGTATTCCTTAATTTTAGAGACATACCATGACATAGTATTAGTTAGACAACATTTTAAAATATTTGTCCTACTTTGTACAATTTTAAAAGACAAAAAATGTAGTATCATTCAAATTACTTTTAGGTGCAATCTCCATATAGAATATAATACAAACATGCAAAAAATATCTTACACTATAGAAATAGATATTGAAATAAGGGCCAACATTTATGTGGAGTTGAAGAATTTGCTAACATAATTACCATTATTTAAAGCTTATATAATTTCTTTCTCATGATGGAGAGGGGCTGAAAATCTTCCAGCCTCTCCTCTTACCAACAAAAGGTTTAACCACTCTTCTGCCCGGGAAGTGACAGCTATCCAGTTACTATTCAGAAGACTCAGTTTATCTTCCACCAAGGTCTCCTTCTTGCCCAAAACTGCTTTCAAGGCCTCTCCTAGCTCTGTAATGCTCTTTAGGTGAACCTTCTGTTTCTCAATCTCTTTCTGAGTAGCCTGTGAAAAGAACAGCATTTGAGCTTTCAGTACTGTCATCTTAAGACTTAAAGCTTTTGAAATGGCTATGCGTCCAGTTACTATGGTAAGATTTTTCAAGGGTTTAAACTTTCAACCATGTCTTTAGGAATGATGAAAATCATACCATATACACTGTAGTTTCGTTACTGGGTATATATGAATATGTATGCATACATAAACATGATTGACTTATTTATTTATGATTGCACATATTTAATAATAAACATACATACTGTCCATCTAAACATATTCATATTTACTTAATTTGTATATGTATTGGCTAAAGGTAGATCTCAGAAAACCCATCCACAAATAAGCAACTGCTTTTATTTATTTATTTACTTATTTACCGTATTTTTATTTTATTTTTTTTAACATCTTTATTGGAATATAATTGCTTTACAATGGTGTGCTAGTTTCTGCTCTATAACAAAGTGAATCAGCTATACATATACATACATCTCCATATCTCCTCCCTCCTGCATCTCCCTCCCGCATCTCCCTCCCACCCTCCCCATCCCACCCCTCCAGGCGGTCACAGTCACAAAGCACCGAGCTGATCTCCCTGTGCTATGTGGCTAAGCAACTGCTTTTAGAAAATTCAGCAATTATTGCACTCTTGTATTTCTACTGCAGGTACTTTCAAATTTTTGGTGCCACAAACCCGTTTGGCACCTGGTGAAACTTAAGTATCCTTTCTCATAATAATGTTTTTAAAAGGATAAAATTAAATGCAATGAATTTAAAATTAAAAACAATTATACTTAAATAAAATATACAAAATATATTTTTAAAATTTGTGAGATAGTAATACATGTTTTATTTCGTAACATGTATAACTACAATGATCTAGCAACAAACCTTTTGGATAATTTCAAAGTAGTGATTAGCACCACTAGTGTTTTGAATTATATTCAATGACTAGAATGGGATATAAAATTATCTGTCATAATATTATCTGTGACTGCTGGCAAAGCCACAGGAACTACTGATACTGCTGGGGTTTGTTGCTCACACTCATAATTGAAAAAATGCTTAATTTCAGTTAGAAGTAAATTAAAGAGATACTATTAAAATCCCCTAAGAGAGCACCAGCACTTCCTAAGACTTGATTTTCAAACCTGAAAATAAGCACATTTAATATTAGAAATTATGTACAGAGTTGATGGAAAACTGATCCTAGTATAAACTTTACTGTCAGCTCTACGTACACCTTTTCTTGTGACGTGTCATGGCAGACCACGTGACCATCTTGCATTTCCCTGCCTCTGCCCCCGATCCCTCCCTCACCCACATACAGCTGTTGGGCCTTCCCTGGTGGATAAGTCTGAGCCAAAGAGATACTCTCTCAAGAAGTTTAACTGAGAGATACAGAGACTATGGTAATACCCCAGCTGAGAAGTCGTTTGAAATGGAGCTGATGTCTTTACTGCAGCAAGTCAAAGCCATAGTAAGACAAAATCACTGGGGAACAGCAATGACAAGAAGTGGAGGGAGACCTTTTGCAAAGAGGCAAATGAAATATATGTACAGAGAATAAGAGAAGTGGTCCAAGTAAACGACAGGAAGATGGTCTCTATGAGGCCAGCATACATCCTTAGTCCTATATGTTCTCAAGGTGCATTTCTATCTTTGTAGTATACAGAAATAACTCTTATGGCTGCCTTTCCTCCATGCTCTCAGGTCCTGGTCTACTCAAAATATATATAAATACACACACACACATATACACATTTTGCTTTTGCTTTGGCTATCAAATAAGCAGGGGAATAAATGAGGTTAAAAGATGGTATAAAATAATTTCTATACAAAACACAATCACTGTTTCTTCAGTTCTAATATATGCTTTTCTTTGTGTTTTTCTTTTTCAAAATAAAAAATATCTGAAATTAAGGTAATTAATGCTAAATGAACTTATCAGCTACCATGCAAAGGGCTATTTGTAATGTAGGTGTCATCTGTTGCACATGAGTGAGCTTAGCAATTCATAAAAGGAATTCCTTCATGTATTAATCACAAATGTTACTGGGCTCCTGCTAAATGGGTCACTATTACAGCAGGGATATAGGTGATTTTACCTAGTGTCTTTTAGGAAATTATGAGAAATGCCATCTTTGGGTGGAAAAAGCCCTTCTGCAGTTTGACTTGTGAGTGCTCATGGGCTAGATTCCAGCCCTTTCATTCCCTTTGTCTGCACCCTTGTGTAGTACACAATCTTTACAACCATACGTGGTAGCCACTATTCTAGGCACTGTAGATAAAATGATAGAGACGCAAAGTCCTTACCTTTATAAAACTTATATTTGAGTATGACAAAAATATGAAAATATATGTAAATGAGCATTTCCTACTTCCTATATTCCAGACTAGTGCCTTGTCACTATAGTTCATTTACTCGTAAAGGTAACACCTCACAAAGTTAAAGAAGTTAAAGCTTAATTTATATTTGGATCACTATCTCTTAAAATATCTTCAGAAAGATGATGCTATGTTTAAGCTTTGATACAGAAATTTGTTGCATACACAGACATTTGTCCCTTCTAAGCCAGGCAATACGATTAAAGGCAGTGGAGGGCTTCCCTGGTGGCGCAGTGGTTGGGAGTCCGCCTGCCGATGCAGGGGACACGGGTTCGTGCCCCGGTCTGGGAGGATCCCACATGCCGTGGAGCGGCTGGGCCCGTGAGCCATGGCCGCTGAGCCTGCCCGTCCGGAGCCTGTGCTCCGCAACGGGAGAGGCCATGGCAGTGAGAGGCCCGCGTACAGCAAAAAAAAAAAAAAAAAAGGCAGTGGAAATTTCCAAATCTCAGAAGAGATCAGAGACGTTTTGAATTTAGGAAATATTGTTGCAAACAGTTAATGGGTCACAAACAACTATTATTCATTAAAATCTACCCAAATCCTCCAGCTAATTTTCAAGAGAAAATGTTTAATGTCCAGTGATACTTCAGTTAATAAGAAAAAGCAAACAGGAAATGACTAATTTCTGGTTTCATTTTATGCTTTTCAATGTTGTAAGATAAAACTCAAACATGGTGAAGTTAACACCATGATGAACATGAGCTTGAAAAAAACCAGTGCTCATTGTGGTAGTTTATAACCGTTTATGGCCAAAAGTGAATCAGGAGAAAATTTACACTCCTACTGTAAAAAGACATAAAGTCAAACCTTTACATGTGGTATTCAAGAATAAAGTGGTATTGAATCATTTGTATAAATGCTATTTTTTGGTTAGGAAAAATATTGTGCTCGTTTAATGGATTTTTTATTTTCCCCCACAAAAGCATTTTTTTTTTAAAGAAGATGTTGGGGGTAGGAGTTTATTAATTAATTTATTTATTTTTGCTGTGTTGGGTCTTCATTTCTGTGAGAGGGCTTTCTCTAGTTGTGGCAAGCGGGGGCCACTTTTCATTGCAGTGCACGGGCCTCTCACTATCGCGGCCTCTCTTGTTGCGGAGCACAGGCTCCAGATGCGCAGGCTCAGTAGTTGTGGCTCACGGGCCTAGTTGCTCCGCAGCATGTGGGATCCTCCCAGACCAGGGCTCGAACCTGTGTCCCCTGCATTAGCAGGCAGATTCTCAACCGCTGTGCCACCAGGGAAGCCCCCCACAAAAGCATTTTTAACTAATGGCATGGCTTACAAATAATAGGATCTTAGATTTTCAAAAATATGCTGATCTTGCTCTGTGAAGATCTTACTTAAATTTCAATGAGTCAATGTACATTAGATGCTTAATACCCACTCTGCACTGTGCCATTCACTGCCAGAGATAAGGAAGGAGGCAGTCTCTGCATACCTTGCTCTAATGCTACCTGAAGTGTAGCTGCAGAGAAAAGTTGAAACACAAGGAAACAATTTGATATCATATTAGAAAGAACATAATTTGGGGGAAAAGATAATTCATGGCTGGGATAAGCATGAATGGCTTCAAGGGAGAGGTGATACTTGAAACCAGAGTTTACCATAAAGGACTGGATGGTTTAGACTGACTAAAGACAAAGTATAAAATGATGAGAAAGTACGAAGGTTGGAATCAAAAGCCACCAAAAGGGGAATATGGGGTACTCACTGGAAACTAAAAACATATATTTTTATGATGTCAAGGAACCATTTTTCCATGCTCTAAAAGTCTCCCTTAACAGAAGAATGTCTATACTTGCAGATGTATTGAGAACTGAATTACTGAATTAAACTACAGCTACTGTGTTGGTCATTCTCTCTATACCCTTACCTCTTTAAGAAAGGTAGACTTATTTACGGGGTTGGTGAGATGGGGAGAAAGAATTGAAAATACACTTCTTCCTCTTAAAAGGCATTCAATCCTCAGCACACATGGTTTCTTCTGTTGCCTTATGAGGTGAGGGTTGGAGAGGGTTTAGGAAGGTCTACCCTTCTGAATGGGCAAGTTCAAATTCAATGATCAAATTGAATAAATTATAAATCAGCTCTCTTAGCTTTTTCAATCATGCAGTAGTGTGACAGATTCTAGGATCAATTTTAAGGTTGAATTAAAAGCAAAATTATGGACAGTTTTATTTTGACCTATGACATGGACATAAGTCTAGTTACAGGAGTTTCAACAGCAGCTTAATGCGAACTATCTACTTGGTGCTCTGGGGTTTTATGATACAGGAAAAAAAAAATGTCAGATAAGAGAACCTAGGGGTAAGACAGGAATAAAGACACAGACCTACTAGAGAATGGACTTGAGGATATGGGGAGGGGGAAGGGTAAGCTGTGACAAAGTGAGAGAGTGGCATGGACATATATACACTACCAAACGTAAAATAGATAGCTAGTGGGAAGCAGCCGCATAACACAGGGAGATCAGCTCAGTGGTTTGTGACCACCTAGAGGGGTGGGATAGGAAGGGTGGGAGGGAGGGAGACACAAGAGGGAAGAGATATGGGAACATATGTATAACTGATTCCCTTTGTGATCAAGCAGAAACTAACACACCATTGTAAAGCAATTATACTCCAATAAAGATGTAAAAAAATACATAAATAAAAATCTTAGACAAAAAAAAGAGTATAACTCAATGTAAATATCAACTGCCACAAAATCTAACATTTTTCTTTATTTACCATATCTTTAATTTGTAACATTTGATATCTCCAGAATAAATAGTTGAAATATTAAACACTAACCTCTATGATTTTAAAGAAACAAATTTGCTCTCTACTTTTTCGTAGCCATAGCAATTTTTTAAATGCTAGAACAATTTTCTTATAAGAAAAGAAATGGATAGCATAGGTTAATTTCTCCTAATTAAGACACCCACCCATGTGTTCATGTGAAGGATGGAAACTACATTCTGATTCATCCCTCATACCTATAAGTTAAATCACTTGAGTCTAATTTTAAATGGCATGAGAGGTTCAGGATTCCACCATCAGCTTCATCAACTCTCTTCACTGATGAGGTAGTAGGCTGGAAAAACCTGTTCTGTCAGTCTCTGTTGATCATAAAATTATGTGATGGAAACATCTTTAATTGATTTAAAGGTAAAATAGTAAAAAATGTTGGATTAATTATCTGGTCCCATAGGAACACATCCACAGATATTTTCCAACAGGGGCAGAGAAACAAAACTCACTTGAGCTTGACCCTCTCTCTCACCCATTTCACATTTTCAGAGGTCCAATGCTTTCCACAAATTCTCCTGGAATTTCTTATGGATTTATATTCTTAGGATAACTTCTCAATCTGATTTCTTATTATTCCCACCCTCTCCCCTTTTTTTATGAATTCTTTTTTTTTGAATTTTTGGATTTTTGAATTTTATTTGTTTTTTTATACAGCAGGTTCTTATTAGTCATCAATTTTATACACATCAGTGTATACATGTCGATCCCAATTGCCCAATTCATCCCTCTCCCCTTTTTTTATCTCTTTGGTGTCCCCTGTCCCATAGATTCTATCTTCCCTCAGTCCCACCTTTAGTCAAATGTGTGCCATAACACCATTTCCATATATTTTCCATCCTTTACTAGGATGCTACAAAATTCCTGTTTATTTGATCTTTCTTTATCTCTTGTGCAAGTTCCCACTATATGGATGAAGAGTTAACTAACACACCCAAAAAAGGTATTTTAAAAGGTTACCCTCACCAAGTGAATTCTGCCTTCGGTCAGTCTGCATAAATATTATACCATTTCTGGTCATCAGAAATGGGAGAGAGTTTTCACCTTTAGCTACAAAACATATTCATGGGAAGAAAGTGAACAAATTTACCACATTACTGCAATTCTAAGATGTGCATTTGTCACATATTAAGGTCTCTGAAATTGAGATAAAACGTACAATATATGTTCACATTTAAAGTGGTGTTGTTTCTTTTGATCCACAATAGCTGTAATTAAATCAACAGTGTATCATTCAATCTAATATGTCTTAAATGGGATAAAACATGATACTAATTGCTTTTTCAGGTCCTACATTACTCTGCCATGGTCCAAGGATTTGAACATATTTTATTATTAGGCTAATGTGATGGAATAATATAATGATAAATTTTAAAAGAATATAAAACATTAAATAGTGGATTTTATACCAATGTGTATTGACTTTTTATTAATAATGCATTGTCTATTAAAAAAGAATTTCATGAAAGCAGAATATGCAGAACAGAAATTATAGCTATAACTATAATGACAGTGAATAGTGACTCCAGTGGCATTTAACAGATGTTCTATTTTCTAAGTAACAGCTGCTTGATGCATTCATTGTACAAAGTTAATGATCTGCTAGTGTTATTTCACTTCACAGATAAATTATTGTGCTCTCTTTGAAAAAGATATGTAATTTTTCACGGGAATGCTAGTGTAACAGACTGTAGAAATAAGTAATAGTTCTCATGCTTTTATAGCTAAGGGGAGTGATGATTTGATGCAATTATCCAGATAATCTAGGACCAGAGGCCAGATCTCTTTAAACCGTGAAAGGTAATTGTTAAAAAAAAAGAAAAAAAAAAAAAAAAAAAAACTACAGGACTTCATTGGCTGAACTGAACATAGATCTCGTAAGACCGCTTGTACTGCACTAGCTAGTGGTTCTCAAACTTTGCTGAATATTAGAGACACTGGCCACACTCAGACCAATTAAATCAGAATTTCTGTGGGTGGGCCCTCAGCACTGGTAGGCTTTTAAAGTTCCCCAGGTGATTTAAATGTGCGGCCAATGCTGAGAACCACTGGCAAAACAGAATGATACATTATGTCATGAGATCTTAGTGGGTAACTGTCATTAAATTTTAGCATTGAAGTGACAGCAGAAGGATAATTGAGGAAAGTTATAATTGTTGTTCCTAATGTTGACTATTATAAAAATTTGTCCCTGAAATAAATGTGAAAATCATGACTTGTTACATAAATGGCTATTTAGACATCAATTATTTTGCATTATTTAATACCCTGAGTTAAACTCAACATTTATGTGTGTGTGTGTGTGTGTGATTCTAACACGTAACTCTTGGTATCCCAAGACTACTGTTAATAAAAACTAATGGTCAATTTATGTAAAATGGTAAATATGAATTATCCAAAAAGCTGATGGATTAAACTATTAAACTATTAAACCTTTAAACTATTAAAAGACAAAAATTATTTTTCTAGGGAATGATATTTAACCATTTTAATTTTTAGGTAACACTGAACATTAAAGGGCTTTAATGTAGCTGAATTATTTAACTGGCTTTGAATTTTTGACTACTGAAATTAAATTAGGAATGAAAGAAATGTGTTAGTGGTTAAATCAGAAAGTCATGTAGATTAAACTTTGCTGAAGCTTATATTTTCCAGACATAATGATCATCAGAGATATAAACTTCTATTTAATTACAGAAATATTTATTTTCCAATGGTTATATTTCTGTGCTCAATTCATATGTTAAACAACTGGGACCAGTAATGGGATATTCAGAATTGATTTACTTATATCCAACTAACCAAAGTGATTCTTTTTTTTTTTTTTTTTTGGCCATGCTGCGTGGCTTGCAGGACCTTAGTTCCCTGACTAGGAATTGAACCCGTTCCCTTCGCAGTGAAAGCACAGAGTTCTAACCACTGGGTCATGATTTTAAGACATTAACAAATAATATTTAAAATCTAATATCACACCAGTGGCAATAGATTACAGACTAAAATAGGTGATTAATGCACACAGAATTTTCATTTTATTATTTTTATGTGGACTTATATATTGTGCACTTCAAATTTAGCCATGCTGTATTTTATTCTCATTGTGTATGATGAACAGCTTTTTGTCACTTTAGATACCTTAAAATCAGAGATAGTTTTGGATTCTAGTTGCAGATTTGCTATATACCAGGACTTCTATTTTCTCATCTATAAAATGGGAGCATTTGGTCAGATGATTGTTTCCATTTGTTCTAAAACTTTCCAAACTTAGAAAGCAAATCAGCATTTTTCTCTTCTCTCAAGAAACACTTTGGTATTCTTTTAATTTTTATCTCTTAAATTACAATTTATTATATCGAAGAGATTTTTATTGAGCATGTACTACATGTCAGATACTATTTTATGTGCATGGGAAAAACCAATGAACAAAACAGATACTTGCCCTGTCCTTTTGGCAAGTGAAACTGTTAATGCCCATGTAGTAGTCTAAGAGAGTAGGGGTTATCATGACAGCTCAGGGATCTTGTACAGTGCTGGTACTCCAACTCCCCAGGTGCTGGTAACCTCCCTTAGTTTGCCTTACCCTCCCCTTCTGTTGTCTCTGTCTCTACACTAGAGTCATCAGTGTTTCTGACCTCAACCTGGCAAAATCCATTATCAGAGATTTGTACAGTACAAAGAGGGAATACATGTGATCATTCATGGAGTGACAAACATCACAGTTGTGGTTTTCTTATGGCATCTCTGTGGTCCAGACCATGCAGCTAGAAGTGATCCACTCTATCAAAATCTTAATATTAATTTTTTCCTCTTTATCACTACTCTGATGGAGGCAGATTGTTGAATTTAAAAATAGAATGAGGGACTTCCCTGGTGGCCCAGTGGTTAAGAATCTACCTGCCAATGCAGGGGACACGGGTTCGAGCTCTGGTCCAGGAAGATCCCACATGCCACGGAGCAATGAAGCCCGTGCACCACAACTACTGAGCCTGTGCTCTAGAGCCCATGAGCCACAACTACTGAGCCCGTGAGCCACAACTACTGAGCCCATGAGCCACAACTACTGAGCCCACGTGCCACAACTACTGAAGCCTGTGCACCTACAGCTCGTGCTCCACAACAAGAGAAGCCACCGCAATGAGAAGCCCGCACACCACAATGAAGAGTAGCCCTCGCTTGCCGCAACTAGAGAAAGCCTGCACATAGCAATGAAGACCCAATGCAGCCAAAAATTTAAAAAAATAGAATGAAACAGCTACTGGGCTTTAGGAATTTCAAATTAGTATTAATGGTTTAACTTTGCAATTCCCATTATAAACTTTTTATCTTATTTCTGTTATTATTATTCTAAAATGTTTTATTCCTGTTATTTTAATTTTTTTTTCTTGCCACTCCTGCAAGACTGGGAGAATTAGCTGTTTCACCTAACACACAGAAACAAACACAGAGTCAAGCAAAATGAGGAGATAGGGGAATAGGTTCCAAATGAAAGGAGAAGTAAAAAAAAAACACAGGAAAAAATATCTCAATGAAATGGAGATAAGGAATTTACCTGATAAATATTTCAAAGTAATGGTCAAAAAATGCTCACTGAACTCAGAAGAATGGATGAATACAGGGAGAACTTCAAAAGAGACAGAAAATATAAGTACCAAACAGAAACTAAAGAGCTGAAGATTATAATAACTGAACTTAAAAATACACTAAAGGAGTTCAACAGAAGACTAGAAAAAGCAGAAGAAAGAATCAGTAAAAATATGTGGAGATTAAACAACCTACTACTGGACAACCAATGGGTCAATGAGGAAATCAAAGAAGAAATTTAAAGAAATACCTTGAGGCAAATGCAAAAGGAAATATACCAAATCTACGGGATGGAGCAAAAGCAGTTTTAAGAGGGAAGTTCAAAGTTCATAGAAACATAGGCCTACCTCAAGAAATAAGGAAAATCTCAAATAAACAGTCTAACTTTACACCTAAAGGAAAGAGAAAAAGAAGAACAAACAAAGCCCAAAGTTATTAGAAAGAAGGAAATAATAATCGTCAGAGCAGAAATAAATGAAATAGAGACCAAAAAGACAACATAAAATATCAATGAAACTAAGAACAAGTCCTTTGGAAAGATAAGCAAAATGGACAATCCTTTAGGTAGACTCACTATGAAAAAAAGAGAGAGGGTTCAAATAAATAAGACCAGAAATGAAAGAGGAGAAATTACAACTGATACAGGACAGTGACTATAGCTGACAAAACTATATTACAAATTTTCAAGTTGCCAAAAAAGTAAATCTTAAAAGTTCTCATCACAAGAAGAAAAAGATTTGTAACTTTGCATAGTGACAGATGGTAATGAGACTTGCCGTGGTGATCATTTCACAGTGTATGCAAATGTCGAAACTTTATGCTGTACACCTTAAACTAATACAATGTTATATGCCAATTATACTTCAATAAGAAGAAACCAAAAATAAATTAATTAATTTGTTTTGAAAAGAAGTCTGACATTTATCTTTTGAAATGGCAGGTGAGACTAATTGTCTGAGTCAAGTTCTCCATCTACCAAGAAAGCATCTGAAATGAGAATGTATTAAGGAGTCATGGGGTTTCATGTATGAAAGTTTAACTTTTTTTTCATTTTTAAGAAAGTAGAATCATTATCATAAATGTGACTGCTTTATATCTGTAAGCCACATGCTTTTACTATATGACTGTAATTTTTGAAAAAGCTTCAGCACCTTCCAAATGAGTTTATTAAAAAATTATGTAATTAAGATATAAATGTGTATCCTTTTCATTTGACCACTAAGGGGTCTAAAAGTATATCATTAGCAGCTTAGTGTTTCAAAAGATCAAGAAAGAGTGATAAATTATCATATAGACAAAGAAAAACGCCAGGTTTCTATCCTTTTTTTTCTTGTTGGATCTCAAATTAGTATTGCTCCAGAGTTTTATGGAAAATGCTTCAGATAGACTCAATAAGCTGAGCCATCTCCAGAACACTCAAGCTTTCTAATATGACAAGGATTATCTAGAAACCTTGCCAAGTTCTTTATCTTATGATATTTTAATGATTTTATGGTGAGGCTAAAGCAAACATATCTCCTTAGGTGACATATTCAATGACCTTATGGAGACTCCGGAATTTTGAGTTCATATGTGGCATACTTCTGTAGTTTCACCTCAGTCAGTTATAAATTATAGTCAGAATTGTTCAAATTCCCTTCATGTATAGCTCTACTCGTTTGTGCACCATTATGTTAGCATTCCTCATTATATTTAGAAAGCTACTCTAGTAATATGGGATGAATTGTGTCCCCTAAATATTCATATGATGAAGTCCTAACCCCAGTACCTAACCCCAGTACCTCAGAATGTGACCCTATTTGCAGATAGGACATTTAAAGAGGTAATTAAGTTAAAAAAAAAAGGTCATTAGGGTAGACCCTAATCCAATATGACTGGTTTCCTTATAAGAGAAATTGGGAGACATGCATGTACAGAGGGAAGACCATCTGAAGACAGCTATTTACAAGACATGGAGAGAGTCCTCAGAAAAAAACAACCCTGCCAAAGCCTTGACCTCAGACTTCCAGCCTCCAGAAATGTGAGAAAATAAACTTCTGTTGTTTAATTAAGCCTCTCAGTCTGTGGTATTTTGTTAGGCCGCCCTAGTAAACTAACATATCCATTAAACTGGATATGAACAACCAAATATATTGTCCCTAGCATTAAGGGAAGGATGACAGAATGAAGCCTGGATCATTTTCATGAATCCTCTACATGTCCCATGGATGTTTTACCATATTTTATACTTTAATAGATCATAAATATTTTCTGGGCTTTTTTATTTATGAGTACTTATGGTTGAAACTGCCATCAGTAGGTCATATATATAGAGAGAGATAGATCATTCAGGACTTTCTCTGTCTTTATCTTAGGATGGAAAAGGAAAAGTTGATACTGCTCTGGCCAAAACTGCTTTCTGTCCCCGAGAATGCATTCTCTCTTTCTTCATATTAGTATAAGACCTACTCATCATTTCAGCAGGACACACTGGCTACCCAGCCAGATAGAGACCATCTTTTGCCACCCTCCCTGAAGGCTAGATATGATCATGTGATTAAGATCTGGCAAATGGAATTTTGGCTTATTTCTTATAGCAGCCCAGCCTGCACCTAAATACATGATTGTCATTGATCCCAACTCAATTATCACATAGAAATATGATGTTTGTTTGGGTGATAAGGGGAAATAAAAGGCCGATGTCACTTCTAATCTGTACCCTTGGTACACTCACTACTCTAATAATCTCACAGTATATACGATCCTGAACTAATAACTGCAAGTAAGTATCTTATCTCTAACAACAAATCTATTCTGAAAGGGAAGAAAAAGACATTTATTCCCTACTGTTTATTTGACAAAAATTGTATGTAACAAATTTTTACATCTACTTGTCATCTGAATCTACATAAAGAAAATCAGTTTTCAGTTTTGATCTCACTGTAAGACTAAGTTTTTACATAATGCAATTAAAATTTCCCAAATTTGGATAATCTAGATAGGCTTCTTGAATTCAAAATAAAGCACAGATCTCTTAAACATCTAGTTAACGCAGGCACATTTGTTAATTTTAAAAAATGAGGGGGCAAAGCGTGCTATGATTTATTTTTTTCTAAGTGCCCAAAGGCTTGGCAAAGTTTAAGGTGAAAACGCATTATTAATATCAACTATTTACTTTATATCAACACACTTTTAAGTAATGCAGTAATATATCAACTGAAAAAAAATATTAAGCTATTAGTGCCTTGACCTTGAACTGTAGAGAACAATGATGTCTGATTGGATTTTAGAGAAACAGCAAGAATCTACCAGCTGAGGATTAAAGGAAATCCCGTGTCATTTGGTGATGGAAACGATAGTGGTCATACAGACCCCATGAGATTTTTTCTATTGTTGAGACATCAACAATCTGCTGATCTTGCGAGTCTGTCCTGCCCAACTGTCTGCAGTCTCCGCATCTTTGCCTTCCTCGTGGCTGTGGGGTCCACCTGAATAGTCTCTCTTAGGCAAGCTAGGGAACATAGAATCTCATCTTTGGACTGACTTTCTGACTAATGATGTATATATTTTTAAGGATTGATGTATATATTTTAATGGATGTATATATTTTTATGAATATATTTTTATTCATAACCTACCTAATTCTAAACAAGCTTTGGAGAGACACTTGCTAAAGCTTCCCACTGGCTCTATTGTAATCTTGAAATATACAGTTAAACTACTGATGAATTTTTGAGGAACAGGAGAATGAAGCACAATAATATTTATGAATCTATTATTGTTGCACACTAATAGTTCCTTGAAAAATCATATTGCTGTATGTTTTCATGTATGCTAAAAATAACCTTCAGTGATATAGGTTTTACCTTTCCCCAGGCAACTTCAGAATCCAAATTACTAGGCATTCCTTCAACTGATGATCTCTTTGTCAATTCCATATCTGTAGCTGCCAGCCACTCTGTCAAGGCATTCATTTCCTTTCGCATCTTACGGGACAATTTCAAGCATTTCTCCAACTGTTGCTTTCTTTCTGTTACCTGGAAAGAATGATAATAAAATGTAGTTTGGTTTACTTTTTAAATTCAAGTTTAATTTTAGCTACTTAACTGGAAATTTCATATTTTTGTCATTTTAAAATAATCTTTTTCTTACTTTTAAAAAATATTTTAGAAAAATTCTGAATATTAATAGTGAATAAGAACAGTCTAGGGAAGATGAGATCGTTTCTCCAAAAGATAGTGTCCTGCATCAGGTAGAAAGAAAAGGTATTATTATTTTCTCTAATATAAATAAAAAATAAATTATGGACAAATTTTTAAAATAAATAGAATGATATAAATCAAACTGAAGATATGACACGTTTCTTTTAGAAACCCTTCAGTCATCTGTCAAAGAGATGGGCAAGAACATTTACAAATGAGGCTTGCCCTTACTGGTAAGGAATCAAAATGGGGAAAGAATACTATTTCTCTCCAAAGGCAAAAATATTTATAAAATATTTAGAATAGCCAATTTTATTGTCATTGCACCTTTAAAGTGTCTCACTTTTGCACAAAAACAACACAAAGAATAGGTCGCTTCCTCCTTAAATATACATTTATTACCCAAAGGGGGCAACAAAATTTGATACCATAACAAAATTTTCACTCTCAATAATAGAGAAATCATGACTTGATCCTGTGTTCCAGTTCTCAGTGTTTAAAACTAAGACCCTCAAAGTCAAATTGTTCCATGTTCTCACACAGAGAATGAACAAATTTGTGTTTCTCCACCACTTTTCCTGATGTGCCTACATCTTGTGTGAGTTGGTTGGTTGAATAAAAAGTATGGTAAAAAAGTCTATGGTAGGGGCTTCCCTGGTGGCACAGTGGTTGAGAGTCCGCCTGCCGATGCAGGGGACACGGGTTCGTGCCCCGGTCTGGGAAGATCCCACAGGCCACGGAGCGGCTGGGCTCGTGAGCCATGGCTGCTGAGCCTGCACGTCCGGAGCCTGTGCTCCGCAATGGGAGAGGCCACAACAGTGAGAGGCCCACGTACTGCAAAAAAAAAAAAAAAAAAAAAAAGTCTATGGTATTTTGTTATGGCAGCCTAAGCTGACTAATACAAAAAAGTAACAATATATTGAACTGAGGCAAGTAAAATGATTTAAATTCTGAAGACCATTAAAATAGAAGGGTTTGTATATTTATAAAAAAAGAATAATACGTTAACGTATCCTCTGTTTCCATAAAACAAAACCACTACTGTTGAAGGTGCTTGGAAGATTTAAATACGAACATTTTTTTCTCAGAAAAGGAATACATGACTTCTGCCATTTTATAATATGATATTTGTACATATTCCCTTTATCACTAATGTTTCTAAATCTTTATTTCAAAAATAAATGCCTGCCCCACATTTTTGCTGTGTTCTGTCATGCTTTTAAAGCTAAGTATGATTTCTTAGTAATCGTTCATTTTGCTTTAATGATATTACTCAGTGCCAAATGGTTAAATAAACATACACTTCCAAATATACATTTTCAGGGATAAATAGGTCTTCACATCATTGTAAGAATCATTCACTCCTTAATGATAATCAACTCAGGACACTAATAGTCTTCTAATATCATTTTTATTGTTTTAAATTCAAAGTGATTTATTCTACATTACTTTATGTTAAATTTACTCTTGCAAAGGCAAAGATTTTGTGCAAATTCTTCAAGGCAAAGAAAAGGCCCAGACAATAATTTATATTTGAAACAGCTAATTCTCTTTCAAATTTTTTTTTTTTTTTTTTTTTTTTTTGCGGTACGCGGGCCTCTCACCATTGTGGCCTCTCCCATTGCAGAGCACAGGCTCCGGATGCGCAGGCTCAGCGGCCATGGCTCATGGGCCTAGCCGCTCAGCTGCACGTGGGATCTTCCCAGACCGGGGCACAAACCCGTGTCCCCTGAATCGGCAGGCGAACTCTCAACCACTGCGCCACCAGTGAAGCCCCTCAAAACTTTAAATTAGAAGGTTTTTAAAATATAAAAATAAAGACTATCAACTAATATGAATGGTGATTTTCAGATTTTCATTTGAATCTAAAACTCACTTTCAGTGATAAGTAATTTGCAATTTGTAGCTTCAAGACATAACCTTCAATATACTTTCAGGGTGCAATATTAGAATTCTGACTCTGCATGGCTACTTCTCAAATATGGGCAACATTTACATTTGTGTCTAAGATGAAGTGACAATTTTCTCATTGATGTTGTTATATTCAATAAAGTTGGGAACCTGAGCCGTAAAAACAGACTCTTTTCTCCCCACTGGTCTCAGTAAAGCTCTTTCTATGTAGAATGTATCAACTCCACTGTACCTAAATATAAGTCCTAAATATATGTAGGTATATTAGTTTATAAAATTACCAGCCTTTGAGTCATCACAAGTAAACATAGACAATGAAAAGAAGGGGCAAGTTTAGAACAAAGAAACCCTTTTAGAATTATCTGATGGACCAATAAAAATCTCTCTGAGCTGTACATATTTTTTAATGTAGACTGAAAAGAAGACCCTCGCTGATTAATTACTGTTTCTTAAGAACTGCAAATTGGAATTTATCTCTCTCTCTCTCTACGTATGTATATATGTACGTATCTATGTATCCATGTATCTATCTATCTGTAGGGAGTAAATGATTTAGCCTTCCTAAGACATTAATTGTGCATAATTACTGACTCTTACTTTACAATATATAAGGAAAGTGGGAAGTAGCCAGTGCTTATGGTTTCAGCATGCACACACCTTTGCTCCCAGCTCATTATAATGCAATTTCAAAGCCGTTACTCTTTCATCAAGCTCTTTAGGGTTTTCCGTCTGCTTCTTCTGTACAATCTGACGTCCAGTTTTAATCACCATTTCCACTTCAGACTTCACTTCACTCAGACTTTTATACAAGTTCTAAGTTAAAACATAAAAAAAACAGAATAATAAGCAATAGTGTCTAGTTCATACTATTATAAATAAAAAGAAACAGGGGTAGAGATCATCTGAAATGCTATTCTATGGTTACAGTTTTAATGGAGTAGCATTTTGCAGCTGTGGTCAATATCCAGCTTTTGCATTTTCTGTTGATTTAATGCTTCTATTTTTAATTATATGTACACATAAAGACATGCATATTGTGTAGTTATACTTACCAAAGTAAGGGTACATAACACATATATTTAATTCTTCATTCCAAGTTTATAAAGATCATTTCTAAAAGTTATATGATTTCTATAGGGTTGGTCAAAAGGTTCCTTCAGTTTTTAAAGTAAAAATGAAAGACACATTTTTCACTTTCACCAAGAACTTTATTGAACAACACATTCATTGTTTTGTTCCACTACCTTCTGCCATTTCAGGCAGCTTCATAATTCCACCTTCGCAAAATGTCTTTATCTTTTTGAGCAAAGAACTGTTCCAGGTGGCTTTTATGGTCTTCAAGGGAATTGAAATGTTTTCTATTAAGAGAATTTTGTAAAGACTGAAATAAATGGAAATCTGAAGGTGCAATGTCTGGTGAATACAGCAGATGAATCAGAACTTCCTAGCCAAGCTGTAACAGTTTTTGCCTGGTCATCAAAGAAACATGCGGTCTTGCGTTATCCTGATGGAAGATTATGCATTTTCTATTGACTAATTCTGGACTCTTTTTGTCAAGTGCTGCTTTCAGTTGGTTTAATTGGGAGCAGTACTTGATGGAATTAATCGTTTGGTTTTCCAGAAAAAGCTCGTAATACAGGACTCCCTTCCAATCCCATCATATGCAGAACATCACCTTCTTTGGATGAAGACCGGCCTTTGGCGTGGTTGGTGGTGGTTCATTTTGCTTGGCCCACGATCTCTTCCATTCCACACTGTTGTACAGTATCCACTTTCCATCACCCGTCACAATTTGTTTTCAAAACAGAACATTATCATTACATTTAAGTAGAGAATCGCATGTGGAAATACGGTCAAGAAGTATTTTTTCACTTAACTTATGTGGAACCCAACTACCAAAGCAATTCACATAACCAAGCTGGTGCAAATGATGTTCAACGCTTGATTTGGATATTTTGAGTATGTTGGCTATCTCCTGCGTGGTATAACATTGATAGTTCTCAAAAAATGTCTCAATCGCTATCAACATCAACTGGTCTACCCAACCCTGGAGCGTCATCCAGTGAGAAATCTCCAGCACGAAACTTCGCAAACCACTTTTTTTTTTTAAACATCTTTATTGAAGTATAATTGCTTTACAATGGTGTGTTAGTTTCTGCTTTATAACAAAGTGAATCAGTTATACATATACATATATCCCCATATCTCTTCCCTCTTGCATCTCCCTCCCTCCCAACCTCCCGATCCCACCCCTCTAGGTGGTCACAAAGCACGGAGCTGATCTCCCTGTGCTATGCGGTTGCTTCCCACTAGCTATCTATTTCACGTTTGGTAGTATGTATGTCCATGCCACTCTCTCACTTTGTCCCAGCGTACCCTTTCCCCTCCCCATATCATCCAGTCCATTCTCTAGTAGGTCTGCATCTTTATTCCTGTCTTGCCCCTAGGTCCTTCAGGACCAACTTTTTTTTTTTTTTTTAGATTCCATATATATGTGCTAGCATATGATATTTGTTTTTCTCTTTATGACTTACTTCACTCTGTAGGACAGACTCTAGGTCTATCCACCTCACTACAAATAACTCAATTTCATTTCTTTTTATGGCTGAGTAATATTCCATTGTATATATGTGCCACATCTTCTTTATCCATTCATCTGCTGATGGACACTTAGGTTGCTTCCATGTCCTGGCTATTGTAAATAGAGCTGCAATGAACATTTTGGTACATGACTCTTTTTGAATTACGGTTTTCTCAGGGTATATGCCCAGTAGTGGGATTGCTGGGTCATATGGTAGTTCTATTTTTAAGGAACCTCCACACTGTTCTCCATAGTGGCTGTATCAATTTACATTCCCACCAACAGTGCAAGAGTGTTCCCTTTTCTCCACACCCACTCCAGCATTTATTGTTTGGAGATTTTTTGATGATGGCCATTCTGACTGGTGTGAGATGATATCTCACTGTAGTTTTGATTTGCATTTCTCTAATGATTAATGATGTTGAGCATTCTTTCATGTGTTTGTTTGCAATCTGTATATCTTCTTTGAAGAAATGTCTATTTAGGTCTTCTGCCTATTTTTGGATTGGGTTGTTTGCTTTTTTGATATTGAGCTGCATGAGCTGCTTGTATATTTTGGAGATTAATCCTTTGTCCGTTGATTCATTTGCAAATATTTTCTCCCATTCTGAGGGTTGTGTTTTCGTCTTGTTTATGTTTTCCTTTGCTGTGCAAAAGCTTTGAAGTTTCATTAGGTCCCATTTGTTTATTTTTGTTTTTATTTCCATTTCTCTAGGAGGTGGGTCAAAAAGGATCTTGCTGTGATTTATGTCATAGAGTGTTCTGCCTATCTTTTCCTCTAAGAGTTTGATAGTTTCTGGCCTTACATTTAGGTCTTTAATCCATTTTGAGTTTATTTTTGTGTATGGTGTTAGGGAGTGTTCTAATTTCATTCTTTTACATGTAGCTGTCCAGTTTTCCCAGCATCATTTATTGAAGAGGCTGTTTTTTCTCCACTGTATATTCTTGCCTCCTTTATCAAAGATAAGGTGACCATATGTGCGTGGGTTTATCTCTGGGCTTTCTATCCTGTTCTATTGATCTATATTTCTGTTTTTGTGCCAGTACCATACTGTCTTGATTACTGTAGCTTTGTAGTATAGTCTGAAGTCAGGGAGCCCGGCAAACCACTTTTGACGTGTTTGATCAGCCACAGCACCTTCTCCATACACTGAATAAATTTTTTTTTGCGTTTTTACCTTTCTTGAAATAATAAAGCATAAGATACTGAAAACGTTGCTTTTTTTCTCCCATCTTCAATATTAAAATGGCTACACAAAAATTCACCAATCTTGATGTGTTTTTTTTTAGATGCATGCTGATATGACAGGTGTCACAATACAAGCTAACAAAATTGTTTTGAATGAAGTTAAACACAACTAAGTGCTAGTGGAGCCATCTTACAGTAAAAACCAAACAAACTTTTTGGCCAACCCAACTTTTTAAATGTTACAATTATATAATTCTAGCTGTGAGTTTGGAAAAATTCATTTACTCATTCCCCAGGTATTTGTTGAGTGCCTGCTTATACCAGACAGTATTTGAGTCACTAGAGAATCAGTGGTGGCCAAGGCAGACATGTTCAGTGTTGTTCTCATGGTGCTACATTACAGTCGGGATAAAACATCTAAATTTCCAGACCATAATTTCAATATATATTAAATCATATATAAGGAGGGAGGGTAATTTTAAATGTTAATTAATTATACAAATTTATTTTCTTAATGGGGCTGATTAATTAACTATAGACTGATAGAAAATATTATGTAAAACTCACATGTACATCACAACTATAAAAAACACATATATTGGTTCACAGTAGTATACTGTCATAACAAATCCTCATGAAACAAATGTCATAGCTTTTCCTTGTAGTTATTTTACTTGGAAAGATATGTGCATTTGAATGTATGTATATATGTATGCATGCATACATGTACATATGTATATGTCTATATGTATACATGCATATGTAATAGTTTACTTATACATTGCTGCATTAATTTTTTCATTGGTGAGTCTGAACAACAAATATTTATTTTATTGGTACTAAGAAATAAAGCTGCTAGTAGGTAATTGCTGTTATTTGGGAGTCAGGAAAGAAATTAGGTTTGTTTTTTTCTTTTCAGTTGAAAATCAGTGTTTAAAACAAAGCATTTTGTAAATGCTAAGCAATTATCCTATTCATTAAGGCTACATACATAAATATTTCCACCTTAATCCCTTCTTTGATGATTGCCTGATGTTATTATTCCTTTATTAATAATTGTGAGTTCTTTCTGAACTTCCCATATGATTTTTTAATTCATTTACTTCTATCTTAGGACTTATAAACATATCTGGGTATTCAGAAACATTTAAATCATTAATTAGCACACTGGGACTGAATTCTTGAATTCTGGAATCAGAGATACTTCCAAATGACTTACTATTTAAATTTTTTTAAATGTCAATTATTTACCTTTATGAGGAAAGCTCACTCAAAGTACTAAATAGCCATTTACATCATATCATTCAATAGACAGATAAAATATTTATCATTAAGAAAGGAAAATAGCCTTTATATTTGTTTGTGTTCATGTTTGTAAGACTTTTTTTTTAAGGCCGCGCCATGTAGCATATGGGATCTTAGTTCCCCGACCAGGGATAGAACCCGTGCCCCCTGCATTGGAAGCACGGAGTCTTAACCACTGGACCGCCAGGGAGGTCCCTGTAAGACTTTTTTTAACAGAACAAAAATTACCTGAAAGCAAATGCCATGATTATAGTATATGTAAGAGAGCATCTTAAGTAATGAAAAATTACAAAAGTTGTAAAGAAAATATATCCTTATGGAAGAACGACTTGAATTGGTACTGACATTTAAACCAGAACCAGAACTAGATTGAGTAAATACTTTGATCTGTTTCCTCTGTACTGAGTCAGGGCATAGTAACACCTGGGTGCAGGTAGGGTGTTTTTGTTTTTTTCAGTTCATATTTACTAGCAGACAAGTTTTATGAGGTAACATTAGAGACCTGTTCCTAGAAAAGAATGAACGGCTCTCCCTTTGTGAATATACTTAGCCATGATGATAATGTATGTGGGTCATTTTGCTTTCAATTTTTTTTAAATGTAAGAGGAAATATGCTCCCATGTATTCCTTATGTTACTTATCTAATACCAGCTAATATATAAAATGATATTCAAAATTTCTTTTGGGGGTGAGAATATTTATAATAATGATGCCATTGAAATGCAGCCTGTGTTATTAAGCTATGTTACTGAATAAAAATTACTCCATAATTTTTCACAAAGAAAATTTTTGTTTAAAAGAATGATATTTTCCCATTCATAATGATATGACTGAAGTGTACCCAAGGGTTTCTTTCTCATTTATGTCATGGAGTAGAAGCAAGAACAATACTTAAACACAAAGTACTAAATAAACTTTTTTCCCATTAATGTTAATAGCACTCAGTGTTTTTATTTTACGTGAATTCCTACCCTGATACTCCATAGTACACACACATTTATAATAATACTTACATTACTCTAGTAGATGCCCTCATAATTCAGCTTTACGTTATCAGAAGTGTCATCTGACTTGGTGAATTTTCAATAAGTGGAACAAAGAACACTGCTCAAAATCCCTGTAGTGAAGATTTACACTACAGGCTAATAGTAGGTGCCTCTTTATTCTGTCTTTGTGGTCTGGCAGAATTTCACTGCATATCCAGCCCTGATATTTAATGGAAAGATACTAGGGTTTGGAGTAAGCGTGCCTGGATTGGAATTTTGCTTTTGCCTTTCACTTGCTTGTCTTTAACTTCTCTCATTTAATCTGTGGCCTTGAGAATTAAAGGTGACTTGTGTGGATCACTTAGCTTCCTTGGCACTCATTTCTAGAATTGTTTTTATTACTGCAGATACTGCTGTTGTTGCTGTTTCCAGACTAACATATTTCTTTCCAGGATTTCCATTTAAAAATATTTTCAAAGTTCCATAAGAATTAAACAAAGGCAATTTCCTTTATATTCTGCACAGTCCTTGAAAAATTATAGACTCAAAGAAGACATTTTCAGAAGAGGTATTAAGTGGCTACTACTTCAGTAACAGTTCTTGTCTCTCAATACAACTTTTTTCTTATACCAAATATTGTTCTTATACCAAATATTGTTTTTGTTCTTATAGCAAATATTGTTCCTGATTCCAATAAGGAAAGTCAAGGGGTAGCTGCATATTTGCCATCTGAAATACATACCACACAGTGATTTAACTGTGACTGTACTACTTCCTGTTCAACACTCTTTGTTTCCAATGCAGGCAAGTGCATCTTCACTTCATCTAAAATCATCTTACTTTCCTGTAGACGCTGCTCAAAATTGGCTGGCTTCTGGAATAATCGAAACTTCATGGAAACATCTTGCAATTTTTTCTGTAAAGAAAAAGCACCAATTTAATTTTGCCTTCCAAATAATAACCAGTCATATTCTTGTTAATATATTTTCCTTAATTCTGGAAGATATACAAGAATAAAAATAAAAACAAACTGAAGAAACCCTTTTTTCATTTGCCCAGCACAAAGAATACATGCATTTGGGAGAAGAATTTAGTAATTGTTCTTAATGTGATACTAAATAAACGACAATTTATTAACCTATTTTATCCTTAAAATGTACAATTCAAAATAGTCTGTATCATTTATATATTATTTGTAGTTTTCAACTAATGCCCTTAATTCCAATTTGCTAATAAGCAAGTTATCTAATATAGACTATATTTTAATATCCAACTAAAACAAGCTCCTTAGTTAATGGAATAATACATACCTGCGTCACTTCAATTTGGGATAGTACCCTTTGGGCAGCTTCCTTTCCCTGGTAATGTTTCTTCATTTCTTCTAAACTGATCTCATGACTTGTCAAATCAGATTGGATTTTCTGTCGGGAGGACAGCATTATAAGTCAGCATGCTCTGCAAGTTACTGCAAAGAACAACTCACCTTCCAAGAAAATGGAATTTGAAACTCTCTCAAAACATTATTACAATGTAGCCTCTTTCAAAATGACAATAAATTGATTTTTTTACTTATCAAAAGTTATCAAAAATGAAATAACTTATTTGTCTCCTATTGGGCTTATTAATAAAAATAAATCATCCTTTTGAATCAGTGATAATGAATAGCTGTTTCAGATATAATTTTCAGTAGGAAGTATCTATTTATATCTAATATGTGAAATTTATATTCTTTTATCTTTGTATTTACACTCAAAGCTGACCAAAGATGTTAGCCTTTATTAAAAAAAAAGCCAACTACGGCAGCGATAAGGCATAATGAGAAAGTTGAATGTGGACAATATTCCTTAAAAGTGATCTTTACTCAGAAATTCTATGCCATATTTCAGTTAAATTTCAGGGAAGCTATGTATCTAGGAAAGGGAAGCTAAATGTCTCGACTGGCCTTGCTTTTTGTATGATACATACTTAATAGCTTCCTACAGAGACTGTTTTTTAAACTTTAAATTAATATAAAATATTTATATATTTTCTAAAATGAGTAAGGACATTTTTGATCAAGTTGTATTTAAAAGTATGTCTGTATTTGACTTACACACTTCTGAGCCAGTTACAGGAGTGGGTCAAATCGGTAGTGTGCAGAGACAAAAACAATAAATTCATTCATTTCTTTCTACCAGATCCAGCAAAAATTAGCTACTGGTCAAATTATTCTAATTTAAAATTCAGTCATTGTCAGATTATCGTAAATAAGAGAAGAAGAAAATAATTAACTTATACCACAGGGCCCATAAAATTTCCATGCAAAACAATTTGTATAATGCATATAAATATAACCTAATTTACACCAATTGGAGTCAATTCTGGCACATATTACTAGAAAATAACATCAGTTTGCTTAGCAGTTACCACAGAGAACTACAGCCCTGAAATGAGCAATGAGAATTATTCCAAGAAAATGGGTTAAGTGGTGAAGGAGTTTTTCAGAATACAAGGTTATAAATGTACAGATACACCTTAATATTATTCCTTAGCATACTGATCCTAATAATTATAAAGGCAAAGTAATTACAAATTATTTAAGTGATTAGAATTCTGGTTTAAAATAAAGAAGAGCAAAGTCTCAAGCAAATCCATATATATTTTTACTATATATAGTATCTTCAATGGTTGAACTACAACATTGCATAAGAAATAGTGGTATGTACCTATTCTCCAGGAACCATAGAATTTGGGGGTTAGGGATCCATGTTAGTGCATAGCATTGTTCATACACCTAGAAATACTAAGGAGTCTGATAAAATTTAATGGGAGTATACACAGTAGAGTAATACTTACAGGAGAGTTAATAGATGTCATAGGAGACGTGATGTTAAAGTAGACTATGAATAATTAGTAAGCATTGCTGAGGGCATCAGATGCTTTAGGAGGTTTATGGTCTTAACTTCTCAGGTGGAAAAGTCTCACCCCCTCAAAATGGTGGGCCAATAACAGCCATGTCTCTGTCACATAACTCTGGCCACCTCCAAGTCATGGAAAATTAGAACATGAAGAATGCTTGTGCCCAGTTAGGTCCATCAGACTCTCTCTCGGAACTGACAGGAGAAAGTCTGGTCAAGCTCTGTGGGTGCTTGGAACTGTGTCACGTATGAGACTGTGCTTATGAAGTCCCTAGTTTGCACTGTCAGTTTAGGAAGAGCAAAGGTCCATAACCAGAGAGAGAAGTAAGAAAGAGATAGTAGGAACAAAAATACTGATGGCTTTCAATCATAGGCTGAAGTAGATAGCATCTGCCAAAGATGGCTGCAACAACAGTGTCCGTACCACATACTCCTCTTACCATTCCCCCACTAAGAGGCAGAGTTTATTTCTTCACCTCTTTAAATCTAGGTCAGCCTTATGATTACCTTGACCAGTAAAACAGAGCAAAAGTAATGCTCTGCCATTTATGGGAAAAGCCCTTAACTGGCCTAGTGGCCGCCACTTCTGCCTTTTTGGAACACTCGCTCTTAGGATGCCCCCTCTTGGAACTCATCTGACATGCTATGAAAAGCCTAAGCCACATAGAGAAGCTGTGGAGAAGTGTTTCAGTGAATAGTCCCAAGTGAGCTTTCAGCTCACAGTGAGCATCAACTGCTAGACATGAGGGAACCATCTTGGGCATCCAGCCTATTTGAGTTTATAAGTCACTGTAGTACCAGCAAACAAGTGCCCGCAATCACATGAGAGACCCCAAGAGAAACCATCCAGCTGAGCCTTCTCAATCCACAAAACCATTAAGAGAACATGATAATTTGCTGTTACAAGTGACCAAAACACAGGTTCTAGTCTCTTCCTGAGTAAAAACGTTATTCTTGCCCTTGGTTTCCATGAGACATTCCTGTGACCTTATGACCAGCTCCCTTCCCTCATTTTTGTTTTGGCTTTAGTTAATTCATTTTTGTTACTTGTACCTAAGTGTCCTAAAGAGTACACTGGATATGCAAGGAGATGAGAGCTTTAAAAACAAAAGCATTCTTGAATGAGGGAAAACAAGGTGTGGACAAGGCACTGAACCACATGAAGAGTTTCGGAGAAGTGAAATAATTCATAGAGAATTAATGCACATTCGCAGAAATATAACTAGAAACGTAGGTTGGAATGAGGTATTAAATAACCTCATGGCCTAAATGAAAAATGTCCAGTTTTTTTTAATACGAAGATAAAGTTTAAAGTTTAAAAGTGATCAGAATCACAGATAATGGTTTTACTGCTAATACTTTATCTAACTATTAAGGCAATTCATAATGAGAGAATTCTTCTATAAACTCAGTAATACTTTGATATGAATTTGTATTTTATTAATCATCATATATAGCTACATATGTGTGTGCATTTTTTTAAAAGAAGCAGCATCACTTGTACAAACAGTATTTATTTTAGTGCACTCAAACATTACAGGGAAATAGAAAGGGAGGGTCAGGAGAGAACCATGGAGAACAGAAAAATTTAGGGATGGGAGAAGAAGGGAAACACCAAAGAAAGATAAGGAACAGTCTAAGAGAAGAAGAGGAACAACCAGGAAAGAGAGAGGGTGCCACAGAAACCAAGTGCTGTGAGAGCTTTAAGAATGAGGGAGAGGTCGACGATGTCAGTTTTGAGACAGATCAAATGAGATAAGTACTAATAAGGGCATATTAGCTGGTCAATGAGCACTGTAGCTAGGACAGAATCCGTAGATGGTAAGAGCAGAAATCAGGTTTTCAAGGGCTGAAGACTGATTAAGGACAAGGAAATACCCTTATAAAACATTTTAAATCATTTTTGAAGACTTTTGTCTCCCCACAAAATGAAATGTGGGTCAGTGAGAACTGAACACGTATTAAGGCCATATGAAAGAAGTCAATGGACAAAGCATTTTTTTTAAGCATATATGAAGATAATTGATTAGAAAAACCTTGGAGGAAATGAGAGGAAATGGAGTGAAGGGCAAAGATCAATAATCAGTGGAAAATATTGACAGGTGGAGAGGTGCCACTCTTTCAGAAGCCAAAGGTAATACATAAAGATTTTGGATGTGGAGAAGCAGAAAGTGTAATGCTTCCTACTTGATGCTCTCTGGGAATCAGAATAGTGTTAAGAGAAATCTGGATTTAAATCTCAGGGCTCTGACTTGCCACCTGGGCAAAGCACCAAACTTTTTTGAGCCTCAATTTTCTCATTTCTAAACTGATGGTGATAATGACAAGCCAGCAATGAAGCATTATCATAATTTGTAGGCAGAGTATCTGGGAAAATTCTCATGTCTGCAGCAGACAACTATATTGGTTTTGGTAAAAAGATTAGAGGTGATAGTATATGTAAAAATACCTGCTCAAGTTGTCTGCACAAATATCTACTCATAAATTGTCAGTGTCATTATATATCATTTGTCTATAAGCATGAGCCCCTTGATATCTGCTGAGGATGAGAGAGAAGAGGATTGAGGAGGAATCAAAATGAAAGTGATGAAAGTTGAATAGCCATTACAGAAACTGGGAAAGGAAAATGATGAGTGAAAAATTAAAAAGATATTCAGAGAGAGCAGAGGGCCCAAATTATATACCTGTAACAGTATCTGTCCACATGTTTTTGACTAATTCATCCATTTGGCACTCAAGGTATATACAGTAGAGGAAAAAATGAAATATACACCTAATTCCCTTAGCCTTTTATACTAGAGGGGTGAGAGAAGAGCACTGAAAGAAATAATCATTATTATCATCATCACCAAAGTGGACATCTGTGTGACCTTATGCCCCAACAGTTCACATATATTCATTTAATTATCTAATCAAACTAAGGTAAGTATTTACCATCCTAAATTATAATTACAAATGAGATGAGAAATGTTGACTTGTCCAAGGTAAAGTTAGGAAGTAGCAAATTCAATGCCCTTTAAACAACTATACTGTCTCTTAAATTATGATTTAAAAACAAAAATATCCTCCTATTGGACATTTATCAGAAAAAAAACAGACATCTAATCTTATTTGCATACTAGTAATACTTAGCTTACCCATTCAATTCAAGAAGGAGATTCTGCATCTACCACCTTATTCCACACAGTGAGAACAAACCATTGACCCTATTCTTAAAAAAATATCTGTTCTAGGGAAACGGAACATAGAGATACAAGTAAGTTACAAAGCAGAAATATGTGCAATATAATGGAAAAAATCATGCTATGCCATACAAGAGAAGATAAATATTTATTTCTACTACAGAATCTGGTAAAAGCTTAAGAAATTGGCATAATTGAAGTTCCATATGGCTGATAAGGGGGTTTTAGAGGGGTAGATAAGATAATAAGAAAATGGGAATTCATTCCAGGTTGTAGGAACCACGCTAGAAAAGACTGAGTTTGGAGTGTGCAGAGTGTGAATACTTAGTTTCACAGAAGTAGAACTGGATTTGGGTAGAGTAAAACTTACTATCTAGAGGAGGAATTAATGAAAAGCTACTGAACCTTAAGTTTCAGGGCTGGTCACTTGCAGAAAGAATTCTTCTATAACAGTATTTAATTTTCTATTTGTAATTTGTATAGTTTTTTTTTTCTTAAAGATTGCCCCCTCAGAGCTGCCTGCAGTAGCATAGCATTACAAAAGAAAACCAAAATAACTTAGGTGATCATTGAAACACAGGTCTTCTGATGATTAATTCCACATTTTTCCAGATGAGCCATACTGTTGTCATGACTTATAAACAATAGGAACAACAATAACTTACAAAAACACACGACCAAAAACTTAACTTTCATCTGTCACAAGGGGATGTGAAGGACCATGTAACACGTGAAAGGAAAGTTTGGCAATTTGGAAGTTTCAATGCAAAGAATTACATGGACTTTGAAATGTTCATATTTATATCAAGCAGTTACATAGACTGTTGAGAGGATGAATTTCTATACTCTCAGAAAGGTCACCACTACTAAAATCATTAAAACTAAAAAAAAATGATGGTTGAACATCATATAAAACTGAGATTTTATCATAATTTATAGGCAGCATTTCTAGAAAAATTCTCATATCTGTAGTATGATTCCAATAGGATTAGAGATCAAAATTTCCTTATAAATTGAGTATATTATGTATGAAAAGAGCACAGGGGCTAAATATATTTTGTAAATTAAGGATAATCATGTGTCCGTGCTACAGAACTTCTCAGAATATTTTATATATTAATATGCATTAATATCCAAGAGGGATACAGTTCTTTGCTCAAATTATCCTTTTGCTTTTCTTTGGCAGAGTATATCACACAAGTAGATTTGGGAAGAACTATCTCATGTATTTAATGTATATATTTAGTGATAACAATTCAATTCATTATTAAGATAAGATAAAAATGGACATCTATTTCCAATTGATTCTACGTTGGGAAGGCTGTATAACATGCATCACACTTATACTTTAGCTAGCACCTTTAAAAATTGATTCCACAATTCTTACTTTCAACTGATAATTCATTTTTAGTTTGTACTTAGGATATATTTTACCACCTACTTTATTTAATGTCATCAGATTACCATTCTGGCACTACATAATTTAAAAATCCTTATCACTTTAGGGCAGGCTTATTGTGAAATAGATAAGTGATTTGTTTAACACAGTATTATGGAAAATTATAGGCAAAATGGACAATCTCCCATTTACAAATTCCTCTTAAAAAAAGATGAATATTACATCGTCTTTCCTGATACTATAATCAGACAATGAAAAAAATAACATTTAAAAAACTTTTTTAATGTAGAAGAAAACACTGGGATTGGAAGATTTCATCCAAAGGATAATGATTTACATAGTTGGCTACCGGATTTCTAAGGTCTGCTAAAGATCTAAAGACTGTACTATTTGAGTTCTATATTCACCTAAAATATACATCTACCAGCATATGGATGATAAGTGTTTGAAGAAAACAAACAACTGATCTTGTGAAACTGTCAGCTTCATATAAAATCAGTAATTTGTAAAAGAAACAAAATGAAAGGAAGTAGCAAATGAGTGCTGCCGATTTAGAATACCCATGTATGCTCTAAAAGGAGTTCTCAATCTAATACTTCTCAGGATCACTAGATGTTTTTCATAAAAGTGAAATAATATAAAGCTAATTATATCGTCATGCCCTTACCAAAAAAAGACATTTGACAATATAGTAATTATGTTCATAACTAGCACTACATATTGAAAGTAGGAAACAACAGTGGAAATGAATATAACCATTTTTTCCATTAGAGATGGTAAAGGGCAAATTAGAAAACTAAAAATCAATCAAACATTAATGACATTTCCAATATAGCATTTTACAATTAACTGAGCAGAGAGCAGGGCTTTTTTATCATGATTTACCTCATCAGACCATTCTCATATATCAAATTAATGACAGAAAATGGCAAGGAAAATTAAGCTGTAACTGTCTAAAGTATTTAATGGAAAAAAGGAAACTTTGTATCAAATAATTATTGAAGCTTTTCTCACATCAAATAAAGAAAATGACTCCAAAGAAAATAACTAAAATATTTCAGAAAGAAAAATATTAGAAGATGTCAGGTTAAGAATACGAATGGAGAAATTTAACACTGTTAGACGAGTAATTTTTAAACAGACAGTAATTTTGATATTGCATCCTCAAGAAGGGGAAATGGCCACATACAACACATATTCTAAAATTAAAAGAAGAAAATGTACTCGAGGACCTTGGATACTTTGTACTTTTAAAACACGTGGAGGGGCTTCCCTGGTGGCGCAGTGGTTGAGAATCTGCCTGCTAATGCAGGGGACACGGGTTCGAGCCCTGGTCTGGGGGGATCCCACATGCTGCAGAGCAACTAGGCCCGTGAGCCACACCTACTGAGCCTGCGCGTCTGGAGCCTGTGCTCCGCAACAAGAGAGGCCGCGACAGTGAGAGGCCCGTGCACCGCAATGAAGAGTGGCCCCCGCTTGCCACAACTAGAGAAAGTCCTCGCACAGAAACGAAGACCCAACACAGCAAAAATAAATAAATTAATTAATAAACTCCTACCCCCAACATCTTAAAAAAAATGTGGAACATGAAAAAAATATAATCTTTCACATCTTCTGCAACTCTTGCTTGTGATTATTTCCCACACTATTAAACAGGTCAAAATCACAATAATAGTCATTCTATATTGGGGAGTAATCAGTTCTATATAGTAATACACAGAGGCAGCGTTTCAGTGTTAGAGCAGATTTAAAATTCATTGCATTGTGTTTACCATTATATCTATATTGCTGGGTAAAAAGAAAGGAAAGTATTTGTTATGGTTATGTGGAGTTTAACATCGGAGCCCAAATATCTATAATAGCTCTCCATTTTCTTGTTCTGTGATTAAATTATTTCATTATTATATAAATCCAGAATGAATTTCCCTATGCAAGTTTATACTGTCTAATTCATAAATCAGTGAGGTAGGCTGTAAAGTTAGACTGTTTTGAGTCGTTTGGCAATCTAACGTGCCTATTTCCACTATAAAAGTCTTTTTTATTCCATAATGAAATCATAAACTTAATCTGATAGACCAAAATCTGCATTTAGGTCTTTATTTTTTAAGCATTGATTTTGAGAGTTTGGAATGTTTACATTTAAATATGGCCGAATATATTTAAAGTGAGTTAGAAGATTTAGCTTAAATAAATACAGGAAGACCTCAGTTATGAATTATTTTGATGCGCAGCTAATGCAATCATCTTAAATTAACAGCTTTCTTTAGTAAAAAGAAGATCCCTCTTTTCTGTTTATTGATACTCATTTCTCTTTACTGATATTCACTGGGATAGAAAAAGAGATGGAAGGAAGAAATCTGGTCTGTAGTGAACCTGGAATACCCAAAAGTCCTAGCCTGATAAGCAAAATACAGGAGCACTTTTCTATGATGATTATGAGATCCTCTCCTTTGATGGTAATTTGTTTGTTTCCTAAATTGTTCTTTTTTTCCCCCTCTACTCATGAACATAAATCTACTATGTGGGATATGAGGCTGCAAAAGATGGGATCAGGAACCTGCCAGACAAAAGAAATAGAACAATTTAGCTATTACAATCACTGTTAAGCAACCCCACTGCTTCTAGTGGTAATATGAGTAATGGGGTCATACTCTCCTCTATAAAATGTGCATCATCAACACATAATGATGTGGAGCATTTCAACAGGTACCCATGTTAGACTGTTCTTACATATTGGAGATTCAAAATATGAGATTACTGGAAAAGGAAAAAAAAATTACAGATTGAAGTATCTGTGTAATCTTAAGAATTACAGACATTTGCGTGGCTATTTAGACACAGTTATCACGGCTCCTACAATGATTTAGAGATATATACAAGGTAACTGGCACATTAACATATGTGGAATTGGGGGAAAAAAAGAAGAAAATAAGAAAACTAAGCCAAGTTCATCTTCAAACATCCATACTGAAAATTCTACTTGTCTAAATTAATTCGTTCATGTAGGAGTTCTCAGCTATATTTTCTACTTTCACTCATTTCCCATAAGAGTAAGCAAACAATCAATATAGGAAAGTCACCAAAGTCTGACTTCCACCCCAACTCCCTCCCATTGAGATCTTGTCACAGCCATAGGTGAGAATGTCAAACAGTGGTGAGAAGTGTGACGTGAAAAAAAGAAAAAAAGAGACTGCAGCTACTCAGCCATTACTAGTAATGAACTATCGAAAGTTCTCAACCTTAGCTACATATTAGAATATCTCAGGGTGGGGAGGAGTTCTGAAAAATTCTGATGACTGAGCCCACCTAGAGATTCTGACTTGATTGGCCTGGGGTGCAAAGCTGGGTACTTGGAATTTTGCTTCCAGACCTTAGGTGATAAAACTAAATCTCTGTGTTTCACAGTGTTCTTTAGGAAAATTAAATAGAGTAAAACAACTCTATTCATGCCGTGTGCTTCTCCGCAGTTATCAATTTGATGATTTTATTCTGTAAAGTTGTTTCAAAGAAACACTCATAGGGTTTTTTATATTTAGTCATACTATTTTTGAAATATGTCTTAAATTTTTGATTTGTATATCTAGAAGATAAAATTTCTATATCTAGAAGAGCTTTCTCTATTTGCTTTATTCTATTTGAATCAATAAGATGTCATCTTAATTTTGTACTTTAATAAAAACCTCTCTTTAAATATGCTGGCATTTTGATGCTGTAGTCATATGATTTAAGAATTTGGTTTGGTTAAGAATTATTTTTTTGAAATAAAATACCCGAGTCAACGTATGCTCTGATATTCTAGCAGTATGTAGTTTTATTGTCTAAAAGGTTAAACTTTATTCCTGTAAGTTCATGACACTAAATAAAAAAGTAAAATATGTTTAATCTGATTTAGAATCCGAAGGCCCAATTTGCTCATTATGACAGATCAATGAACATGCAGAGGCAGTGGGAAGCTCATTGCTGCCCTATAGTCCTAAATGCAAATAGAATGCAAGGAAGTGCCTTGCTCTACATCTACTTTTACATATAATAAGAGTATACCTGTCAAAATGTTTTACACATTGCACACATTTCCTTAATACTGAAATCTGTTTATACCTGAGAATCTCAAACTATCTTGAAAGGCAGAAAAAGGGAGATTCTTTTTAACAGATTTAAATTTAGTAGTAAAACTACCAGTGCACCACACGGTGGAGTCAAACATCCACAAATCTATGTGGCCAATATGTGACAGGAAATCTGAGCACAGATTTAAGATGGCCAAATATGGTAATGCCATTCACTTTGTCCTGCTTCTCGGTGATGTATTAAAACAAGTACTCAATTTCTGAAAAGGGAAAGCTAAGCCCATTAATCTTTTAATTAGCAATGAACTCTTCTGCAAATTTACAGAAACACATTGGGTATAAATTTTCATTTATACATAGGCTTAAATTTACCCCCCTTATATATACTTAGAAAAACGTCCTTTGGTGGTATTCTTAGTAGGTTCTTTGTCTGACACACTGTGCTTAAGTGCTTACTTCACAGACAACCCCTTTATCCTCTACTTGTTTCTTCCAAAGGAGATTCAAATTGAGCTTCAGGAAAGCCAGTCCTTGAAGTAAATCTGAGTACTTGATAACTCTGTTCTAGAAAACAATTCACTTTGCTGTCATCTTAAAATAAAATCTTGGAGAAGAATGTTTCAATAGCTTTCGGGTGGCTTGCATTTTCCAATATTATATATTACCATTTGGGGAATTCAAAGTCAGGAATCATCTTGAAAATGCAGGTGCAACCAGAAATGTAGGGAAAATGGATTTGAGCTTGTTAGTACTCTAAAATCTCTTTTTTCAAGTAGATTTGAAATTTCTTAATCTACTTGTGTGCTGTTATCTGCATGTATTTTGAACTGCTATTAATAATATTTTTAATATAGTTTTTATTCGGGATACCAAACAAAAATCTTTATATAATGTTATTAAAAACTAGTATGTTATATTCATGTTTATGGAATCATGTATTTATATCTAAATAAAAAAAACACTCAGGGTCATCAACCTTTTAAACTAAACTATTTTTTTTCCTAAAAGTTCCCATTTTTTCCTAAGACAATAAGAACTTCTGCCAATCTCAAATTTGCTACTCATAGTTTCATTCTACCAGCTTGAAAAAGTAACTCTATATATTTTACTGTACAAATAACTGAGTTTAATATTTATACTGTTCAAATTTTTCCTTAATTACATTCAGCAAGTTATGAGCAGTCTTTAATCAAACATTCCTCCAAATTCATTTCACTAAATTTAAAAAAATAAGCGGTTCTACTCTGCCTTTAGTTTATAATCATGTCGTTCTCAATTCAGTAAATATTTCCCATTCCTACCATGCATTTTTCTAAAGCCTACCTAAAAAACTTTGTATGTGACTCAAATCGGAACAGTCTTCAAAATAGATAATGCTAGAGAACTTGACTACACTATGTTAGTTTGAAGAAATGTGTATACCGGGGAGGTTACATGCTGCCCTGGTGAAAAGACTATCATGAGGATTTTATCATCAAAAACTTCCCCAAACTTCACTTTCTTCATCTCCTATGACAATGGTCAATGAGGAACCCCATCACTCTAGACTTTTGCAGCCTATCAAAGCTATCTGTACTCTGCCCTATATTCTCAAGGACGTTCTTGGTCAAACTTAAGACAATATGGAAAACTAACCCATGCTATTGTGTACACTGATGCTTTGGGCACCAATTTAACTGTGATTCACTGCACTGTAAAGGCACAATAACCATAACTTATAAATTCAGTATTTTACCCCCAAATTTATTTTGAAGTGAAAACATTCCGGTATCTCCACCAATTAGTGGGGAGAGGGCCTTGGGGATGGACAGATAACCTTCTAATGCTCCTCTCATTATACTGTATCGGTCTGAGTTATCCTTGAGTATTGGGTTCATACTATGTACATAAGATGTGAAACGTAGCTATCTATAGTTACTATAGATATAGTAGCTATCTGATAGTACCTTACTATCAGAAAATCCTAAAGACATTTAAATAAATAATCCTTATGATATTTTACATACATGTAAATGTTATTTAAAAATAGAAATACAGCATTACTTCCCAAGGTGAAAGTTAATTTAGATATAGACTAAATTTACTTGGTATAAAGTTGACTTAGATTTATTTTCATTCCTATTTTAACTCTCATTCTAGAAAAATTAGTTTAACACATTTCATAATTCAGATTGAATAGTGTTGAATGTATAGGTATGTGAGTAAATATGAGTATAGACATATTAGTATTTGTAATAAAATGCAAATTTATATCTCTAATTTCTTGTTATTAACTACTTGCAACACATTAAATGTAGAATATAGGTCATATGAATTCTAATTCCAAGATAAAGATGAGTTGATAATAAAATATTTGATGCTGCATTTTTAATACTACCACCAAAAATATTTTCTTTACAATTGACATTCCTACTGTTTCCCTCTAGCTCAAGTATAGTTTGAAAATATTGATAAACAGCGGACTTCAGTGTGATACTGCCCTGGTCTTTTAAGTGTCTCTATTTCAAATTCCTCCATTACGTACATTCAAAAATAAATCTTAGAGTACTAATATAGAGATCTTTTCTCCCCTTACCTCCAAATAGTCCAATCAGTTGATCAAATAACCCTTTGTACAACTAGATGAATAAATTTTAAGTTATAAAGTTACTAATGTCTTGTTCAGATAATAAAAACAAAAGAAAAGAAGCTCATTCCAGGTTCTACTTGCCTGGGCTTCCTGAGGCATTTGAGCTGCGTCCACTTTGTCAGCAATATAAGCTGCCAACTGCTTGTCAATGGATGAGAGGGACTCCTGAATTAAGTGTAAGGATTTTTCAATCTCCTGGGCAGACTGGATACTCTGTTCAAGCAACTTTTGCCTCCTCACGGCCTAAACAAAGAAGAAATAGGAATGAATCAGTTCAATATTTACTGGTGATAGTTTTTCTGCAGTCCTTCTGCAAAGCAAATGAAGATTCTAGATTCTACCCCCATCACCTTTTTATAAGATAGATTTCGCAGCTTCCTGCCACTCATTCAGCTCTACTTATAAAAATGAAAATCAGAATAAGAAAAAAGAGTTAGCACACAGAACTGCAGGATCAGGAATCTCTGCAGGACAAAAGCACAGTATTATGTACATCAAGGAAAGAGGCTGGGAAAAACATTAGTGAAATCATCTCCGTCATTGCAATCTGTTGTTCTCAGGCCGAATGTTCCTCCTGATCTCATTATATAGTTCAAGAGATTTGGTTTACTTAGAATAGGGTCATCGTCATCACAATCCAATTCAAGATAGATAATCCACTTCTACCAGAGACACATATACAATCTGTTCAGAATCAGCTCCTTTTCAAAAACAGAATTTTAGGTAACCATTTGGTTAAGGATTTATTTTAAATACTATTTCAACCAGTTATGCACAGTCTTTTTTTTGCCTCTACTTTCTTTCACAATTTGGATTATGGAAATTGCTTGTGCAATTGGATTTGTGTTACTGCTGAAGTAGAACAAATAATAAGTAACCTTAATATAGATGCAATTAATCTTGATTGTTACTATAAGCATGATTAGGATAATTTAACACTTTTTAAGTATAAATAGCATGCTAAACAGATTGCAGAGTCTCCCTTCAAGGATCTGTTCACCTTTAAAAGAATAGTTATAAAAGGAATGGGACAGACAACTTATTGAGAATTCCTTAAGTTATACATCATAATCAAGGATTTTTCCTCATTATACAATATGTAGGCATGATTATCTGGTACAAAAGAACTATCCTTCCCACAGACCATGATTAGGGTTTTGAAAAGAATCCTGCCTTTTATATTATATAAAGAATATTAGATGTTATATGAAGAACATAAATGTTGGCTCTTAAGTTTAAAAGATCGTGGAGATGTCAATGTCCTTTAATGAAGCCAACTTGGAACACAGCGTTACTCAAGTGAGAACAAGGCTAAAAGCATCTGGACCAAAGGAAACGGAGCTGGAAGACCTACGATGCTGCAGGAGCAAGGAAGGTATTCTCAGTATTTCTACCTACACCATAAACCTTCAGGATTCTGTCCTAGGCTTTTCTTTCATCTCATTCTATCCATACCCTTAGCTACAATTACACTTCATATGCTCACAACTCTCAACTCTGCATCTCCAGTCAGATTTCCCCCTTTGATCTCTACACTTGCATATATATTGTCGTACTTGACAATTCCATTTGGGTGTCCCACAGCCATCAAAACAACAACAGAACCAAATATGGACCCACTGTCCCACCTCCTCAACTTGCTTTTTCTCTTTCTCTGTATCTTTTTCCCTATTTCAGTGATTTACAATTATGGCCTTTATTAGCCATAATTTTGGATATTTCCTCTTCTTCTATCATATCCTTCACCATTTTGCAATTAATGAGTCCATCGATCACCAATCCTTTCTTCTACCTCCTAATATTTCTTGATTCCATCCTTTTCTCCCTCTCCCCACCACCACCATTACCCTACTTGAGGTCATTAGCATCTCTTGCCTCAAACATGGTACAGGACTCTTGGCTGGAATCCTGCCCTGCCACTACTCATCTACAAAGAAAGTACAGTATGTTCTTCCTAAAATAACATAATAATTATCTGTTTTAATCTTCTAGTGATTCCTTATTTTCCTTAGGATAAAAGCCGTACTCAATATGGCTCTAGGTCCTTTCACAGTCCCTGTTGTGTCTTCTACTACTTGCTGGCACTATAGAGAAATTTATTTTTCATTTCCCAGCAAACATTATGTTCCTCTTTACACTTGGTGTTAAACATGCTGTTCCCTTTTCCCAGAACAATCCCATGCCCAACTTCCTTTTATTGGCTAATTTACATTTATCCTTTGAGTCTTACCTTGGAAATGTGGACATCTCCCTCTCCAGGTGGCTGTCCCTGAAACCTGGTGTTCTCTCTTGCCCTTTTATTTCTGTCTCAGTATGTATCACACCATATTGTAATTTCCAGTTGCCTAACTATGTGCCAGGCATCAGGGTGCTCTCAGGTTTTCTTTTCAAATTACTCAATAGATTCAGGTCTAACATTGAAAAATTGACCCTTGGCCCTAAGGCAAAAAAGGGATTCTTTTTAGTGGGCTGGGATTTTGAGAGACATTTGACTTCTCCAAAGTCTGGAGTGGGGATTTTCTCAAAAATTATAGATTCTTGCCTGTTCTGTTTCAATTTATGAAGAAAACTTCAGGCTCTTAGTTGAGAAAAATTACCTAGGAGTTTTAAAAATGCTATTCATTAGTATTTCTAGGAAATAAAGAAAGAAGAACAGATTTCAGATGACTGATTTTACAAAAATATAATATGGTTTATGATCATCTTTTAGTACATGATACACTTAATTTTACTTATCTTTTTGTTTATAAGTACGTGTCAATGAGAGCTGGATATGTCAAATGTTTTGATCTCCAGCATTGTTCTGTTTTCTTTTCCCTAAGTAGTGAAACATTTTAGCCAATGTTAAAATTAAACCTCATTTCTTTGAGTGATTTTTGTAGTAGATGAACTAAAAAAACAAAAACAAAAGCAAAAAAACCCGATGTCCCAAATTCTGATGCATATAAAGGAAAACAACTATACATCCTTGAAATTTCTGCTTGGGGGACAGCATTAATTGCCACTTTGAATGCTGCTACCTTGCTCAAGGTAAAACAATAAGGATTAACTATTTTCTCATGGACAGTGGCTGGGGGTGGAAGTCCTATAAGAGATGTGCTAAAACCAAATCCAACTCCCCTGGCTCTTCAGGAACAAACATGGAGACCCAAGAGAGGCCACTAATCTGCATTATTTACAGCCACACTGCACTGCACAGGCTGTCCTGATCCAGAAGTTCTATTATCTGGAATTTGAAGTTCAATGGGCCAGGCACTTAATGCAACTATTTCCTTTCAGTTTTTCTTTGTCATCCAAGAAGAGGCTGTAATTTGTTCAAGTACCAAGTAATAAGAATACTCAATTTGTGCCATTTACAGCAACATGGATGTACCCAGGGATTATCATACTCAGTGAAGTAAACCAGAAAGAGAAAGACAAATAACATATGATATCACTTATATGTGGAATCTAAATATGACACAGATGAACTTATTTATGAAACAGAAACAGAATCACAGACATAGAAAACAAACTTTTGGTAACCAAAGGGGAAAAGTGGGGGAAGGGATAAATTAGGAGCTTGGGATTAGCAGATATGAACTACTATATGTAAAATAGATAAACAGCAAGGTCCTACTGTATAGCACAGGGAACTATATTCAATAACCTGTGATAAACCCATTTAATGGAAAAGAATATATGTATATATATGTATAACTGAATCACTTTGCTGTAAAGCAGAAACTAACACAACACTGTAAATCAACTATACGTCAATTAAAACAAAAAGAACACTCAATTTGACTGAATTACGTTGCTGGGTTTGAGAACACTTTTGATTAGATGTTTCCTCCTGTCTAACTTATGAGCTACTCTGAAGCTCCACTATTATGGTCATGAACACGTTGGACTCTGTTACTTTAGAATTCTCGCTATAGTCTTCAACTGTAAACAATAAGTACTAAGTTTCTCTCATTCTAAGAGATGGAAATAAGACTTATCTCAAAAGGGTTTACAAAAGAGGTAGAAAACTGGCCTTTCCATCAGTACTCCACCAGTCTCACTTATTCTAAACCTCTCTGAAAATTTAGGAGAGAATCATAGTCACAGTGAATCCATGGCCCAGGTAGACAGTGTGATGGTTTCTTCTGTTCACTCCCCAAGGAGGTATAAACAGTGGTACTTCAATCCTTCTGCCCCAAGCAAGTGAGGGGCACTCCAAGACCATCATTTATAGAGTCTGGGAGGACAAAGTAGATAGGATGACTTCTAATTACCAACTTGGACTCTGCTTATGCAGCTGAATGCTTTATTTGCTTTCTATGACTACTGAGGGATTAAAAAAGGAACTGAAATGATGGAATAGTAAAGAGAAGAGGCATCTTGTACTTCCCGATGCTTGGTGTGGCAAAAACATTTCCATAGGTCAACTGGATACTGAAGGAGGCAGCTATGTTTGAGCTGTCTAACAGAAGCAGTGCATATGCAGCAAGAGTACTCCAGAATAAAGATGCCTGAAGACATGACAGAGCATGTTTTTCTTGTTAAAAAAAAATGGGAAAATAGAAGAGCTTCTGTAAGACCTCTTAAGAGCCCACACTTGCACCTTAAAGAAAGCAAATGTTTATGTCCTTATTACATATAATACATGAACACCATAAAATGCTACTTAAGAGGAGACATTTGCTCACTTTCCTTCATTCCTACTTCTCAGGCCAATGTAGAATAATGTCACCCAGGTGGGGTAAGGGAAGATGCTGGAAACTGATCATTCTTCCCTACCAGTGCAGTTCACTTGGGCATGGTTTAAGCTTAAACTGGAAACAACATTAAACTGAATATGAGATTGAAATTTGAAGCTGAACTGAACTTAATTTAACTTTTTCGTGTCACAGAGACCAGAAAGGAATGGAATCTACTCAGGATGCCAGTAAGAAAGATGAATAAACCATCTGCTTGAAGCAAAACCATTTCATGTTTGTGTCCTATCTGGTTCAAACTACGCAGAAAACTACTGACACAGTCCATAAATTCAGCACTTGATAAACTGAGGTAGAGGCAGAGGAAAAAGATGGCTATGAGGAACAGCGAGAATGTGGTTTGGTGCAAGACAGGAAATGGTTTATGGAAGGCATGAAGACACAGATAATGAAGGGCCTAGGAACTACATTTGAAACACTGAGAATTATAGTAGAACAGCATGATTAGAAGACTTAAAATAGATATGTCAATGTCTTTGTCTTATACAAAGGCCAGCAAATTACACGTTTTATATCCATCTATTGATGTTCCATGTGTGGACTATTGCTACTATCAAATGCAACACTTTGCTTACTAACAGATAATTTCAGTGAACAATTAAAATTTCTGAAGCATAATTTGAAGGTCTTTAAGGAAGGATGCCATGAAAATGTCAGAAATTATTTTAAAACCTAGGAATGTTCTATTTGCCTCAGAAACTGGTTCTCCCAACATTTAGTTGGTCAGAACTGGCAGGAGAACATCCTCAAAGAAGTTGAAATGTAAGGAACACCCTGGGCCTCACCGTAGACTTGGACTTCTTTGGGGTTGATGAGAGATGAGCATTTCATTTCTCAAGATTCTGTATGGTAGAAGAAAAATAATAGATCTCCACAAAGTTGCATATAACATTTCTGCGTGGTTAGGGGTGCTTTTAGCAGGCTGAGGAAATATTTTTCAAGAAGAGTCAAGCTAATATTTTGAAAAGGGAATTAAATGGAGATTAAAAGAAAAGGAGAAGGAGAAGATAATTTACAGCAGGGAGGAGAATTTACAACTGCTCACAGTCCCAGCAACCATCAAAAGCTTCACGTTGTTGCTTTTTCTTGTTTTCAAGTTAGTATGTCCTACATTTTCCTAAAGAAACAAGGGCCTACACAGTGTTCCTTGGACAAGAAAGACCATATAAACAAAAACTGTTGCTTTAACCCACTTTAGGTTTAACTCATAAGGCGTTCTGGCACAATTGCTTTTTGTGGCATAGTTGTTAATGTGCTTGAGAGGGATGTAGGCTATAAATAATTACATAGATGTGCACATGTGTTTGTATACAGTCTTTTTTTTTTTTTTGGCGGTATGCAGGCCTCTCACTGTTGTGGCCTCTCCCGTTGCAGAGCACAGGCTCCGGACGCGCAGGCTCAGCGGCCATGGGTCACAGGCCCAGCAGCTCCGTGGCATGTGGGATCTTCCCGGGCCAGGGCACGAACCCGTGTCCCCTGCATCGGCAGGCGGACTCTCAACAGACTCTTTAAATATAAAAGAATATTACATTATTTACAAGGGCCTTCTAGATTTATTTTTGTTAACATCACTTGGTTTAACCCCACTGGTCAGGAAAACCCCCATACCATGTGCATGGAGCTCCCTATAATTTCCTTTACAGGAAAAGATTATAAACGTTAAAGCCACTGGTGTCATGGTTAATTGGAACTTCATCTGTTTTAGGTCTTTGCAGGTCACCGAAGTTCTTCTGTGACCTCTGAGGGAAGCATACTTGAAAGTAATGTTTAGGAATCACATTATCAATGGAACTTGACATCAGATAGCCATGACTTCCAAGTCAAGCATTGATAGAATGGTCAATGAGCTGTACAGTAATATATCTAAGACATTTCTGGATTTTTGCTGCATCCATTCATCTTCATGGGTAGACAAATGAAATTGGTCTTTTGCCCTGACAGGAGCAAACTGATGTATTATTTCAGCTTCAAAAAGAAAGTGATGGAAGTATAATACAGTAAATCTAGCAGGAATCTACAGAGTTCAACTAACCCCAGTCTTTTCAAGGTAACTTCAGAAGTCCCCCTGGTCAGTAAAGCTTCTCTGAACCAATGCCAAGGCGCTCTCTGATTGTACATGTGCTCATACTACTGCTCTAGACTTTAGGCAATTAATAATTTATAGATACTGTAAATAATTAAAATATCATAGAAAATTTCTCCTGATAAGCTGGGTCAGGATTAAGGCCACAAATTTAAGTAACATATAGAGCAAGGGTCCCCAACCCCCGGGCTGCAGACCCATGGCCTGTTAGTAACCAGGCCACACAGCAGGAGGTGAGCAGTGGGTGAGCGAGCAAAGCTTCATCTGCCGCTCCCCATTGCTCACATTACTGCCTGAACCATATCCCCGCCAGTGCCCCGGAAAAACTGTCTTCCACGCAACTGGTCCCTGGTGCCAAAAATGATGGGGACCGCTAACACAGAGTGTATATAAGAGTAAAAATCCAAATCTTGCAGTAAAATCAAGTTGTAGAATGAAGCAATGAGTGTCAGTCCTACAAAAGTAGGAATGTAGCCACTGAAAAACTTAGTTGATTTCTGGCAATTGCTTCTGTTGTTGTCCCAGAAAGCTACAAATGGAGCAACTCTCCCCTAATGCACGTATAGGTAGGGGGAGGCAAGGTGTCCCAATTAGAAAAACTGTAGGTCGTGCTTCCAAGCTGAGGTGGGGAAGTAATTACGCCAATGCTGAAGGCCTCTAGTGAGGGAGAACCTACTGAGACCAACTGCAGATAGACTGGCAGTTGTATCAATGTGTTATTGTCATGTAAATGAACTGGCAACTTGGTATTCCTCAGATAAGGGCTGTGATTTCCCTCAGACACAGTCAGGTGTCAGCAACCTCAGAGTGGAAGACCTCTTGGGGTTAGTCAAACTGTCCACTCAGGAATTCAGACTTTCAGGATAAAGCCTGCACACAGTGTTTCTGGTCTCTGGGACCTCACATGATGTGTGGGAAGTACATTCTTCACAGCCCCGTTTACAGAGCAGCTAAGGATGGCTACATGGTTTGGCTATGAGTAAAACAGTTTTCAGTCTTCAGGCAGTAGTCTCAAATATAGCCTCAATAACCAGAAATGATGCTTTTCTGATATACATTAGTGATCTCTGCTGTATCTCTTTTACTGTGATGTAGGCCCATCACAGTCTAAAGCCAGTGTTCAGCTTCCCTTGAAATAAAATGCTCTAGACTCTGTTGACCTCTAAGGTCAATCACCAGTAGGGTTAAATTATACTCAGATTGGTGCCAACTAGATGTGGTATCTGAGAAACTGGAAAAATACCTCTCTCTCCTGGGATGTCTGGGATGACTGATCCTTTTTCATCCTTTCCATATGCATGAAGATTAACAATACTTATTGATCACAAATACTTCAGATGATTGCCGTGGTTCTGGAGAAGTCAAAGTGCAAGACAGAGTGTGTTTACGACTTCCTGCCACACTACTTATCCACACTTTACTAAAAAATACCTCAGATGTAGCTCAGTAAATAGCTGCACTATTGTGTCTGAAGATTATTACAAGGCTTGCAAATCTTTTGTTCTTCAAGTAGATGAGATAGAAAAGGATACAGATTTGTAGCAAGGAACTCCTGCCAGGGTCTTTGGCTCTGATATGATTCATTTGGCTGGGATGCACACCTTAAACAGCAGGAACAAGATGTAGAAAACAGCTGCTTTTGCTTTTACTTGCCAAATATGCTGTAAACTTATTGAGCAGTAGCCTGGGAGTGCAGAAAGAAGACTCATGTGTGTTGATATAGGCATGGGGAACAGATAAATACTGGCAAAGTGGTATATTACACTTAATTCCTTGTTAGAGACCAGGGTTGTCTGTCACTGAATGCTCTTGTGAGATATTAAGCTAGATGAAATAGACATAAACTGTTTCCAGCTTCCTCCTCTATCTCCTCCCCTCAGTGGTATCTTCTCATCATCTGTAGGTGAAATCCATTGTGCTGCAGTTGTTTGGAGTGGGAGAGGATCAACCAGCTCTCAGTTGGTAGGCCCTCACTTGTAGGATTGTTGCATTTCTCCTAAGTCAGATACAGCTGAAAATTAAGTTACAGCCAATGGTTACCACAGCCATGCAGAATGGCTTAGTGTCTTTCAAACTGGTCCCACAGGGAATGTCTGTTCCATCTAAAATGTGGTCCAGGAGGGGAAAAGAGGTAGCATATTGGGGAATATAGCAATGCCCTTTATATGCCACCAAAAGTTTGGCATGATTTCCTAGAAAGTGCTCATTCTACTCCAGCAGAGAACTGTGGCCTTGAAGGAGAACCACTGTTATCCCTGCTTGGTTTAATTGTTCAGGAGTTGAAAATGAGCTTCATCTCTGGAATAGAGATCACTCAGCTCTAAAGAGCAGTGGATGGATTTAATAAAGTTAATGGTCCACTCTGGGAATGATTCTGAGACATAGGGCACATTAGCAAATCGGACTGCCTTAAAACAATTCATGCTCAGGTAAAGGTCAAGGCCAGAGTTCTAAACCTGAATAATCAGAACCTAGAGGAACTTTTCAAACTACAGTTCTCAGGCTCAATCAAATTCTACTAAATTAGAAATTCAAAGGGAGTCAGAGGGAATAACACATAGAGTAAAGTTCCTGTAACCCTTCCATCTGTGTGATTTTGATGACTAGCCAGATTTCAGAAGAATTATCAAGAGTGAAGTTTGAAAGAAAAGTTGCCTTAAATAAGAATTAAATAATAACAGAGAAATGCAATTAATTGGGCTCACAACAAAGAAGAGGGAAGGACAAAGTACCACTGAATTGGCCACTTCTCAATGCAGATCAGAAAACAATATGAAGTTGTTAAGGCAGAGGCAATAAAGCACTTCTTGAATTTTATTTGATACTTTCAATGGAAACTCCCTAATGAATATGCATACTCTATGACTTAAAAAACACCTTGATGAATTTGAAAAATATTTGTATTCCTCATTCCATACATGGATGGCTCTAAGATACTAGAATACAATGCAAAGTTGTTTACTGTTTCTCCCATTTCTTTCTTTTAAAAAAATGAGTAATTTTTACTAGCACCAAGCAATTTTAGTGACAATTTGCCTGAATATTAAAGAACAGTTTTGATCATTCAACCCTAAGAATATATGTAGCTTGACAAGAAAATCGGTTTAAAAAGAATCTAGAGTGGAAAAGTAAGATGGACAAGACAGATGAATATTACCTTGAGAATCATATTTTATGTTATAGGAATTAAACACTAGTTGTAAGCTATGACGGACAGAAGTAAAAGTTATAGAAAAGTCTAACTTCAAAAGTGTCACTTTAAGAAACAGAAAAACTCCAAGCATTTTTATGAAAATGTACATAGATAACAAATTTAAAAGAAAATTTTGTTATCGAAAAATTCATTTCTAAAAGGGTACTTTAACAATCTATACTACTAATTTAATACTTGCAAGTGATTAGTCTTTAGGTCTTAATATCAGATGTTTTTCATTTAAATAGTAACCTTCCCTTTTGCTATTCTAACTTTAGAGGTAGGAGTTCAACCACTAAATTATAAGAAATGTGAAGACAAGAAACTCCTAAAAAAAATTTCGTATTCAGGAGACCTTCAAGATGGTGGAAGAGTAAGACATGGAGATCACCTTCCTCCCCACAGATACATCAGAAATACATCTACACGTGGAACAACTCCTACAGAACACCTACTGAACGCTGGCAGAAGACCTCAGACCTACCAAAAGGCAAGAAACTCCCCACGTACCTGGGTAGGGCAAAAGAAAAAAGAAAAAACAGAGACAAAAGAATAGGGACAGGACCTGCACCAGTGGGATGGAGCTGTGAAGGAGGAAAGGTTTCCACACACTAGGAAGCCCCTTTGTGGGCAGAGACTGCAGGTGGCGGATGGGGGAAGCTTCGAAGCCACGGAGGAGAGCACAGCAACAGGGGTGCGGAGGGCAAAGCGTAGAGATTCCTGCATAGAGAACCGGTGCCGACCGGCACTCACCAGTCAGAGAGGCTCGTCTGCTCACCCACCGGGGTGGGCGGGGGCTGGGAGCTGAGGCTCGGGCTTCAGTCGGACCGCAGGGAGAGGACTGGGGTTGGCGGCATGAACACAGCCTGAAGGGGGTTAGTGCGCCACGGCTGGCCGGGAGGGAGTCCAGGGAAAAGGTCTGGACCTGCCGAAGAGGCAAGAGATTTTCTTCCCTCTTTGTTTCCTGGTGAGTGAGGAGAGGGGATTCAGAGCATCGCTTAAAGGAGCTCCAGAGACGGGTGCAAGCCGCTGCTAAAAGCGCGGACCCCAGACACGGGCATGGGATGCTAAGGCTGCTGCTGCGCCACCAAGAAGCCTGTGTGCAAGCACAGGTCACCATCCACACCTCCCCTACCGGGAGCCTGTGCAGCCCGCCACTGCCAGGGTCCCGTGATCCAGAGACAACTTCCCCGGAAGAACGCACGGCGCGCCTCAGGCTGGTGCAACGTCACGCTGGCCTTTGCCGCTGCAGGCTCGCCCCGCAATGTGCCCCTCCCTCCCCCGGGCCTGAGTGAGCCAGAGCCCCCAAATCAGCGGCTCCTTTAACCCCGTCCTGTCTGAGCGAAGAACAGACGCCCTCAGGCAACCTACACGCAGAGGCAAGTCCAAATCCAAAGCTGAACCCTGGGAGCTGTGAAAACAAAGAAAAGAAAGGGAAATCTCTCCCAACAGCCTCAGGAGCAGCGGATTAAATCTCCACAATCAACTTGATGTACCCTGCATTTGTGGAATACCTGAATAGACAATGAATCATCCCAAATTGAGGAGGTGGATTTTGGGAGCAAAGATATATATATTTTTTCCCTTTTTCGCTTTTTGTGACTGTGCATGTATATGCTTCTGTGTGTGATTTTGTTTGTATAGCTTTGCTTCTACCATTTGTCCTAGGGTTCTGTCTGTCCATTTTTTATTTTTTACTTTTTAAAACTTTTCACTTAATTATTTTTTTATTTTAATAACTATTTTATTTTATTTTATTTATTTATTTCTATTTTTTCTCCCTTTTATTCTGAGCTGTGTGGATGAAAGCCTCTTGGTGCTCCAGCCAGGCAACAGGGCTGTGCCTCTGAGGTGGGAGAGCCAACTTCAGGACAATGGTCCACAAGAGACCTCCCAGCTCCACGTAATATCAAACAGTGAAAATCTCCCAGAGATCTCCATCTCAATGCCAAAACCCAGCTTCAGTCAACGACCAGCAAGCTACTGTGCTGGACACCCTATGCCAGACAACAAGCAAGTCAGGAACACAATCCCATACATTAGCAGAGAGGCTGCCTAAAATCATAATAAGGCCACAGACACCCCAAAACACACCACGAGACGTGGACCTGCCCACCAGGAAGACAAGATCCAGCCTCATCCACCACAATACAGGCACTAGTCCCCTCCACCAGGAAGCCCACACAACCCACTGAACCAACCTTGGCCACTGGGGACAGACACCAAAAACAATGGGAACTATGAACCTGCAGCCTGTGAAAAGGAGACCCCAAACACAGTAAGTTAAGCCAAATGAGAAGACAGAAAAACACACAGCAGATCAAGGAGAAAGGCAAAAACCGACCAGACCTAACAAATGAAGAGGAAATAGGCAGTCTACCTGAAAAAGAATTCAGAATAATGATAGAAAAGATGATCCAATATCTTGGAAATAGAATAGAGAAAATACAAGAAATGTTTAACAAGGACCTAGAAGAACTAAAGAGCAAAGAAACAATGATGAACAACACAATGAATGAAATTAAAAATTCTCTAGAAGGGATCAATAGCAGAATAACTGAGGCAGAAGAAAAGATATGTGACCTGGATGATAATTAGTGGAAATAACTACTGCAGAGCAGAATAAAGAATGAAAAGAACAGAAGACAATCTCAGAGACCTCTGGTAAAACATTAAAAGCACCAACATTCGAATTATAGGGGTCCCAGAACAAGAAGATAAAAAGAAAGGGACTGAGAAAATATTTCAAGAGATTATAGTTGAAAGCTTCCCTAATATGGGAAAGGAAAGAGTTAATCAACTTCAGGAAGCACAGAGAGTCCCATACAGGATAAATCCAAGGAGAAACATGCCAAGACGCATAATAATCAAACTATCAAAAATTGAAATCAAAGAAAAAATATTAAAAGCAGCAAGTGAAAAACAATAAATAACACACAAGGGAATCCCCATAAGTTTAACAGCTGATCTTTCAGGAGAAACTCTGCAAGCCAGAAGGGAATGTCAGGACATATTTAAAGTGATGAAGGAGAAAAACCTACAAACAAGATTACTCTACCCAGTGAGGATCTCATTCAGATTTGATGGAGAAATTAAAACCTTTACAGACAAGCAAAAGCTAAGAGAAGTTGGCACCACCAAATCAGCTTTACAATAAATGCTAAAGGAAGTTCTCTAGGCAGGAAACACAAAACAAGAAAAAGACCTACAATAACAAACCCAAAACAATGAAGAAAATGGTAATAGGAATATACAAATCGATAATTTCCTTAAATGTAAATGGATTCAATGTTCCCACCAAAAAACAGACTGGCTGAATGGATATAAAAACAAGACCGCTATATATGCTGTCTACCAGAGACCAACTTCAGACCTAGGGACACGTACAGACGGAAAGTGAGGGGATAGAAAAAGATATTCCATGCAAATGGAAATCAAAAGAAAGCTGGAGTAGCAATTCTCATATCAGACAAAATACACTTTAAAATAAAGACTATTACAAGAGACAAAGAAGTACACTACATAATGATCAAGGGATCGATCCAAGAAGAAGATATAACAATTGTAAATTTTTATGCACCCAACATAGGAGCACCTCAATACATAAGGCAATTACTAACAGCTATAAAAGGGGAAATCGACAGTAACACAATCATAGTAGGGGACTTTAACACCCCACTTTCACCAATGGACAGATCATCCAAAATGAAAATAAATAAGGAAACACAAGCTTTAAATGATACATTAAACAAGATGCACTTAATTGATATTTATAGGACATTCCATCCAAAAACAACAGAATACACTTTCTTCTCAAGTGCTCATGGAACATTCTCCAGGATAGATCATATCTTGGTTCACAAATAAAGCCTTGGTAAATTTAAGAAAATTGAAATCATATCAAGTATCTTTTCCAACCACAACACTATGAGACAAGATATCAATTACAGGAAAAAATCTGTAAAACATACAAACACATGGAGGCTAAACAATACACTATTTAACAACCAAGAGATCACTGAAGACATCAAAGAGGAAATCAAAAAATACCTAGAAACAAATGACAATGAAAACACGGCGACCAAAAACCTATGGGATGCAGCAAAAGCAGTTCTAAGAGGGAAGTTTATAGCAACACCATCCTACCTTAAGAAACAAGAAACATCTCAAATAAACAACCTACCCTTACAGCTAAAGCAATTAGAGAAAGAAGAACAAAAAAACCCCGAAGTGAGCAGAAGGAAAGAACTCATAAAGATCAGATCAGAAATAAATGAAAAAGAAATAAAGGAAATGATAGCAAATTTCAATAAAACTAAAAGCTGGTTCTTTGAGAAGATAAAAAAAAATTGATAAAGCATTAGCCAGACTCATCAAGAAAAAAAGGGAGAAGATTCAAATCAATAGAATTATAAATGTAAAAGGAGAAGTAACAACTGACACGGCAGAAATACAAAGGATCATGACAGTGTACTATAAGCAACACTACGCCAATGAAATGGACAACCTGGAAGAAATGGACAAATTATTAAAAATGCACAACCTTTTGAGACTGAACCAGGAAGATATAGAAAATATGAACAGACCAATCATAAGCACTGAAATTGAAACTGTGATTAAAAATCTTCCAAGAAAAGCTGACGACCAGATGGCTTCAGAGGCGAATTCTATCAAACATTTAGAGAAGAGCTAACACCCATCCTTATCATACTCTTCCAAAATATACCAGAGGTAGGAACACTCCCAAACTCATTCTACGAGGCCACCATCACCCTGATACCAAAACCAGTTAAAGATGTCACAAAGAAAGAAACTACAGGCCAATATCACTGATGAACATAGATTCAAAAATCCTCAACAAAATACTAGCAAACAGAATCCAACAGCACATTAAAAGGATCATACACCATGATCAAGTGGGGTTTATCCCAGGAATGCAAGGATTCTTCAATATACGCAAATCAATCAATGTGATACACTATATTAACAAATTGAAGGAGAAAAACCATATGATCATCTCAATCGATGCAGAGAAAGCTTTCGCAAAATTCACCACCCATTTATGATAAAAACCCTGCAGAAACTGGGCCTACAGGGAACTTTCCTCAACATAATAAAGGCCATATATGACAAACCCACAGCCAACATTGTCCTCAATGGTGAAAAACGGAAACCGTTTCCACTAAGATCAAGAACAAGACAAGGTTGTCCACTCTCACCACTATTATTCAACATAGTTTTGGATGTTTTAGCCACAGCAATCAGAGAAGAAAAAGAAATAAAAGGAATCCAAACCAGAAAAGAAGAAGTAAAGCTGTCACTGTTTGCAGATGACATGAATCTATACATAGAGAATCCTAAAGATGCTACCAGAAAACTACTGGAGGTAATCAATGAATTTGGTAAAGCAGCAATATACAAAATTAATGCACAGAAATCTCTAGCATTCCTATAAATTAATGATGAAAAATCAGAAAGTGAAATTAAGAAAACACTCCCATTTACCATTGCAACAAAAAGAATAAAATATCTAGGAATAAACCTACCTCAGGAGACAAAAGACCTGTATGCAGAAAATTATAAGACACTGATGAAAGAAATTAAAGACAATACAAATAGATGGAGAGATATACCATGTTCTTGGATTGGAAGAATCAACACTGTGAAAATGAGTCTACTACACAAAGCAATCTACAGATTCAATGCAATCCCTATCAAACTACCAGTGGCATTTTTCACAGAACTAGAACAAAAAATTTCACAATTTGTATGGAAATACAATAGACCCCGAATAACCAAAGCAATCTTGAGAGAGAAAAACACAGCTGGAGGAATCAGGCTCCCGGACTTCAGACTATACTACAAAGCTACAGTAATCAAGACAGTATGGTACTGGCAAGAAAACAGAAATATAGATCAATGGAACAGGATAGAAAGCCCAGAGATAAACCCACGCATATATGGTCACCTTATCTTTCATAAAGGAGGCAAGAATATACAGTGGAGAAAAGACATCCTCTTCAATAAGTGGTGTTGGGCAAACTGCGCAGCTACATGTAAAAGAATGAAATTAGAACACTCCCTAACACCATACACAAAAATAAACTCAAAATAGATTAAAGACCTAAATGTAAGGCCAGACACCATCAAACTCTTACAGGAAAACATAGGCAGAACACTCTATGAGATAAATCACAGCAAGATCCTTTTTGACCCAACTCCTAGAGAAATGGAAATTAAAACAAAAAAAAAAAGAAGTGGGACCGAATGAAACTTAAAACCTTTTGCACAGCAAAGGAAACCATAAACAAGACGAAAAGACAACCCTCAAAATAGGAGAATATATTTGCTAATGAAGCAACTAACAGAGGATTAATCTCCAAAATTTACAAGCAGCTCATGCAGCTCAAAATCAAAAAAACAAACAAGGTAATCCAAAAATGTGCAGAAGACCTAAAGAGACATTTCTCCAAAGAAGATATACAGCTTGCCAACAAAAACATGAAAGGATGCTTAACATCATTAATCATTAGAGAAATGCAAATCAAAACTACAATGAGGTATCACCTCACACCATTCAGAATGGCCATGATCAAAAAATCTACAAACAATAAATGCTGGAGAGGGTGTGGAGAAAAGGGAACCCTCTTGCACTGTTGGTGGGAACATAAATTGATACAGCCACTATAGAGAACAGTATGGAGGTTCCTTAAAAAACTACAAATAGAACTACCATATGACCCAGCAATCCCACTACTGGGCATAGACCCTGAGAAAACCATAACTCCAAAAGAGTCATGTATCACAATGTTCACTGCAGCTCTATTTGCAATAGCCAGGACATGGAAGCAACCTAAGTGTCCATCAACAGATGAATGGATAAAGAAGATGTGGCACATATATACAATGGAATATTACTCAGCCGTAAAAAGAAATGAAACTGAGTTATTTGTAGTGAGGTGGATGGACCTAGAGACTGTCATACCGAGTGATGTACGTCAGAAAGAGAAAAACAAATACCATATGCTAACACATTTATATGGAATGTAAAAAAAAATGGTTCTGAAGATCATAGGGTCAGGATAGGAACAGAGATGCAGAGCATAGAGAATGGACTTGAGGACATGGGGAGGGGGAAGGGTAAGCTGGGGTGAAGTGAGAGAGTGGCATGGACTTATATATACTAACAAATGTAAAACAGATAGCTAGTGGGAAACAGCTGCATAGCACAGGGAGATCAGCTCTGTGCTTTGTGACCACCTAGAGGGTGGGATTGAGAGGGTGTGAGGGAGATGCAAGAGGGATGACATATGGGGATATATGTATATGTATAGCTGATTCATTTTGTTATAAAGCAGAAACTAACACACCATTGTAAAGCAATTATACTCCAATAAAGATGTTAAAAAAAGTTATTTCAAAAATAAATAAGTATCTGTAATCATCCTCATTCATAAAGATTTTAATGCTCTACCGAAGCAAAAACTATTTGTCTAGTGTGAATATACAATACTTACATTTAATTAGGTATAGAAATAAGTGCAAGTATAAATATGTTTATATACATGCATATATAAATATATACACAAGTATACATGTGTGTATGTGTGTTGGTGTATCCCTTTGTGTCTAGGCCAAAAAAGCTAATATGCTCTCTATTTGGTATAAACACAGAAGAAAAATTTAACTACTGTCTTATATAAACATTTCAGAAATGTTAATGCAAATGACGCAGGAAACACTATTTACTAAAGTAGGGTAAATTATATTTAAAGGTAATGATGAAATTACTACTTACAAATATAAAAAGTAAATATCTATGATTCTTGATCATTAAAATAAGAAACAGATTTACCACTGTCCTTTGTTCTTGTGAAATTTATATAATATTTCAGTTTCTGTATCTAACAAACAGTGTAACTAAACTCAAAATACTAGATGAATCTTAAAATATTATTAAACACAAGAATCAAGGTAACTCACATAACTGATGGTAGGAAAAGAAAGATAACCTTTTTCAGATAATAAAAGAAGATACAGCAGGGGAGGGGTTTAGAAGTGGAAAGAAATAGGTGAGGGAGATTTAGAGGTACAAACTTCCAGTTGCAAAATAAATGAGTCACTGGTATGAAATGTACAGTGTGGGGAATATAGTCAATAACTATGTAATATCTTTGTGTGGAGACATATAACTAGACTTATCATGGTGACCATTTTGAAATGTATAGATTGGGAGTTTGGGGTTAGCAGATGCAAACTACTATATATAGGATGGATAAACAACAAGGTCCTACTGTATAGCACAAGGAACTATATTCAATATCCTGTAATAAACCATAATGGAAAAGAATATGAAGAAGTTATACATATATATAACTGAGTCACTATGCTGTACAGCAGAAATTAAACACACTGTACATCAACTATACTTCAATAAATTTCTTTAAGAATGTAAAAATCCCTACAAAAGAAATGTACAGAAATATCGAATCACTATGTTGTGTAACAGGCACTAACACAGTGCTGTAAATCAATTATACTTCAAAAGCAAACTCATATCAAAAGAGATCAGATTTGTGGCTACCAGAGGTAGGGGGTTGGAGGAGGAGGAATTGGATAAAGGTTGTCAAAAGGTACAAACTCACAAGGATAAGATAAATAAGTACTAGGGACATAATGTACAATATGATAAATATAATTAACACTGTTGTATGCTATATATGAAAGTTGTTAAGAGAATAAAGCCTAAGAGTTCTTATCACAAGGAAATTTTTTTGTTTCTTTAATTTTTTATCTATATGAGATGATGGATGTTCACTAACATATTGTTGTGATTATCATTTCATGATATATGTAAGTCAAATCATTATTCAGTACACCTTAAACTGTGGGTCAATTATGTCTCAATAAAGCTAGAAGGAAAAGAAAGGATTCAGATGAATCCTCTGAAGAGGTATATAGGGCAATGTCTGGAAGGGACCCAAGCACAAGAGCTTCTGTCTCTGTGAAGCTGGAGCATGTCACCCTCCCAGTGTTGATGTGTTCACAAACCTGGACGCTTTATGAACTCCATACTATTGGGCTTTTTAATGGGGGCTTTATCACATATGTGTCATCAATTATCAACTCCATTTCCAGTCCCTCTCCCCTCTCCAGAGAATGGGGGGTAGGCATGAAAGATCCAAGCTTCTAATTTTGGCTTGGTCTCTCCAGTGACCAGCCCCCATCTAGGAGCCCACCAAGAGCCACCTCATTAGAACAAAAGATATTCCTATCACCCAGTAAATTCCAAGGAGTTCAGTGTCCGATGCTCCTATCACTTAGGAAATTACAAAGGTCTTAGGATTTCTGTGTCAGGAACTGAGGTCAAAGATTAAATACCAGAACAAATGTTCTTCCTACCATCCCTATTTACAAGGGTTTTAGGAGCTATGTGTCAAGAACCAAGGGCAGAGACAAATATATACATATTTCTTATATTACAAAAGAAGATAGAGAAGATAAGAGGAGCAAAAATTTTAAATACTGTCTTGTCTATTTTTCTTACATTAAAGAGGGCTGGGCTATTGGCTTTATTATCTCTGTGTAAATATTACACAGGTGAGTTTTTCCTTCAAAATCTAATCACTCTTTTTTTTTTTTTTTTTTTTTTTTTTTTTTGCGGTATGTGGGCCTCTCACTGCTGTGGCCTCTCCCGTTGCGGAGCACAGGCTCCGGACGCGCAGGCTCAGCGGCCATGGCTCACGGGCCCAGCCGCTCCGCGGCATATGGGATCCTCCCAGACCGGGGCACGAACCCGCATCCCCTGCATCGGCAGGCGGACTCTCAACCACTGCGCCACCAGGGAGGCCCTCTAATCACTCTTGACCAATTATTCAATTAAAATTATTATGAGAGCAAGTTGCATAGTCCACCACTCAGCTCAAAAATAAAGTCACCTTGAACACAGATGTTTGGCCTAACAGTCTGCTTGCAGTGCATTTTTTACATAAAGATGACAGTTTTAACACAGAGCATTTACCTAGGAAAGTCAAAATTCAAGATATCCAATAACCTTTCTTCCAAAGTAAGGAAGGAAAGCATCAAATTTAAAATGTGAAAAATGTAATCCTAGAAACGACATCCATAGTTAACACTCTAAGAATTAGATTAAAATTATACCTTTCAAAATATTAAAGCAGTTAGCATTGGTCAATCATCTTCACTGAAATCTTTTAAAATAATGATGTTCTGTAGAAGTGAGTCTAAGTTCTGTAACTCCTGCATATATTCAAAACCAATTTAGGTGTAAAATTAACCAAATATATAAAATAACAATTGGGGCTGGCATCATGGGCTGGCAGCCTGTGCAGTCATGCAGTACTCCATGCTTGTAAGAACTCAAGCTTGGTTTCATGTTTTGCTGTCATTCTCCTGAAATTCTTAATTTTTGAACAAGGACCCTGCATTTCCTCTTGTAATGGCCCTAAGAATTAAGTAGCTGATCTTGATTACAATAATTTGGGGAAAATGGCCAATAGCTATAAGGTTGAAATAAGAATCCGAACAAAATTGGATAAGTTCAAGAAGTAAATCTTTTAAAAAACATGAAATTCAAATTAGATGCACCAGGACACAGTGACATACTGGTGGAGGAAATATGAATACCAAACGAATGACTTCCAAATATGAGTATAATTGGAAGATAAGACTCGAAAGACCAGTCTCTTAGTTGTTTCAGGATATAATCAAATACATCCTAGAGATATTGGATACATTAACTAAAGATAATGGAAATCAAAGTCCCTTTTCTTTTGATTGTCCACATGATTGTATGCGTATTGTTGAGAATAAGATGATGATTTTGCTGGAAACTATGGGAGAAAGGTACATAACTGACTGTTTCCACTGCAAACTGTTTTACTGACTACTACTGAGTCTACTGTACCGTTCGTTAACACTTCTGCTTATTTTGAATTCCTCTCTATGACAGAAGAGCTCCTATTCCAAATGCTTTCCACTCTCGCTTTCTCAAAGGCACTGGTCCTCTCTTCTCCCACCCCCACTTCTTCATGCCACCAACCTAAGACAGCCTAAAGAAGAGTTAGCTCCCTCTCAGGTATGGAGTCTCTCATGAGTAAATTTTCTCAGTCTTCCTAATCTTCACTTGAAATTATCTTCATATTATCTCAATTCTCTTTTTTCACTCCCGAAGTTCATCCTTCCATTTTTGCTCACGTATCCTCTCCTGTAAGACCTTGCTCTTACATATTAAGTACATATCTCTATTGGATCTTCCCCCAGATTACAAACAGGCTTAAATCTTCACTGTCCTGACAGTCAATGAGATATAAAATTACCTCTATCCTATTACTCATGATGCTGGCTCTTCTCTCTCTTTTTTCATCATCAAACATTTTTTTCATTATCAAACACATGCTAATTCGTTTTTTTCCTGCTTTATTGACATATATTTGACACATAACATGGTGTAAGTTCAAGGTGTACGAGGTGTTGATTTGACACATTTACAAATTGCAAAATGATTACCATCCTAGTATTAGTTACACCTCCATTCCATCACACAATTACCGTTTCCTGTTACCAAACATGTTGAAGAATAATTTACATTTACTGCCTTTACTTTACCAGTGCCAATTTCTTCTTTTATGTCAATTTAATCTCACAGTTGCCCCTCTAGCAACTGAACAAGACAACTATAATTAATAAGTGAAGGAGTAAATGGGAGTTGAGCAAACAAATCCAGCCAGTAGAGACTACTTTTACAAGTACTAGGTTCTGCAGTTTATGTATGAACAATTTAGGAAGAAGAGAAGTAAAAATTATTTTAAGTATTTTTATATGCCAAAAAGGAAGTTAACTATTAGAACTTGGCTAATTCTAAGTTCATTAACTCCGTCATTTTAAAGAAAATTCAGAAGTTAGTAACATTTTATTGATACTCTTTACCTACAGCAACTTTATCTACTTTTCATTAAAATTAGACATGTCAAAAATCTTAGTCCATAAAACTAATCTGATCAGTAATTTAATATATAGATGTATTCTCATTGGCCTAATAGTTTTGCTAAAAATTATACTTATACCTTAGCAGTAAAACAGGTGAAGAGACAGCATGTAAAAAAAAAATCTGCCTTCTGTAATCATTCGGAGCATAAGTTTAATATCATCTCTTTATGGTCACAGCCGATTTATAGACAGAGGCCAAGACATTTGATATTTTTTTCCTTAAGGACACACCAAGTATATAAAGAGCTATAAAAAATAACCTCGTGCGGGCTTCCCTGGTGGTGCAGTGGTTGAGAGTCTGCCTGCCGATGCAGGGGACACGGGTTTGTGCCCCGGTCCGGGAAGATCCCACATGCCGCGGAGTGGCTGAGCCCGTGAGCCATGGCCGCTGAGCCTGCACGTCCGGAGCCTGTGCTCCGCAGTAGAAGAGGCCACAACAGTGAGAGGCCCGCGTACCGCAAAAAATAAAAAAATAAAAAAAATAACCTCGCTCATAAAGAAAAATATGAGTGGCTTATATACCTCTTATTGCCTGCCAGACCACATTTAGATCTGCTAAGACTACCTTTCTGATCTGCTGGAGAGAGAATGGTGAAGAAAGAGAAGAGCCCAAGATTACCTTAAGTTTCTGGCCTGAGAAATTTAAAGAATGAGTTGACATGAACGAGAACGGAGAAACTGTTGGGTAGGTTTGATAGGAGCTCGAATCTGAGTATGTTATGTTTGAGCTGCTTACTAAATATCCACATAGAGACATAATAGAAGGGTGGATATACAGTTCTGGAGTTTAGGGCAGAGGTCTGTACTAGAGATAATATTTTGAGAATCATTAGCATGTAAAGAATATTTAAAGCCACAACACTGCATAAAATATCCAAAGGAGTGGGTAAAGAAAAAAAAGACAGCATGAAGCTTAAAAACTATTTCGTTTACAAATGGATCTAGTTAGGCAAAATTTGTTTCAGAATTCTTTCTTGTGTGTTTATGAGTGAGGTTGGCATGGGACTTTGCTTCCTGTACCATTTTCGTCAATTTTTTTTTTGAGTATGAATTTCAATATTTAATATCGTCAATTTTTAAAATTGAAGTATAGTTGTTTTACAACATTATATTAGTTTCACGTGTACAACATAGTGACTCAATATTTTTATAGATTGTACTCCATTTAAAGTTATTACAAAATAATGGCTATATTTCCCTGTGCTGTACAATATATCCTTGTTTCTTACTTATTTTATACATAGTAGTTTGTATATCTTAACCCCATACCCTTGTATCACCCCTCCCCTTTCCCTCTCCTCACTGGTAACCACTAGTTTGCTCTCTATACCTGTGAATTTGTTTCTTTTTTGTTATATATATTTGTTCATTTTATTTTTTAGATTCCTGAGATAAACATATAAGTAATAGCATAGAGTATTTGTCTTTGTCTTAGTTATTTCACTAAGCATAATACTCTCTAGGTCCATCCACAGTGTTGGAAATGGCAGAATTCCATTCTTTTTTAATGTGTAATATTCCATTGTGTGTGTGTGTGTATATATACACACACACACATACATACATACATAAATAGATATTTTTTGTATTCATTCTCTGTTGATGGACACTTGGGCTGCTTCCATATCTTGGCTATTGTAAATAATGCTGCTATGAAGACTGGGGTGCATGTATCTCTTCAAGTTAATGCTTTTGTTTTTTTCAGATGTATACCCAGGAGTGGAATTGCTGGATCATATGGTAGTTCTATTTTTAGTTTTTTTTAGGAACCTCATACTGTTTTCCATAGTGGCTGCACCAATTTACAAACCCACTTACAGTGTACTAGGGTGCCCTTTTCTTCACATCCTCACCAACATTTGTTATTTGTATACTTTTTGATGACAGCTATTTTGACAGGTGTGAGGTAGTATTTCATTGTCATTTTGATTTGCATTTCTCTGATGATTAGCAATGTTGAGCATTTTTTCATGTGCCTTTGGCCATCTGTACATCTTTCCTTCTTGTACCATTTTTGTCAAATTTTAGTAAGAATATTTTCTAGCCATATTTTTCAGCCTGTCTTAATCAGCTTGGGCTTCTATAACAAAATACCATAGATCAGGGGGCTTAAACAGCATACATTTATTTCTCACAGTTCTAGAGGCTGAGAAGTTGAAGACCAAGGTATCTGCTGATTCAGTGTCTGGTGAAGGCCCTCTTTCTAGTTTGCAAATGGCCTCCTTCTTGCTGTATCCTCACGTATCTGGAAGAATTATCTCTCTCGTGTCTCTTTATCTCAGGGCATCTCAGATCTTCCTTTTGGAATTTCTCTGCTTTAGAAAGGATCTGCTGAGGTAAAATCTCAATTTCTGTTTCTCTGAAAATGTCTAATTTGCCCTTGCAATTTTGCTAGGTTCAGAACTCTGGGATGGTGGTAACTTTTTCTCAATATCTTGAAAACATTTTTCCAATTTTTTTTTCTGATTCTTTTGTTGTAGTTAAAAAGTCTAATGTCAGTCTAAGTTTCATTCCTTCAAAAATGATCTGTCTCTCCTCTCTGGTTGCTAATGTAAATTTATCTTTGTTTTTGGAATTCTGCAGTTCCACTGTGAAATGTCTAAGAGTGGATTTCTGTTTATTTATGCTGCCTGTTATATATTGTGCTTCCTGGTTAAGTAGGTTGGCTCTGGAAGTTATTCCTCAGTATCCTTCACATATTCCCGCCTATCCATTTTTCTTTATTCTCGCCTTCAGAGTCTCCCATTAGACATAAGTTAGACATTCATAACCTACTCCCAATATATATTTTGCCTTCCTGTTCATACTGTCTACCTCCTTAGGTTTTGGTACCACATTCCCATATTTCAATTTCCTCATAACTCATTTTTTTCAACTGTTTAATATACATTGAACACAGCCATTATTTTTTCCAGTTTTTAGAGTGATAATTTTAATTTTAGTACTCATATTTTGATCTGTTTTTCAAATCTTCCTCATCAGCTTTTAGCGTCTTATTTCTTCATTTGATTCTCACTCTCATTTCTTTCTTTAATATTTCATCTACTTATTTTATATTAATTACCTGGCAATTCTAGTACCTGAAATTGTAGAGGAGGTGATCTAAATTCACTCTGTGTTGCATGTGATTACTTTGCTTCATGATGGCTTGTTTTCTTGTGCTTGTGGGGTTTACCGTGAGCTCAAATTTCACAAAATTTAGTCTGTGAGAATACTAAGGTGATTTTCTTTCTAAGAATTTGGATTCACCTCTCACTAGTGCTAGGGTGCTACCAACCTGGAGCTACTTTAACTTAATCTCTTGTCTTAGGGATACCTTGACTCTTACTGGTAATAAACACTCAGATAAGCGACCCTCACAAGAACAGGCCTACGGTTACACATTTTCAGATGAGGTGATTATAATTATTCTTACTTTTAATTTTATACTTAGAGTGGGAAGAGAGATAGACATATTTTTATATTGGGACATTTCACAGACAAAATACCCCCGTCCATCATTGTACTGAAGATATAACCCTTGTTTTACACAGAATCTCTGTTCACCTCCCGCCATTTGCTTGAGCCTGAGGCTCAGATTTCTATTGTATCAAATGGCTTAATTTAACCAAACTCTGGGTTTCTAGTATTAGCTTTTAGCACTAAGGCAATACAAGGGTCAGTGCTCATAGTTTTATTAGTTCTATGACTTTAGTTTCATCTGCATTTTTTTTTGTCCTGGCCTTTAAAGGTTTACTCACTTCCTTGCAAGAGAGAAAACATTTAAAAGTATATTTGTTGGAAATTTCCCAGCATCTTGGTGTTTTGAAGAGGGCATTTTAGAAAACTGAGTCTGCCTCATCCTTGGGAATGGAAGTCAGCCCCTTCTCAACGTATGTGGAGTTAATCAAATCTACCTCATAAAATAATGTGGGGATTAAGTTTAACACTGTTTATAATTGCTTAGCACAAGGACTGACATAAAAATGCACTCAGTAAATTGTAGCTTTTACTATTTATATTATACATTGATATTTTCTAAGAAGTAAACACATTGACAAAATCATAAAGATATTCTTTTATAGATAAATGGCTTTCCAATAATAATTTTTTTTTTAAAGGGCTCTTTATTTTTTTTAGTAATTTATTTATTTATTTTTGCTGTGTTGGGTCTTCGTTTCTGTGCGAGGGCTTTCTCTAGTTGTGGCAAGCGGGGGCCACTCTTCATCGCGGTGCGCGGGCCTTTCACTATCGCAGCCTCTCTTGTTGCGGAGCACAGGCTCCAGACGCGCAGGCTCAGTAGCTGTGGCTCACGGGCCTAGTTGCTCCGTGGCATGTGGGATCCTCCCAGACCAGGGCTCGAACCCGTGTCCCCTGCATTAGCAGGCAGACTCTCAACCACTGTGCCACCAGGGAAGCCCTCCAATAATAATTTTGACCTCAAGACTGATATACAGTCACTTGTTTTCCTGGATTACTTTACAGTTTTCCTTCAGTCGATATTTGTCTATTCTTCCCTATCTATGCTAAGGTAGATGTGACACTCAGTGACCAATTCAAAGTTATAATTACTGGAGCAATTAATGAGTCCCTCAAGCTGCCTATCATGAGCATTACTACTAAAGCAGAATCAACCAATTTAGATTTTGCTTCTTCTCTTTTACTGTCTGCTATTTAATGTCACGTGAAAAAACTTATAGATGACTTTGAGAAGACCAGAAATGGGGGCATTCACAATACACAAGAAAGATGAAATAATCACTAATCAAGAGAACTGGTAAAGGCCTTGGACTTCTAAATACATGTGATTTTAATATTTAAAACTCTAAAATGCTTTTTATAAAATTAGTCATCCCTAATATTTTTAAACTCATACTGTAAGCTTTCCTTAGAAATTGGGAAACCAGTTACTTGCAATATTCACTTCTTACCAAGCAGCTTTTATTTTTAATATAAGGAAAAGATCACTGAGACTGAAGGCAGCATGGTCAACCAGTATGTGCCCAGGCTCCAAGAGCAGAGACTTGGGTCTAAGCATACTAGCTTTGTGGCCTTTGATACCCTATCCATTTCTATAAAATAGGAATGTACAATAGAAGTCCTTATAACATAAGGTTGCTGTGAGAACAAATGAGAAAATGTATGTCAGACACTTGGAGCAGTGCCTGGGCCTTTGTAACAATTATACTATTATTGCTATTATTATACATTTTGCTGTATCACTAACAAATCGTCTGTAGCTTGGTTACTCTGTAGTAAGTTGGAAAAATTAGATTATTTGGTACAATTTTTGGAGCTGTTTCCTGGTTTGCTAACCATCTCTCAAATCATTACTGTGAGTAGAAAATGTAGTGCCATATGATTATGAAGAGTGAAAGATGCCTTTTCAAGGAATGGAAATAATTTATCACTTATCTGAATGCAAACTCACACTCTGAAATTAGGAACAGGATCTAGCAAATCTCTTTTAAATATTCATAGGCAATAAAATCTCTGGCTGTTTGACTGATTTAACAGGCAACTGAATGTTACCTTTGTTCTGCATAATTGCCCCTATAGGAAATATCAGTTAGGCAATTAAAAAAAAACCCCACAAACCTTTGAAATAGGCATTTTAATCGAGAAGAAAATGGGCTAAGGCTTATATTCAAGAGAAAGGGCACTTGTTTATCAATGGAAAAACTGTTTTTCTTTAGCCAAAGAAAAAAATCAAGAAATTTATGGCTTAAAAAAATTCAGAATTTCTGACTATAACAATCCAATATACAACATAGATTTTTTAAAAAAGGAAATCAATTTTAAAACTCTGTTACTGTAATTATTTTATTTCCCCAGACTCTTAGATAATTATCCCAAGGCTGCATCTGCATTGCATCAAAACACCAGTCTTTTCAACTGAATATTCAGTGGGAACATCCAAACGATTGATTTAGCTAACAAAGTACTAGATATTTCTCTATTACCTAGATAGTCTGGAAATGATCAAAGTACTCAGATTATACCCTGAGAACTAGGAAAACACTGTTACTACTCATCCTTTTAACTCAACATCTTATTTTTAAAGTCACATTGGCATACTAAAGACTAGCAGAACAGAATTTGAGAAGGATATTATCTCTAACATGATGTGGTTTTCATCAAAGCTCTAAAGCACCAAATACGCTTTATTTACATTGCCAAATTACTCTCAGGTTATTATTGGCTAGATATTTTATATAAGCATAGCCAAGGCTGATAGTGGTTTCAAGTTTATTTACTGTTACTATAGCATTCTGTTTAATTGACTACTGAAGTAGAATGAAAAATTCCTTCCAATTTTAAGACCTATGGAATGATAAAAGTCCTTTCGTCAGTCTTCTGAATTTTATTTAAATAATGGAGGTGTGTACATTTCATTGTTTTTCACATTGGAATATATATATATATATATGTTTGTCTATTCCTGCCCTGGTAGCACACACGCACTCGCGCACAGATACACATACACTGCTTTGAGGGTAGATACTACAGCATACAACCTAGTAAAAATAAAAGCACTTTCCAGGCAGTACTTTATATATTGCTCAGGAGAATCCTATGAAATAGGATCTGTCATCGCAGATGAGGAAATGGAAGCTTGAAAATATTTCCCAAGGGTACAGAGCCAATGGGTTGTAGATGGATGTGTTTATTGTCTTTTAACATTCATGTTGGTGATACTGGAATATTTCTCTCTTTGCCAGCTGGCAGGATGCTGAGCTTTGTCAATAAAGGGTGCTGGAGTGACATTGGGGGAGGTAAAGTTTTCTCTGTTCAGTGTGTTTTTACTTCTTGCTCCCATGGCTCTGGGTTAGCCTGTGGGATGCCCGGTTGAGTTCACCTCGTCTGCTCCCCCCCCCAAATAAATTTTAGCAGCACCCTCTACAGGTGTCTTCTGACAAGTTCAGTGGGTGCTCCAGTGGCAAGTCCAACCTGGGTGCCAAATCCATGGGCAGCTTCCTGGAGCCCAAGCTGGTTTCCCTAAATTCGGTGGCCCCTACTGTAGCTAGCTTCCCAGTGAGTCCAACAGGCAATCAATCCCCTCTAGCTTCCCAGAAAATTCAATAGCAGCCCCCACAGGTTACCTCCCCATGAAATTTGTCATCATCCCACTCCAAGATTCCCTTCACACAAGCTTCAGCCCACTGACTACATACTAGCTCTGGTCTGGGTCAACCCAGCGAACTTCTTTGTCATCTCATGCTCTGGAGACATACTCTTTCCAAACAGGTTTGAATCCCAGCCTTCGGTAGAGCCCCTCACTTTCCAAGTCATTTCCTTCCCTCGGTGCTATCCCTTGGTTCTAGGGAATTCTTTGGAGTTCTCTTCTATTTCCTCTTAAAAATTAATTCCCAGTAATTACTTAATACTTATTTGTATTAAACGTTCCCTGTTGAAGCTACTGTGCAACCTGTTTTCTGTTACCTGTCTGACCCTGATTAATACCAAGGGCTATTCCAACCCAAGATTTTCTGATTCAAATTTCAATGCTTTAAAACTCAGTTTGGATATAGCAAAATAAGCGTTCAATTAAGGTTTGTTGTTGAGTTGAATTATTATCTATTTGGGGGAAATACCAGGTTCCACAACAGAGACCTTTGAAATGTAAAGACATAAGTAGTTTTTTGTGTTGCTAAAGGTTTGCAAGAGCATTACATAAACGAGGTTGATGCCAAGATCAGGATTAGAGAGTGGTCTACTCCTAAGGACAGAATAGACAAACACTGAACATGGTTAATGATTAAAATTTGGGCCTCTTCACAGGTTAGCCAAAATCAGTTTTACAGTGTGCCTTTTGGCTTTTTTTTTTTTTTGATTGAACTCTAATTTCTAACCTGACACTAAAATTCAAATACAAATACAAGCACATTCCAATTCTATATCAAAATCCAAATGTAAATGACCTTTGACCTAGTTGCCGCCTCGGAATACCTACTTCTGCCCACATCCAGTAACAGTGCAATAGGGTCAAGGGCTAAAGGACTGTTTAGAATCGCCTATTTCCAGTCCGTAGTCCCTTATATTGATATGGAGAAAGTATGATTAGACTACTAAACAAAGGTAGTGCAGGATTAAGGATTGTTTGGAGTCTCTGCTAATCAGGACTTCTTTCTTTCCAATGTATAAACATGATCAAACTTCTCCCCCATGTAAATAACAAAAGGTTCCCTGCATACCGTCATAGCTACCATCCCCCCTCAGGACCTTTCTTTGCCTTCACAGCCAAGCTCCTCACAAGGATCGTGCACACTTGCCTTCCCCGTCCTTTTCTCTAATATCTTCTGTATCGCACTGTCACCAGTCTCTCTAAGCCCAGGAAAACTCCATCAAAACTGCTCTAGGAAACGTCACAAGTGACATCCTTTTTGCCCAATTCTGTCTTCATCTTACCGGGTTTCTCCACCCATACTTGACAGTTTTTCATGACTCCTCTTTATAAACTGCTACCTGCTAAGCACCCAGGTTTTAACTTGCATCTCCTCTTACCTCTGATCATTTCTTCTCATCTCCTTTGTAGACACTGTTTCCTCAGCCGGAAACTTGATATGGGGTATAACTCTGAAATTCTGTCTATGATTCTTTTTCTTTTGGCTTATTTGGGATGATCTCAGGAACTCTGCAGTTTTAATTAGCACATAGCCTGACAAATTCCCCATCTGTGTAACTAGTCCGAATCACTCTCTTTAACTTTAGGGCTGTGTAACTCTCTCTTACTGGATTAGGGAATATCCCCACCTGGGCACTCCGTAAGTACTGTAGCAGATCCTATTGCTGCCCAGCCACATAACCCCTTAGCCTCGGAACCTCTAAGTTCACTTGAAGCTTTGGTGGCCAGTATGTGCATGCAATGCTAGATTCCCACCTTAAGCTCCCACATTTCTCTATTTTACTGCTCTAGGCAGCCCAGGAAGTACTGGGATTTTATGCACCCAAGGGCAATCCTCAAACACAAAGGGAGGAAAATTGGTGGACAAATGTTCCAGCTTCCATTAGCCCAGCGGGACAATTCTAAGTGAGCTCTATGACACTGGTGTTCTACCTGATTTCTTTAAAGCTCCCAGTGGGACTGAGCTCAGTAACTCCCAATGGAAACTCACTCATAAAAGCATCCTTTATCAGACTTCCAACCTTTCATTCTTCATTCTCCCCATGCCCTCACTTGTCCTTCCTGGTATCATCTCCAAAATAAATTACCAGCGCCTAAGGTCTTCACTCGGGTTGCTTTTGATTAATATCAAACTTAAGCAGATATGTCTGGCTCAATGGGGGTAAAAAATGACATGTGATCTTTCACCTCCAAACTTGTTTTTTCTTACTTTCTCAAAGTTGTTTCTGAAAAATATCTGATACTCAATCACCTGAGTCAGAAACCCAGATACTCTTCTGAATTTTGCATTTGCTCTGTATCTATCACTAATGGCCTTACCTTCAACTGAGCTAAAAGTATCGCTTCTTACTTGGTCTCACTGCCTGCAGTCTCCCTGTCTCTTAGACCCCCCACCCCACTCTCCAGTCTCCCCAGAGGTAACGTAATCTGATGGTGGCACCTCTCTTCTCCTTCCCCCTTATAAGTTAAACCCTTCAGTGGTTCCCTAAGTGCATGGCTATAGAGCAGGCTTTTTGTGAAGCACAGATCTCCCTTAGCAATCTCACTCATGCTTATTTGTTCAGGCTCACCTTCAGCCAGACCCCCATTTGCATTCTGTGTTTTAGCAAAATCAAATACTTCCAATTTTCTGTAACTGCTGGTGGCTACCTGCCTGGAATCACCCTCTTACTCTTGCCCATTTGGCTGTCTCCTACTCTAATTTAAAAATGTATTTTACAACAAATCTTCTCTAGGAAAGCTACCCCAAATACCTTCCATTGCTGACCCACACAAGCCTGTGTCTTTTTCTATGTTCTCTAATCCTCTATCGTAACTTTTTTTTTTTCTTTTTTTGTGGTACGTGGGCCTCTCACTGCTGTGGCCTCTCCCGTTGCAGAGCACAGGCTCCGGACGCGCAGGCCCAGCGGCCATGGCTCACGGGCCCAGCCGCTCTGCAGCATGTGGGATCCTCCCGGACCGGGGCACGAACCCGTGTGCCCTGCATCGGCAGGCGGACTCTCAACCACTGCACCACCAGGGAAGCCCCTATCGTAACTTTTAACCCAACATTTTGCATCTTATGAGGATATTATTTGTTTTTATGTCCTGGAACACACTAAGAAATGAATATTTTTTTGCTTAACTAATCAATGACTGTAAGTAGTGAAGTACAGATACTTTTTCTGACTTATTACCAAACCTTCAGTGTCTCACATGTTATAGATGCACTTAGCAATCAGATACGAAAGTAAACCTCATTATGAATTTTTTTTTCCTTCTTGACAAATAATCCATTCTTGATTTAGGAGAATGTATGCAAAATATTGTTTGATTCAGAAAAATATGTTATTTTTTTCAATTTTGATTTGAAAAATTCACACCATATGTATTAATTTTTAAATATGAAAACCCCTCTGTTATATATAAATACAAACTCATATTATTTGGGAACAATAAACAATATCCAATATCTTGGGTACTAATAAAATCACATGTATTATTAACAGATTATATATGACCATAACAAACATGTGTGTACATGTTTGAAGAGAGAGAGAGAAAGAGAGAGAGGTGACGATACCTACACATATTAGTTAATCTTGCATATGGAAAAGAACTGTGGTCAGATAAGATCCGATTTTGAACACCAAATTAACTATTTACTCATTTGAAGATTTGAGCGAGTTACTGCACTTGGTCTGTATCAGGTTTCCTATTAAAACCCATACTTTATAAAGTTTTTGTAAGATAAAATGATATGATACACATATAAATATTTCATCCATGTCTAGAACTTGAAAGTTTTTACAACCTGGAAGCTGAGCTAATATTTAAATTATTCCTCATTTTGACTGAGAGGCATAAAGGTATTTGCTAGTCTTTATGCAAATTAGTTTAAAGAGATTTTTTTCACTCTTCTCGTCATACCTCTTCATGTAGTTCTCTCCAACGAGAATTAAATGTCTCGAGTTCCTCATTGATCAGTTCATCCATGACTCCGCCATCTGTTAGGGTCTGTGCCAATATGCGAATCTGATTTGGGTTATCCTCTGAATGTTGCATCAAATTTTCAAGTGACTGAAATACATTTGCAATAATTACTATTTCACTTCTTTTTCTAAATCCATTGAACTAACCCAAAATGCTCAGTATCTTCTGATTTACATATAATTTAGTTATAAGCAACTTAAAGCAATATTTAATTGGGATAACAAAACATGAAAGATCATTGTTATTTCAAAACTATGATGTTGCTCCATGTCAATCTTCATGGGCTTGTGGCAGAACTATGGAATGGGGTACATAAAAAATGATTCACGGCCACCTTCTTCTCTGAGGCTCTCTACTATAAAACCTGGAAGGTAAGACGCTCAATTTCCCAACTTCTCTTATAGCTAATGATGGCCAAGTGACATGATTCTGACAATGTACATAGGTAGAAATTCAAGAGCAGAGTTTCCCTTCTCACATTAAAAAAAAAAGTCACAGTACTTTAGAAGCAATCCCTCTGGCCTTCACCCTTTTTCACACATACACGGCTTAGAGGTAAAGTAGCCATATTTGGACTGCGAGACAATAAAAACAAGGATGAGGTCCTTCAATCTGTTCATTTAGTAGGGTAAGTGCATGGTCACATCCTTTGTTCTGGCCATGACCCTTTTACTCATGCAGTATAACTTTGCAGGCTTGTTTCATCTTTTTTGGAAGATGCTTCACACTGTTAGTTCACAATGACTGTTTGGTCACTGAACATCTCTGAATAGGACAGGGACATAATTATAGTCTATTTGAGGCCTCTCTCATTGTTCTTTGATACCTCTTCAAGTTTTACAATTCTCTTGAAAAGTAAGGAAGTTGGATATAATCATGCCCAGGTTTCTGCTGCAATGTCCTAGGATTCCAATTCTATTCAGTCAAAAACATTTCACATTTTCTTCACATTTTGATTAATTTATGTACCTTATTTTAGCAGATTTACAAAGGGGCTGCACTACAAGTGGCTCTACACACAATACATAGGCTAAAACTACATATTCATTACATATAAAGGATTAGCCAAAAGTACAATAAAATGCATAGGACATAAATGATTGTCAGAAATTCACATAAGTCAAAGCTTATACATGCAAACTCCTTTAAATTTTACTTTTTAAAGATCTCCAGAATAAAACTTGAAAATGTACTAAAATTCTCTATGTACTAAAATGTATGAACATTTTAAAGATACATTTCCAACATCAAAGCATGCCTATTTAATACCTTGAAATATTCCGTAAGGTATAAATTTATGATTTTAAATAATTAAAAAATATGCTCCAACTCAGTGAAGGTAGCTTTTAAACTGGAAATAATGTTTTACATTACCACCATGTTTATCTCTACTCCAATGGAGCAAAACTGTGCATTCAAACTGTCTTTGCAGGTCTGTAGTAGATTTAAGCAGGTAAAGAAAAATGTCAACATAGAACATAGTGATATAGCGAAAGGCATATGTCCTCTCTAAGAGGTTATTTAAATTCTCTTTAAAACCTTAACACTGGAAGGTTCAGAGGGGAATCAAAGGTTTCATCCCAATTGCTGGTGCTGGGGAAGGCATAGCAACTATACTCTCTGCCTGGTTTTCTTTGAATTTATTTTCTATTTGATTCTTGACATCTTTCAATAATGCATATAAATTATCACAATTATATTAATTCACAACTTACATCTAGCACCTCAGAGATTTCCTCAGCTCCACCAGGAATATTTTCAGTGGCCTTAAGTTTAAATTCTACTTCATTTAGCCACTTGTTTGCCTTCTCCAAGTATGACAATAACTCATGCCAACATGCCCAAACTTCCTGTGAAAGAAATGTATATCACAGATGAAATATTTTGATAGAACAGTGAGTGTGCGATTTTGCCATTTCCATTTTTAAAACTTCTAAAAATAAAACATATTTTTTACCTTTTCTTTGTAGCTCATTGAAAATGCAACTAGTCATTTTGAGCATCTAATATGTCTATAATTACAAATCATTAAGGAAACATTTTATTACATGAAAAAATTCAAGACTCAGTGATTTACTTTTTTAAATAAAAAATAATTCATCAACATTACAGTCTGGGAAATAGAAAAAATAAAAGCATATATAAAACTGCACGTATAAACCTAACATCCCAACACATCAACTATTACCACTTTCTGTGACCTCCTCTAAATTTTACCATATATAAATAACTAGGTAGTTAAAAGTAAAGTATGGATTTAACTATAGCTCTCTTTTTAATAAACATTATATCCTATACATTTTTTCTATACTATTAGGAAGATATATTTTTTAATAAAAATCTAAGGTTTCATTTAAGTAGCTATAGTTTGGTTTCCTTAGTTTTGTTTGCTATTATATCTTTCTGGTGACCATCATTATGAATATGAATTTTTCCATATTTTAAATTATTTCCTTGTGGTATATTATTAGAAATATGAATATGAACTATTTTGAGGATATGATTATGTTTCAATGGCTTTTGATATACACTGAGAAAACTAATTAATATTCAAAAGTACTCACATATGAAAGAGCAAAATTTTAAGACTGCTACCAGAAGAATATAGAAGAGACTTTTTTTGACCTTGGGGTGGGGAAGAATATCTAAAAGAAGACATTTTGTAAAAACTGACCATAAGAAAGAGATAAATAAATTTAATTACATTAGAATTAAAACCTACTCATCAAAGAACACAAAAAAGAAATTGAAAAACAGCCTCAAACTTGAAGAAAACAACTGCAAAACTGGAAATAGATGAATATGAAAGGAACACTGAATCAGTTAAAAGATGAACAAATAACCAAATTAAAAAATGAAACAAAATCCTGAACCAGTATTTGAAAGAAAATGATACATGTGATAAACATTCACAAATATGTTCAGACTCATAAGTAACCAGGAGAATGTATGTCAGGATTACAGTGAGATATTTAACACGTTGACTGACACAAATGAGAAGTTTGACAATTCCAAGTGTGAGAGAAGATACACATTAACACAAATTTGTATTTATTGCTGGTGGGTGTGTATACTAGAATGATCATTTTGGAAAACAATGTCATTCCCAGTAAGGTGAATATTCACATACCTAACAACCCAGCAACTCCACTTTTCCATAAACATCCTCAGAGAAACTGGTTTGGATGGACAACAAAGAGAGTTACAAGAATGTTCATTTCAGTACTTTTTGTAATAACCAAATAAAAAAAAGAAGGAAATGAACCTTAATGTCCAGTGGCAAGAAAATGTACAAATACACTGTATCATATTTACACAGAGAACACAGAAGCAAAAATGAAAACTTCACCAAAGAGAACCATATGGGTGAGGCCCAGACACAAAAATGTTGAGCAAAAAGAGCTAGCCCCAGAAAACGATATATTATAGGTTACCACTTTCTACAACCCTCAAAACAAGCAAAGTTGAGCAGTATATTATTTAGGCATCCACATGTGTATGATAATTTTTTTAAGCAGAAAAATAATAAAGACAATTTTCTGGATTGGGGTTATGTCTGCTAGGAAAAAGTAGGAAGATACATTAGAGGATAAGAATATTAAAAGAGTCATTTTCCATTAGCTTGGAGATTGGAAATACTGGGCAAATTTATAGATATAGCAGTGCAATCACTACCACCTGCAAACCCTCCCCCACAACCAAAAATGAAGCATAGGAAGTAAGTTTTATTTTAGGAGAAATTAAAAATTCTATCAGATTCCCCATATTTTCACCTTTGCTCATAGCCCTTGCAAATGATGGAGAACATTCTCTCTCTAACTGATGAAAAGTATCAGTCTAACCTGCCTTGCCAGCTTACCAATTCTTGCTTAGTATTTTATGTACAGTTTATTACAGAAAGTGAAATTAAGTATTTTGCTTTAAAAAGTGATAGAAATCTTAAATCTGGGTCATTTCCAGCTCCTGCTGGACTACAGGCCGTCTTCCTTCTGGGCAAAGATCCCAGTGGGAAAATATAAATATCCCATCTAATACCTGAGGGTACTTTAGAGCTTTGAAGATAAGGAGATGCGATTGGTAACGTGTCTTATTAACTTTGGTGCAGATTGAGATAATGAACTACCTTGCTGATTTAACCATCAGGATGGATGGCCTCTTGTGTCCTCAATGCATCTGAAGGACACAGCTGGAAAGGCTGAATGTACTGGCTTTACAGGTCACCTCTGCAAAATAAAATATAGTCTTGCAGCCTGAATTGGAGCTAAAAGCCACTTAGAATAACTGTTAAGTTTAACAGTTTGGAACTTAAAATTACCTTGAAATCACCAAATTCAAAGTGGCTTTGAAGAAAGTACAAATGAAAAAGGAAACTTCCATTCAAAATGGAGCTGATGTGGTAAACCCTCCCCCCAACCTGATCCAGTCATATTAAAATGCTAGATAAAATATTTTTTTAAAAACCTTTTAAATTCACAGCTGATTTATGAAACAAGTATGAAAAATCCTCAGGTGGCAGAAATAAAAGGGGAAGTTAAGTGCACTAAAGGTTGGGAAACCAAGCTTAACAAAATACTGGCATATCAGAACATAAAAGCTGGGGTATTCAAAACTAATTTGGGATGGGAAAAGAGGCATTGGTCTCATGCATTCCAGGGAGATGGAAAAGCATAAAGCTGGGTGTCACCTCTCCTGGAAACAAGAACTATAAAATCCCCATCCACTGGAGTATAAGAAATTAGCAAGAAAGCTGAGGATCCTTTGGATTTTGGTTGGAAAATAAGGATCCACCCGTAAGGAAGTGAAACCTAAGTTTATATCACACATGAGGATAGAACATAACATCTCTCAGACTCTGGTAGGGACAAATAGAAAAGACTCATAAGGACCCTCCAATAGCCTAGCACAGAAGGGATTTCCAGTAAAATATAATTCCTACTACAGATGAGCTCACAAACAAAAAAATTACAAGCATGTGACAAAATTCACTACCATTAGAGGGAGTCAACAGTTGTAACAAATGGTAGAATCCATACATTGTGATCAGAGATAACAGAACAAATTTTTTAAAATTTTATAATAAATAAGTTGAGCCTGGTGATAAAAGTTGCCAGTAGGATCTACTTTTCTTGAGACTAACAACCAGAATTCATACTTAAGAAATAGAAGGGCTAAGTTCCCTATATTCCATGTTGCTAAAACTTCTGCTAGATGTTTCTACAAGCCCTCATCTAAAGAGAGACAGCTAATGGGGAGGGCACTGGGGGAACATGAAGAGAAGGAGAATTTGAAAAGTTAGGCAATCCCTTTTTCTTACCTTTTTATGAGGGTGTTTAGGCAAAACTCATCTGGTCCCTTGGTCCCTTTTCTTTACAGGATCTAAAGGAGCAATGCTCTTCAAGTGGGTGGGTATATTCAAAAAGGAATGGTTGACATGCACTCCCTACTGAGATGCTGGTATGGCCAAAGAGGAATCAAGGACAACTATTTCAAGTTTCTCATTCCTAAGAGTTACATAATATGGGATCTGCCAGTGCCCACAGGCTGATTTGAGATATAGTGGGTAAGACAAAAAGGTTTAATTTTCAACGTGGTATAAGGCTATTGGCAAGAGTCAGCCTGAAATTCTTGTTGAATACTCCAAGGTTATCATGTATGCTTAGGAAATCTTTTCTAGGGTTCAAAGTCCATGTGAACAAGGCCAACTGGGCTCTCCATCAGACCACAACAAACCTATAGAGAACAAGCCAGATCAGTAGTGATAACCTATAGAGTCTGGCGATAACAGACTCATCATCACGGATATGTGTGGGTATTAACAAAAAAGTTAATAGCAACTGCAGCCAGCCAAAGAAAGAACATCTTATGAAGAGTATTTTTCCTTCCTTATCCTCCCATATACTAAAATTAGAAGATTACTATCCAGAAATTGAGAGGACTGTAAGATCAATTTTTCTCACTCCCACATCTGTATAAATTACTGAACCCACAAGATTAAGTTGGTGGAAATTTTAATAAAGTATGAGATCAAAATTTATATGAGACTTTTAGGGCTTCCCTGGTGGCAGAGTGGTTAAGAATCCGCCTGCCAATGCAGGAGAGACGGGTTCGAGCCCTGGTCCAGGAATATCCCACATGCCGCGGAGTAATGAAGCCCGTGCACCACAACTACTGGGCCTGCACTCTAGAGCCTGCGAGCCACAACTACTGAGCCTGAATGCCTAGAGCCCATGCTCCGCAACAAGAGAAGCCACCGCAATGAGAAACCCATGCACTTCAACGAAGAATAGCCCCCACTCGCTGCAACTAAAGAAAGCCCAAGCGCAGCAACAAAGACCAAACGCAGCCAAAAAGAGAAAAACAAATACCGTATGCAGCCAAAGATAAAATGAAAAAAAAATTTATATGAGACTTCTAATAACTAAAAGTAAATGAAAACTTAGAGGATCAGACTGAAATACTGATTAAAAAGCCAACTATAGGTGGAAAATGGAGTTGAACCTGGTTGGTTTTCATTACTGGAAAACCAAAACTGTTTCATTCTTATTACTCATTAAGTTGAGATTTCTCAACCAACTATATTACATAAGTTTAAACTGTTTAAAGGAAAAAACAGAATTACACAAAAGCAGAAGATTATGCAAAAGAGACAGATTTGTAAAACAACTAAGTAAAACATTGAGAAATGGAAAATACCGCCTTTGAAAAAATACAAACACACACACATATAGATAGATGTGAATGCAGAGATGAATGTATTTATACATCAATGAATAAATTATGCACTAGGCAGGTGAAGAGAAAACTTGAGCACTGGAAGACAGATTTTAGGAAATTACCCAGAATCCAAAACATAGAGATAGAAATATAGAAAATATTAAAGAGAAGCCAAGAATCTGAAAACAGGATGGGGAGATTCTTCATAGATTTAATAAAGGTTCCCCTAGGAAGGAATGAAGAGATTAGGAGAAAGAAAACCTCCAGAAAAGTTTTTTGGAGACCACCAAAGAAAGAAAGAATCTTTCTGTTCTTATTAATACACCAGGTGACAAAGTACAGATGAAAGCAAAATACACATAGATAAATAGACTGAAACTGCAAAGCATCAAAGACAAAGAGAAAATGGAAATGTATCTGAGAAAGTTATAAAGAAACGATAATTTGGCAGCAGACTTCTTGACAGCAAGAAATTTCAGAAGAAAATAGAATAACATTTTTCAGTGTTGTAAAAAAATAACTCCCCTAGCATAATTATATGCTCAGCTAGGCCATTCCTCAACGCTGAGAGCGGGAAAAAAAAAAAAAAGGCATTTTCAGTCATACAAAGTCTGAGAGCACTTGCTATTCACACGCAATGAAAGAGCAGAAGCAAAAGAAGGGTACGGAAAAGCAAAAATAATCACAGAAGTTGGTAAAATAGTGATGGCAAATCTAAATAAATATTAATAATAATAATTTCAACAACACAGTGGCAATAGCACTGACTAATTTGGGGGATAAGAAATAGGGTGCAACAACAATATGGAAGATGGGAAATAAATTCAGAGTTAAATGATTCTAGTGGTTCTGCTATATCATTGTTAGGTGTGTAGAAATATTTATTATTGGTGGACTTTGTAGATTAAGGTATGCAAGATAATATTGTAATTAAGGGTTCCATTAAAATAAATAGCATATATATTCCAAACCAGTGGAGAAGGAATAAAGAGAGACTAAATAACTTGATAACTTTAACACAAAGAGGAAAGTTTAGAAGTGTCATTACAGATGAAAAATGGAAGGATAATTCATAAAAAATCTTGAAAATTTTGTTATTAATATGAAAATTAATTAATTTTGGAAAACATACCCCAAAATAGATTTCTGGAGGAGTAGCATATTTCTTTTAACATCTTTACTGGAGTATAATTGCTTTACAGTGTTGTGTTAGTTTCTGCTGTATAACAAAGTGAATCAGCTATATGTATACATATATCCTTCTGGCATCTCCCTTCCACCCTCCCAATCCCATCCCTCTAGGTGGTCACAATGCATCGGGCTGATCTCCCGGTGCTACGCAGCTGCTTCCCACTATCTATTTTCCATTTGGTAGTGTATATATGTCCATGCCACTCTCTCACTTCGTCACAGCTTACCCTTCCCCCTCCCCGTGTCCTCAAGTCCATTCTCTACGTCTGTGCCTTTATTCCTATCCTTCCCCTAGGTTCTTCGGAACCATTTTTTTTTAGATTCCATATATATGTGTTAGCACACGGTATTCGTTTTTCTCTTTCTGACTTACTTCACTCTGCATGACAGACTCTAGGGCCATCCACCTCACTACAAATAACTCAATTTCCTTTCTTTTATGCCTGAGTAATATTCCATTGTATATATGTACCACATCTTCTTTATCCATTCATCTGTTGATGGACCCTTAGGTTGCTTCCACGTCCTGGCTATTGTAAATAGAGCTGCAATGAACATTGTGCTACACGAACAAACAACCCAATCCAAAAATGGGCAGAAGACCTAAATAGACATTTCTCCAGAGTAGCATATTTTTAAGTGAACAACATGAATAATAGAAAGCAAAGAATAGTGATGATGTAAAGAAATTAGGAACCTAAGAAAACAATATTTAAATGTTTCATTTGAATATGATCAGAAAGCACTTCCTTAGATATAAAAAGTCCTTATATAACATGATTTTGAATCAGTTGTGACTTCCTTGAAACTTTCAGTGTCATCTCTTCCCATTCTTTGTTTTATTTTCTGTAGTACTGACATAGCACCGATCAAAGAGATTTTCCTTTATATTCTCAGAAACTATAATAGTTCCTTGGATACAGAAGGCACTAGGCAAGTGTGTGAGGAATGGATTGGATAAAAAATGAACAGGGACTGATAAATAAAGAAGGAACTGGAACTGATAATGGAGAAACTTGGAGTTGTAATATTGGAAATCTTGGGTACAGGGTGAAGGATAAAGTTTTAATATTTTTTAAAGGTCTACTCTATTGGTCTGAGTTGCATCTGCCTCTAAACATAAAACACTCAATATAAAAAGCTCCCTAAACAATCATGTTCTTCAACAATAATGGGACACCTGAATTCTTTATCAACTATATTCACAAAGATGACTCAGTTTATGCAGGAGAAGTTGGCTGAATTTAAAGCCCAATTGGTGTGCAGTATCTGGCGGCTTCAGCATTTGGTAGTAGGTAAAGTTTTGGCATCCTTGACATGATACGAACTGCTAATATACAGTATTTTCACATGAAGAATCACAGTTTGCTTTTGATACAATTACATGGTAATCACTTGGGGTATCTGAATTCCCTATCAAGTATATTCAGAGTATCATAACCTAAGGAGTAAAGCATATGCGAAAGATAAGGCAGGACTTATGATAATAAATTAATATAATGTAAAATGTCCAAAAAAAAGCTAGTTAGACAATATGTCTTGTAAAGAACTCTATAGGGCACCGCAACTGTTAAAGAGAGTTATAATAAGATATACTTTCTCCCCAGAATACCCTCCTGCTAAGATAATTATATGACGTTATGGACATTCAAATATATGAAAAAAGAGAGACCAGTTTCTATAAATCTTGAGAAAACGTATTCATGGGATTTTGTGACCTAATAATAATAATAATAATAACAACAACAACAACAGACTGGGAATGGCTCACATTTACTGAGTGCTAGGCTAAGTACTTTATATAGAATAGCTTATTTAATTTTCTCACTCTAAGTTAAGCAAATGGCCCACAGTTGCAAACTTGTAAGTGCCTGAGTGAAGAATTTGAGCCTAAGTAGTATTAAACCAGAGTTTGTGTTCTTAATCACTATGCTTCACATACAACCATAAGCTGACATATAGTAATTGATAAAGATCAAGAAAAGGAACTGACTTCCAAAGTCTTGCATTTCCCATTCAGCCTGGTGCAGAGCCACTGGTAGTTGGTGGTGAGAGTGTCAAGTTCCTTTTTTAAGGCCTCTTGTGCTGCAGGTGGAGCTTGAGCTATGACACTGTTTACAGACTCAGTGAGGAGTTTCACTTTTGCTTCTTTTTGCTGGGCCTCTTCTTTAGCTCTCTGAAAAATAAACAATGCTCTCTTAATAACAAGGCAATGACCTTACTTTCAAGATGCATTCCTATATATCATATTCTTTCTTCCTTGCAACATCTCTGTTAGAATGAGATTAATAAAAATAAATCCAATACTGACTGCAATCACTTCCATAAATTTGAGTTTAGTGACAGGACTTCCCTGGTGGCGCAGTGGTTAAGAATCCGCCTGCCAATGCAGGGGACACAGGTTCGAGCCCTGGTCTGGGAAGATCCCACATGTCGTGGAGCAACTAAGCCAGTGTGCCAAAACTACTGAGCCTGCACACCACAACTACTGACCCTGTGCACCACAACTACTGAAGCCCAGGCGCCTAGAGCCCATGCTCTGCAACAAAAGAAGCCACCACAATGAGGAGCCTGCGCACCACAACAAAGAGTAGCCCCCACTACCCCGCTCTCGCTGCAACTAGAGAAAGCCCGCACGCAGCAATGAAGACCCAACACAGCCAAAAATAAATAAATAAATAAAATTTTTTAAAAATTTGAGTTCAGTGACAATTGGAAACTTGCAGGAAAAAATTTATAATCAGAATGTAACAGACCTTTAAACAGAAAAGTTTGAAAAGTAGTCTGTATGTGGATGTGTATTTGTGGAGAATATACAAACACACACACACACATATATATATATATACACACACATACGTGAAATAAGCAAGAAACAAATATTTCAATGCTAACTAGGTTGAAAAATATCTCATAGTCTAGAATTGAAATCACTTATAAATTACTCAGATGGATGAATAATATTGAAATCAGTACAAATATCATTATTTAAATCAAAGAATAATTAACACAGAAATAAGTCTTCTTAATGCTATATTTGGAACATATTTTGATAAAAGAAAGCTGTGTTCAGTAACTGAGAACGCGTAAGAGAAAGAGAAGAGAAGTTCCTGACATGAGGGGGCTGGCCTAGTACAGCTATGCCTTGGTATCCTTGTGTTGAAGATAAACTGTTTCACAAAACATCAATATCAGACATGCTACTTTGTTACCACTGCAGATCATGACAGAAATTCCACTCCATAATCATGTAAGCATATAGACAAAAACATAAACAATGTCCAAATCAAAAAATATCAGACACTTCCCCATCCTGTTAATGGGTCACTGCTGCTTCTTTATCAATTATTACGTATCTTCAGCCTCTCTCTAGTCTTCTCTCCTTCCAGGAAAAATGTATTAAGATACCCAATCACAGAGTTACTCCTACTCGGTGACAACATGAAATCCAGAGCAAAGCCCTTAAACTCTCCCTTAAATCATCTAACACAAACCCAAATCCTATAACAGGTTTGAATACTCTCTTACTCATATAACCCATGGTTGCCCATGGTGTGTATTCTCCCTCATTACCAAAAGTAATAAACTCAACTTGTTCAACTACAGGAGTGTTGCTATTCGTCTGTGGGTTACTATGAAGGCCGACCTTGTGACGAGCTTTCCAGCATAAGTAGTTTATGCACGATGTGAAGGAAACAGTGGTAGGAAGATGGGGAATGGAAAGAGAATGGAGATTAGAAGGGTATACTTATTAACCCAGCAATTGCTGTTGGTGACTGGAGTTTAATCCTGCCAGGAAGCTCTGGGAAACATAGGTCTCAGGTTTATCCCACTCAGGGGTGAGGGCACCGGGGTATTTATACACCATCTCCCATCATTGGTTGAACCCTGTTGGGGGAATGTTAATTTCCTAGTATGTGAAGCCATACTCAGGTGGAAAAAGTGGGATTTGGTGGCCTCAGAAAGCTGTCAGATAAAGAAATGCAGATTCTGGCAGGTGGAAGTTGTGCCTATATGCAGTATAGTAGTGAGAGTAAGGGGATATGGGCAGTAAATGGGCAAAGTCAGCTATAGAATGCCTTTCTAATTTTCAACACAATCACTCTATGCCTTTAGATTTAGTCCCATAATGCCTTAAAAAGTATAAAATACAATGGCAAATGCAAGTTGTTTTGACTATTAAATGATTGCCTTCACTGATTTTAATTGAAATTTTATTTCAAAATTCTAAATAAATCTGTCTTTTGGCACACTGAGCATGGGATTTGTTTCTATGCAAACCATATTTTGGCCATTGTAATTTTAGCATTAAAAACAACTTTGACAAACATTAATCACTTAGTATGTGCTACTGTGTGCTATGACAGACATGTCGTATGTACTACCTCATTGGATCTTTAACGAAACCTTGTGAAATGAGTTTTGTTTTCTCTATATTACACATCTGAGAACCGAGGTTCAGAGAGTTTAAGTAAATCATCCTGGGAGTTACATCTTTTCTTTCACATAGCTTCTGTTAAGCCCATCTCAAATCCTCTGTGAGATGAAGAAGGAACATGATGTAGTGGATCCAGTGAATGAAATTGCATTTTATGCAAATTACAAACAACCCATGAAATGATCAAAAATTCAGAATAAGAAACATTTCCCCCGATGTTTAGGCATTCATAAATTCTTTTTTAAAATCAGGCTTAGGGGGCCTCCCTGGTGGCGCAGTGGTTGAGAATCCGCCTGCCGATGCAGGGGATGCGGATTCGTGCCCCGGTCCGGGAGGATCCCGCGTGCCACGGAGCAGCTGGGCCCGTGAGCCATGGCCGCTGAGCCTGCGCGTCTGGAGCCTGCGCTCTGCAACGGGAAAGGCCACAGCAGTGAGAGGCCCGCATACCGCAAAAAAAAAAAAAAAAAAAAAAAAAAAAATCAGGCTTAGAAATTGGGAAAGGTTCAGAGAAGAATGGTAAGAGAAAAGAAGATCATGACCAATTTCTCCACTGCAGGGAAAGGTAGAAAACTAAATGACTGGTATAGTTTAGACATTATCCTCATCAGAAGTGGTGGCTTTTATTCCATATATTTCTAGGAAGCTAACCATCATAAGCTCAGACACTTTTCATTGCCAATACCTTGAACCAGTGGTTGTCAAAATGTGGTCCCTTGGAACCACCTTGGAACTTATTCCTTGGCACACCTGGAAACTTTTTAGAAATGAAAAATCTCAGGCTCCACCTCAGACTTACTGAATCAGAAATCCTAGGATCGGGCCCAGAACTCTTGTGTTTTAAGAGTCTTCCAGGGCTTCCCTGATGGCGCAGTGGTTGAGAGTCCGCCTGCCGATGCGGGGGACGCGGGTTTGTGCCCCGGTCCGGGAGGATCCCGCATGCCGCGGAGCGGCTGGGCCTGTGGGCCATGGCTGCTGAGCCTGCGCGTCCGGAGCCTGTGCTCCGCAACGGGAGAGGCCACAGCAGTGAGAGGCCCATGTACCACAAAAAAAAAAAAAAGAGTCTTCCAGGTGATTCTGATCCTCCCTCCATTGGGATTATTCTAGCCTGCCCCCCACAGAATGAGAATAGCAAATACATGTACGTAATTCCTAGTAAACACTAGGACTAGAGTTACCATATTGTAAAAAGTTTAAAAAGAAAGAAAACCGTCAAAAACTGAAATTCCAGAGTTTTTTTTAAAGGGTTTAATATAAATTTCAGCATACAGTCACTTCAGACCTTCAAAAGAATTTTGGAATCAGATGTTGCTAATGAAACACTCCCCTTGGCTCTTTTATGTTAATAGAAAAGTTTTGTTTACAGAGAAAAAAGAAGTCAAAAACAGCATTATCATTTTCAAGTAAAACACAGGAGAGAAAAGTAAAGAAACAGAAAGTCTCTACTTTTTATCTGACTAAATCAAGGAGAAATGCCGAAGTAGGCCTATCAGTCTCTTCCGACAATGAAGAAAAATTTGCTCTCAATAGGAGCACAGGTGGAAGCCTGAACAAGGTACTATCACTACCCTCTAGGTAGGGAAACAGACTGAAAGAGATTACCTTGACTGGCAGACAGAAAACACAAGAAATGCCAACTCCCTCTGCTGTCGTGGACACAGGCTGCCTGAGCTTTTCCTCTTTTCAATATTATCCCCATATGCACCAGTTTTGCAGCTAAATCTGTTATTTAAACATGCAAATCAGTGTGAACTGATTGGTTGGGCCACTCATTTCAGGGATTGTGTATAACTTTTTAAAAAAATTTGAGACAGTCTACTCTCCAGTACTGGAAAAGGAAAAGGGATCTGACTGAGTGGTTACCAGATAAGCAAAGTGTTCAAGGAATGAAGGGAGAGGGCCAGATCCAAACAAAGGAACCAGGAAACACAGAACAGCTAAACACAAGCTGACTGCTGACTATCTCCTTAGGGATCTGAAGCAGTGGCTATGCAGCATTAGAAGAGATGGTGAGAAAAGCCATGAGGGAATTGAGATGTGAGGGGAAAGGCAAGTGGGGTGGCACATGCTTCACAGAATGGAATGGAATGGCATATCATAGCTTAGAACAGCTTAGAATGGGATAGGGATAGAGGGAAATATATTCTTGATTCTACCACAGATAAAGCCTGTGACTATGAGTAAATTATTTGACCTATCTGGGAATTTCCATTTTCTGATCCGCACAGAGGAAGTGTAGACTAGTTTCCTTCCAAAGTACCCTCCAGCTCTCACATTCTATAATGATACAATTTCCTTAATGGGGACCTCCCCATAGTCAAACTTAAAATCATTATAGTCCTTCCAATGGCTTTCTCATTTCACTAAGAATGAAAACCCCTCCATATTCTACAAAGCTCCTGTGTTAGCAGATATCTACTCAGCCCCTCCAAATCATCTCAGGTCATTTATCCTGTTTTACTCTCTTCAGGCAGGTGGGCCTCTTTCTCTTCCCAATTAGTCTTTGCAGGAGCTCTTCCCTCTGAATGGAATGTGCCCCATAAGACATTTTTAAGGTTGGCTTTTTCTTATGATTCATATCTCAGATTAAATATAATTCCTCACAAATGCCCTACAAATCAACCCTTTCTAAAACAGCATCTCACCACCTCCAACTCCCACCTGAACTCTAGTTGTTATTTATTTCACAATCCTGGTTTATTTTTGTGGGAAATCATCATGATCTCAAATGAATTTTTAAGTTTCTCTATTCATTGCCTAACCCCCGCCCCAACTAGAATGCAAATTCCAAGAAGTCAGGCAGCTTTTAGTTATTGCACACTACTGTATTCTGTGTCTAGAAGGGTGTTTGGCACTTAGTAAGTATACAATATTTCTTGATAAATGAATGATGTATGGTATTGTTAGATTAGAATGATTCTGTAGTTTTTAATACTCAAAGACACTATTACTGTTTATCCAAATATAGTCTTCCTTATATGTTTTAATTTTACTTTCTATATGTGACTAAAGCCATATGATATCTTTGATATTTAAGCATCTGAGTTTTCATGTGAGCACATTCTACTATTAATTACAATATTCATTGAATAATCATATAAAATATATAATAAAGTGCATTAATTAATTTCTTACCACGCAACAATGATAATAATAATGGTAATAATAATTAACTAGTTTGGGGCATCTATTTTGTGTATTACATTAGGACTTTTATGTTTCACCCTTCAAATAATTCTGAAAATCAGGTATTTTGATATCCAGTTCACAAATGAGGGAATGAAAGCTCACTGGGTTTATGCAACTTGCCCAAGTTTACACAACTGGCAAGGGGCCAAAGCAGGTTTTAAACCCAAGTGTCTGGCTCCAAAATGATTTTGCTCCATCATGAGGCCTCAAACCAAACAAATATGTATTAATATTTCACCTAGGCTAATGTGGCTAAATAATGTGTTATTGCTAGTACGTGAAGATAATAATTATCATTATAGCTGCAAATCACTGAGTGCTCACTCTGAGCTAGGCAATTTACTTACATTTAAGTTTCAATCCTCAGTTGATACTTTCAAGTTATAAAATGAGATGATTTACACATGAAAACATAGAGGATTACACTGACTACTGAGTTGTCCGGGGCCATCCTGAAACGCAGTTGTGTAGATTCAATTACCAAGCTTCACCTCCCAGTCCTTGCTACATACCAGTTTCCTTGGTCCTAAATCAATGTTGTATTTTTTATCCTATCGTTTCAAGAGAAGTTCATGTAAACACAGTCCTTTTATCCATATTAAAGACCATCAGCTAAAATATTTAGTACTCCCAAATTTTAAGAAACCCTTTAAACCACCAAATTAACACAGTCTGTTGACATTCCCAACTGTCATTTCAATAACACTTTGACATATTTCCAGTTTGAATTTGCATCAGCTAGAAACATCTAATGTGAGTAGCTGATTCCAATCTCTTAATAGTACATAATTTCAAGGGGAAAATGCTCCAAACTGTGACTGTCAATATTTATGTTGTGACCATAATGCATAGACTTAATAAGTAAAAAGTTTAAACATTCTACACAATGTACATCAAACTTGAAGCTAAATCAATCAAAAAGCAACCTCTACTATTAAACCAAGAAAAGAGCTGACTGTGCAGAATCACAATTTGTTTCATTTGGGTTTTTTTACCTTCATCTCTTCAACTGCTGTCTGTAATTCATCTGGGGTTTTATATTCAAAATCTCTCTCTAGGTATTCTTCTTCAGCTTGTGTCATCCATTCATGCATCTCTGATAAATCTTTCTGAAGGCTTACAGTTTTATCCAAACCTCCCTTTAAGGCCTCCTTTCTGGCATAGACCTTCCATAAAACAAACCAAGAAGTAAAGCATGAATATTGAAAGTCACAAAACATTACCATTATATTATTACTGAGGAATCTGTAAATAATAGAAAGCTTAGATAGAAAAGATGAAGCAAGAAGTAAAAAGCTTACATGAATGAGGAAAGTAACTCATAGCAATTGGATACACTTAATCTCACCTAAGTGTTAAAATGAGATATAGGCATTTACTTGGCATAATGAACAGATTCTCCTAAGACCATAATTTAGCTGTTGTGTATGGTAATAGCATTTCTGCACATGGAGAATAAAGAAAAACATTGTTTCAGTTGGAAGAGTAAATTTATTGGCACACAATAGAAGTAGAAATTCTTTGTGCTCTTTGATGCTGTTTTACAAGTTCAAATATCCTAGGAACTTAATAATCATATACCTACAGAAAACTCTCATAAAAAATAAAGAAAAAATAGAAAATGGATAAAAGACATAGTCATGTAATTCACAGAAATAAAATTAAAATGAGGCCATATATATGTGAAAAGATGCTCAGTATCATTTATAGTTAAATAACAGCAAATTAAATTAAATTAGTATGTTTTCAAATATGAGACTGGAAAAAACTAGCAAAAATGCCCAGTTTGAGCAGGGATGTGGGAAAAGAAAAGTTTTTATACCCGTTGAGGGAAACATCTGACACAGTATAACCTTTTAGACAGTAAATTGGCAAAATGCATTAAATTTCTTAGTGTTCATAAATCTGAGTCTACTCTTCCACTTTAAAGAATGAATCACACAAAACGAAGTGTACAAAGTTGTATGTACACTATTCAATTCAGCTTTGGAGACAGCAACATATTGGAAACAAACCCAAATGTGCTTTCATGGAGAGTTAGTTAAATAGTGGGATACACATGTACACACACGGAATAGGATACCATGTAGCACCAATAAATCTATACTGAAGCGAAAGTTATCCAGTATTTAATTTTAAATTAAAAAAACAAGTTGAAAAAGAGCATGTGTGACAGGAGACTTGTGCCTTGTAAAGCATCATACATTTCTGAAATATTAACTTTATAACAGAATTTATTACTTATTAACCAGAAAGATAGCAAAACTTAAAATACCTAAGAGAAAATTGTGCATGCTAATAGCTTGTTATAAAGTACCCTGCTGTAACACATTGAGGGAAAAATCTCAATTCAGTATTAGAATGATTATATATAGTGCTTCCCTTTTACGTTAAAAAATAACTCTAGGGACTTCCCTGGTGGTTCAGCGGCTAGGAATCTGCCTGCCAATGCAGGGGACACAGGTTCGAGCCCTGGTCTGGGAAGATTCCACATGCTGTGGAGCAACTAAGCCCGTGCACCACAACTATTGAGCTTGCGCTCTAGAGCCCGTGAGCCACAACTACTGAGCCCACGTGCCACAACTACTGAGGCCCACACGTCTAGAGCTAGTGCTCCACAACAAGAGAGGCCACCACAATGAGAAGCCTGCACACCACAATGAAGAGTAGCCCCCACTCGCCGCAACTAGAGAAAGCCTGCATGAAGCAACGAAGACCCAACACAGCCAAAAATAAATAAATAAATTAATTTAAAAAAAAACCTCTAATCAAATGATGTTATTCTTCTCTCTGGGATTAAGTAGAGTTCTATCTTTTAAATAACAGAGTTGTAATTGTAAAGTCTTAATATATAAGGCATAATTTTAGTATAATGAAGTTTTCATGGTACTTTACCAAATACTAAATATGTACAGAAACATCATCATATTAATTTTCCTTACACTTTACAACCACCCTAAGCCTAATGTAGTTAAATTAAAACTAATTTCTTTACTCTCCTAGGAGAATGTAGTGCTTCATCTATTGACATGTAAATGTATGTTTCATTCTGACACAGCTAGAAGCATGTATCTAACAATTACACTGGTTAAGGTATAAAGATTATTTTGCATAGTCAATGAGCCTATAATAAGCCCAAGTAAACAAGCTGTTAAATTTCTACGGAGATACCCTGCTATAGTCTTTTGAGGTAGTTGGCAAAGTGACAATAATATTAGAGTGACTAACGGAACTTAGGCAAAGACTTGTATTAAAAAAAATATCGCATGCTATAAAACTAAACCAGAAGAAAAGGATCAGGAGTGATTATTTTAAAAGGAAAGAAAGAAAAGAAAAGGAATTCATTTTGAGGTGACAGCATGAGTGCACTGGAAAGAACACCAGCTTCGGAATCTGGATACCTGTACTCAGTCACTAACAAGCTAAGTGAACCTGAAAACATCACTTCATTTCTCTTTATCTCCGCTTCTTAACTAACCTAACAATTGGACCAGAAGATTTCCAAGGTCTTTTCCAAATTTAACATTCCACAGCTCTACAACTGATCAGAGAGAGATGAATTTTTGTGTGTGTGGTTTCGTATTTTAGAAGGATTTCTGTGAAAACATTGAGGTTAAAATCACAATTTCTCCCTCACCTTTATCACATTAGTGATGTCAACCTTCTAGCCTTAAATTTACCAATCCACCGCCAGTTTCAGCAGATTATATTGCATCAACCTCTTGATAAAATAGAAAGTTCTTCATGTTTCCTGTTCTAGAATTTGTAAATCTAACACTCAGCACTGCCCCTCCCCATTCCACTTCCCTTTCCCCCCACCTTTATTAAGATACAACTGACATAAAACACTGTTTAAAGTATACATATGTATTGTGAAATGACTGCCACAATAGGATTAATCAGTGTCTTCATCATCACACATAATTACTATTTTTCTTTTTATCGTGAAAACATTAAAGATCTACTATTCCAGCAACTGTCAAGTATAGAATATAGAACTGTCAGCTGTAGTTACCATACTGTAAATAAGATCCCAAGAACTTCCTCATCATAAACCAGAAGTTTGTACCACTTGACCAGAATCTCTTCATTTCCCCCACTCTGCAAGCCCTGGCAGTCCCCATTCTACTCTCTTGAGTTTGGCTTTTTTAGATTCCACATATAACTGAGATCATACAGTATTTGTTTTTCTCTGACTTATTTGACCTAGTATAATACCCTCAAGTTTCATCCAGGTTGTTGCAAATTGCAGGCTTTCCTTCTTTCTCAAAGCTGAATAATACTCGTGTGTGTGTGTGTGTGTGCACGTGTGTGCGTATGTGTGTGTGTGTGTGTGTGTGCCACATCTTCCTTATCTGTTTATCCCTGACCAAAGCTTAGGCTGTCTCCTTATCTTGGCTATTGTGAATAATGTTGTAATGAATTTGGGAGTGCAGATATCTCTTTGAGATCCTGATTTCATTTCCTTTGTAAATATACCCAGAACTGGGACTGCTGGATCATAAGGCAGCTCTATTTTTAATTATTTGAGGCATCTCCATACAGGTTCCATAGTGGTTGTATTGTATGTGTGCTGGAGGCTGCGAGGTGTGATGCTTAAGGTTGAAATTATAAAGAAGTTACTGCTAGTGACGATGTCTAGGTTATGAAGCTGGGAGTGAGTGGCTGAGGCAGGGTGGAAGACAAAAATCACTGGAGCGGTTATCAAGGAACCGAGGGCTCAGGAACTGGAAGAACCATCTAAGAAGATACTGAAATCACCAAGAATTATGACAGGAGTAACAGTGAGTCAGCTGTTAAAATACTTAAGGAATGAGGCAGAGTGACCCAGGGGTCTATGGATGACTGCACCCAAAAGATGCATTGACTTGGAAAGACAATGATCTGCAAGGTGCCAGAATGACATCCACCTGGTTTCTAAATCCAGTGTTTCTTGATAACTATCTAGTATAAATTTATAGCCACTAATAATTAAAATATATAATCATACATTATTTATTTAGAAATTATAAATGCTTTATAATTTTATATATGTAGGTTTATGTTTATTTCATATCCATTTATTTTATTTAACAAGTGGTTATTCTGTGCTAGATACTGATCTATACACCTTACAAACACAAATTCATTTAATTATTATTTTAAAATTCTTATAAAGCAGGCAGTAATATCATCACACTGTAAAGACTGGGAAACTGAAGCACAGAGAGATTAAACAACTTTTCCAGGATCACACAGGTAGTTTATGGTGGAGGTAATATCTAAACCCAGGCAATCTGGTTCCAGAGCTCTTGCTCTTACACATTGTTTGCCTCTCCATCCACAAGAAAGTCTTCTCCATCCATCAGAGTTTTTATTTTATCCAATCTGGCCAAATATTTTAGGGAAGTAGGTCTGACAAATCTTTTCATTGTGAGATAGGAGTTATCTTACATAAATTTTATCTTTATTTTTGTGTACATAGTTTATACGTTCAATTTAAGTACCCCACTTGAATTCTGGATGTATTTTGACTGTCTACTTCTCCAAAATAAACATGACCAAAATACAAGTACTGATCATTCTATTAAGCTAGTCAATTTGGTTCCTCCCTTAGCTCGCAGTCTTTCCTTCTTTAAAGGCACAGTAGCCAACACTGTTGCTCAAAACAGAAAACTCTGAATATGCTTTCATCCCTCCCTCCCCATCACCCTGGACTTTCTGCAAGCATTCTCCTTCAGCAAGCACTGCTATTTCTAATGGGGTCTGATAAAACAGAAAATCAAGAAACGAATGTGTACTTAGGATAAGAATAATGATCAAGGGTGGATGTGAGTGTGAAAGCCCTGATGAAAAATATAACAAGGAAGAACTTGCCTAATTGGTTAGAAGAAACAAGAAAAATAAGTGACCACATTGAGTGAGATAAGCTTGCTGAAGATGGCCAGGGAGGATAGAGTTTCTACAAAGTTTGACTCTCACAAGCACTTTGGTCCAGTTTGCCTAGAATAACACAGCCCCTCTTCATGTTAATTACTGTGTAATGGGAAAATACACATAAAAGCAATAAACAGTAATGCGACAGAGCAACAAGAGTTCAAACCAGCTCTATCTCTATGGAAGAACTCGGAAAATTATTGGGAGAGGTTTGGACAGTTAACCAAACACGATGTCATAAGAGGATTATATGTTTCAAATTTCTTCATGTCTCTCAATCTCCACTAACATCCCCACTGTTCTTTGCCAGTATTATTTCCTACCTGGATAACTGGGATTCCTACATGCTTCCACTTGTGCCCCTTTGGTCTATTCTTCATATAACAGGATTATATAGCAAACTTTTAAACAACCACTTTACATGATGCCACTTCTATAACTAAAGGTCTAATAGCTTCCCATCATACCTGACATGAATAGTAAATCCTCACTGTGATTTAAAAGAAAATTAATGACTCTTATTTCCCGCCCATTTTCTCATAAAAATTTTTTTGCTGTTGTCCTCTCCCTTGCTCTAAATAAACTGGTGTTGTCCTTTCTATTCATCCATTAAAAGCATTCAACAAACAAATACCTTTCATACTGGCCTTCCAGGAAAACATCAATGATATAATCTATTCTCTAAGTAATATTTTTTTCCTGAACATCCCTTCTAGAACCAGCTTACTGCAGGAGAAGAATGCAAGCTAGCTGACCCAGGGCTATCTCATCTGTGAGTTAATAGAACTGTTGAGCATTTGTCAGTGATGGTATTAGCTGGGTGACTTGCCTTGACTTTTACTTGTCCAAATTCCTTTCTTTTTCAAATTTAGTTTTTGCCTTTTGGCATGATTTCTTTTCAACTTTCAAAGGTTACTTAGAAATAACGAAAGACTGACTGCCTCTAATACACGTAAAATGAAACCTCTCATTAACGTCAAAAAAGGTATTAGTGTATTGAAAAGCAGTCATTGCATTAGGTCAAAATTTCATCCTTTGAACAAGAAGTATTCGATGTACACTATGTGTGTATGTAATATTTTCTCTTCCATAATTTAATCTTAAAATTGGAAATAAATATCTATAAAACACTGCTATATAAAAATGAGGAACTCAGATGTGAATGTACAGTTATTTTATGTTTTCTACTGAGCTATTCTTAACTATTTCCCAATCTTAATCCATTTATTGAAAGGGACGTACTGAAGAAGCCAAACTTGTCAATCTTAACAATCAAAAGTGAAAAATACTCATCATATTTGTACATATGCATGCATTACTATTCATTTTATTTCTGCACCAAGTATAGAAGTAAAAAGTATCTTTTGTTGATCCAACTACTTGTATAAAGTTATGCATTGGAGAAAAGATTCAATAAAAGTAATGCCTAAGAAAAGGGCCTTATTGTTCAGAATGACAGCTGCATGCGATAAGGTCATTTTAGGACTCCAATAAGATGAATATACTATTTAAAATATCTACTGTGAAAATAATTTATATGCTAGACAAAGGCTAGTTTTAATTAACCGCGCTTTAAAGCAACAACATAGAGACTAAACTTTTTAAAAGGGCAATGGTGAAGGGAGACATTAAGAAATCATAATTAAAAAGAAGCAAGCCACAGTCAGAGATCGAACATACCTGTCGGCACATGTGATCCCACTGAGTGTTAAGTTCTCTGAGCTCTGTCTCCAGTCTAGAAGCAAACTCTGGCTCCGCTTCATTCTTTATTTTCTGTCCACCTTCATTGACACTGTTTAGACTGGGCTGAATTGTCTGAATATCACTGACTAAAAGCTAAGGAAATAATTCAATTTAAGTTAGCTGAAAAAATTACCACAACCTATTAGAAATGCAACATAGGTAGGAAACATATAATTAGGAATCATGACACTACACATGAATTTTGCCCTTTAAAATCTGAAAAATATGTTGCAAAAAATTGTTCAGTGGTTTTTATGGCATGAATGAAATAGGGAATTATATATCTGTAGTCTATTTATATTAGTTACAAAAGTAAATAAGCTTAATACTTCGTGTGAGAAAACTGTGCAAAAATGGTGAGTTTTATACATTATTATTTTTGAAGGAATTTTGATTTTCAAACACAGGGTATTGCAACAATTGTTTATAGCAAGATGGTGTGAAGGTTATTTTTAAAATGGATTTGCTTTTTTAGCTTTTATTCACAAAGAAAGTTCTTTAAAGAGCTAGATTGTTCTCCTCCCACTGCATGACAATTGTATAATCAATATTATTTCAAGATACATGTTGTCTTATACTACAGTGCAACATACATGGTAAGAAAAACATAGTATGACTGATAACCTGTTATAAGATATAACAAATATCTCAAAAATTCTTTACCTTTAAATTAAACTGCATGTTATATCAAAATAATACTGTAAAGTGAGTGTTGAGTAAAAGGCAATATTTTGTCTATTTCTCTCTTATTTAGCCCAGTTTCTCAACCTTGGCACTACCGTCATTTTGGGCTGGGTAATTCTTTGCTGTGGGGTGCTGTTCTGTGCATTGAAGGATATTTAGATGCATCTCTGGCCTCTACCCACTAGATGCCAGTAGCATCTACCCCACCCCAAGTTGCGACAAATGAAAATGCCTCCATACATTGCTAAATGTCCCCCAGAGGGACAAAACTGCCCCTGGTTCAGAATCATCAATATAACTAAATAATATTTTCCATATAAAAGTCTTCATATGAAAAGTGTCATATAAAAATCTTACCCTGCACTGCTTCAGCTGTTTTTTAAGAATTTCTGAATCCCCAAGGGCAGGCCATTCCTCTTTCAAGAAAACATCAACTTCGGCCATCCATTTCTTCAGGGTTTTTATGTGATTCTGAAATCAGAGACCCATTTTAAGGCATTATTGGGGTGCTGATTTATCTTAACACAATTCATCACGGTGATATGTTTGAACACAAGCCCAGGAACAATTCCCATGTTTGAAGGATGTCTGTAAGTAGCTCTTCAGGAAAAGAGTATTTTCTCTAAGACTGCATTTTTATAGCCTACTGTATGAGCACTGGTGTATGAAGTCTGCTATTGTTAAAAATAAAAAATTACTACCAAATGTGGTTTTATGATGTTGCTCTCGAGAACATTAAATCATATCCCCCTCTAGAGAAATTTTAAGTTACAAAACAACTCATGATAATACTAACAATGTGCCCTTAAGTACATAAAACAAACTACGAACAGTAAACTCAATGTAATGGTGTCTTTATAGCCTCCCTAAACCTGAACTTCCAAAAACTGTTTTCTACAGCTGACAGTTTACATAGCCCCTCCAGGTGAGAACTTGCAGAACAAGATTTTGTCATCTTTAAGGAGAGAAAAAATTTGCTTTTCATGTCCTATTTGCCTGACCAGGGTGAAGTAATGATCAGGTGGAAAATGTCATCTTTTATCATTTGTAAATAGCCAAGTACATCCCATTATTTTCTCACATAATGTCTGTTTGTCCTGCTGCTTTTTGGGGGCTACTTTTCAAGCGTATGATTTTTCAAACTCCTTTATTTGCCTACAATTCAACTATGCTGTCCAGATGTGCTACTTTCTCCTTTCTTAATTAAATTTCTATTGAAAATGTGTGCTTCTCAGAAATTTTCCTCTTTGATATGATAAATAATAATGACTTTAAAAGCATTTGACTAAATCTAAAAACTTCAACATTATTATCTGGCTGACATCTAAAGCCTCCAGAAGGGACACAGCCCTGTCTATACCTTGATTTTAGCTCACTGAGACTGACATTGAACTTCTGACCCCCAGAACTGTAACATAATAAATGTGTGCTGCTTCAAGCCATTAAATTTGCAGCAACTTATTACAGCAGCAATAGGAAAAAAAATACACTCACCTTTCTCCTCCACCAGAACATGGGCTCCTTGATGACAAGGACCAAGTAATTATACCCTCTTTCGCCACTGGTACTGATAAAAAATGTGTTTTTATGTATATATGTGTATGCATGTATATGCATGTAAACATATGTTCATACGTAGAGACACATAAATGTGGATGTTGTGCTTTAAAGAATGATTTAAAACTGCTTGGTCTTTTGGTTTGTGAAAGGTAAGAAAAAAACAACTAAGTAGCTGGACTGGGATTTAGATCCAAAGGCATCTTATTCCAATGCTTTTCCATCACGCCATGATGCTTTCAAAATTCTTCCCAGCATTAATATTTTTCACAATAATTTACCACATAAGACAGATATTACCTGCATCACCAAATGTTTTAAACTTTAGACTACAGTGTAATTGTTGGTTTACTAATGCTTGGGTGATCAGGTGGCACTATCCAAACAAATTAAGTCAGTAGAAGTTGGTTTGTGGAAGGTGATGGGGTCAAATTTATACATAAAATTACAAGTGAAATATGCTGATGAAATGATATGACTATATTACATGGTAGATAACTTCTTATCTATTCATAAGCTAAATGATACCTCTATTTAGAGGACAACCAGACTAAAGAAAAGATGGGTTTTGAAAATTACTGAGCTAAAAACATGTTTACGTCCTACTGGTACTGGTGAAAAAATAATAATTCTAAAGAAAATCTAAGAAGCAGAACTTTTAATTAAAGTTTTCTTAAAATCAATAGGCAGACTATACTCCTTTGAGACACATTTGTGTCTTGTGATCTTATCACTGACTTTGAGGGACTATGGAGGTTAAATGTCTTTAAATTTTATAACTCATCACTAGGAGACAAACAAGTAAAGAAAAAAAATGAATATAAAAAGTAAAATCTTGAATTACCTGAAGTTTTCGGAGTTTAGCCATTTGCTCCTCTAGCTTTTGGCAATGTTCGACAAGCTGGGCACAGAGTTTCTTCCATCGGCCCTCAATCTCTTCAAATTCTGACTGATATTTCCTGCTAATATTAGAGGGCGCTTTCCTTGACATCTCTTTCACAGTGGTGCTGAGATAGTTTAAGCTATTTTGTTGTTCTTGTAGAGAGCTTTGTAAAGCCTCAAAATTAAAAATAAGAAAGTGCATTTATACTAATTGATGAATACTAACGAGTCTCATTGTTCAATTTCATTGACTAGTTTCAGATAAATCAAATTACTTAAAATGAAAGCTACGTGATTCAAACATCTAAAAATAAATGATGTAACATTAGTTATAAAATAGTCATTTAAATTCTTTTAATAAGAGTAGTTTACACATTATTTAATATTTTATTTAAAAATCTATGCCTAGTCTTATAAACAATGCCAAATATATACAAAGCTATATATTACTGAACCAAAGAACTTTAGCACACCTAATTTTATTACATTTTGCCTGTATATTAATAACTGCATTTATGATTCAATTAATGGAGTTTAACTTAATTATACTGAGCCTTTAAGTAAGATAACTTCTAACCCTCATAGATAAAAATATAACTAAATCAGATTGATAGATGTGATAACAAAGCTCTGAATAAGTTACCAGATAGATGGTTTACTAATGCCAGTTAATGAACGTTTTTTTATTTTTCAAAAGACACTGCTCTGTTTTGTAGTATCACAGTGAAATTCTAGGGAATTTGGGGGAGAATTTACAAACTTGATTTTACATTTGTACTGTATCATCTATTCCACCCCTTATAATAGGATGCGCATCTTTAGGTTTCACCTACTCAGTATTTATTTAAATGTTACTTTCTGGTTATAAACTAAAAAGGTTGAAGATAAAAAATTGAAAAAAATACCCATTATATACAACTATTACTTTTTACATAAACTTCCAGTTCTTTCTATGTAAAACTAAACCCTGAATAGCTGATCATATTTTACACTCACATATGCATAATTATGTGTCAAACATAATTTGGTGGTTGCATATCTTATGTTTATTTTGTGATATATTATTTTTTACTTTATTTTTATTTTACTTTATTAAACTGTTACCCTTGATTATTTACACAATATCTAGTATGCATAGAACTACATTTTTTAAACATCTTTATTGGAGTATAATTGCTTTACAATGGTGTGTTAGTTTCTGCTGTATAACAAAGTGAATCAGTTATACATATACATCTGTCCCCATATCTCTTCCCTCTTGCGTCTCCCTCCCTCCCACCCTCCCTATCCCACCCTACTAGGTGGTCACAAAGCACCGAGCTGATCTCACTGTGCTATGCGGCTGCTTCCCACTAGCTATCTATTTTACTTTTGGTAGTGTATATATGTCCATGCCACTCTCTCACTTTGTCCCAGCTTACACATCCCCCTACCCGTATCCTCAAGTCCATTCTCTAGTAGGTCTGCATCTTTATTCCCGTCTTGCTGCTAGATTCTTCATGACCATAATTTATTTTTTTTTAGATTCCATATATATGTGCTAGCATACGATATTTGTTTTTCTCTTTCTAACTTACTTCACTCTGTATGACAGACTCTAGGTCCATCCACCTCACTACAAGTAACTCAAGTTCGTTTCTTTTTATGGCTGAGTAATATTCCATTGTATATATGTGCCACATCTTCTTTATCCATTTCTCCACTGCTGGACCCTTAGGTTGCTTCCATGTCCTGGCGATTGTAAATAGAGCTGCAATGAACATTGTGGTAAATGACTCTTTATGAATTATGGTTTTCTCAGGGTATATGCCCAATAGTGGGATTGCTGGGTCGCATGGTAGTTCTATTTTTAGTTTTTTAAGGAACCTCCATACTGTTCTCCATAGTGGCTGTATCAATTTATATTCCCACCAACAGTGAAAGAGGGTTCTCTTTTCTCCATGCCCTCTCCAGCATTTATTGTTTGTAGATTTTTTGATGATGGCCATTCTGACCAGTGTGAGATGATATCTCACTGTAGTTGTGATTTGCAATTCTCTAATGATTAATGATGTTGAGCATCTTTCATGTGTTTTTTGGCAATCTGTATATCTTCTTTGGAGAAATGTCTATTTAGGTCTTCTGCCCATTTTTGGAATGGGTTGTTTGTTTTTTTGATATTGAGCTGCATGAGCTGCTTGTAAATTTTGGAGATTAATCCTTTGCCCGTTGCTTCATTTGCAAATACTTTCTCCCATTCTGAGGGTTGTCTTTTCGTCTTGTTTATGGTTTCCTTTTCTGTGCAAAAGCTTTTGAGTTTCATTAGGTCCAATTTGTTTATTTTTGTTTTTAATTCCATTTCTCTAGGAGGTGGGTCAAAAAGGATCTTGCTGTGATTTATGTCATAGAGTGTTCTGCCTGTGTTTTCCTCTAAGAGTTTTATAGTGTCTGGCCTTACATTTAGGTCTTTAATCCATTTTGAGCTTATTTTTGTGTATGGTGTTAGGGAGTGTTCTAATTTCATTCTTTTACATGTAGCTGTCCAGTTTTCCCAGCACCATGTATTGAAGTGGCTGTCTTTTCTCCACTGCATATTCTTGCCTCCTTTACCAAAGATAAGGTGACCGTATGTGTGTGGGTTTATCTCTGGGCTTTCTATCCTGTTCCATTGATCTATATTTCTGTTTCTGTCCCAGTACCATACTGTCTTGGTTACTGTAGCTTTGTAGTATAGCCTGAAGTCAGGGAGCCTGATTCCTCCAGCTCCGTTTTTCTTTCTCAAGATTGCTTTGGCTATTCGGGGTCTTTTGTGTTTCCATACAAATTGTGGAATTTTTTGTTCTAGTTCTTTGAAAAATGCCAGTGATAGTTTGATAGGGATTGCATTGAATCTGTAGATTGCTTTGGGTAGTAGAGTCATTTTCACAATGTTGATTCTTCCAATCCAAGAACATGGCGTATTTCTCCATCTATATGTATCATCTTTAATTTCTTTCATCAGTGTTATAATTTTCTGCATACAGGCCTTTTGTCTCCTTAGGCAGGTTTATTCCTAGATATTTTATTCTTTTTGTTGCAATGGTAAATGGGAGTGTTTTCTTAATTTCACTTTCAGATTTTTCATCATTAGTGTATAGGAATGCAAGAGATTTCTGTGCATTAATTTTGTATCTTGCTACTTTACCAAATTCATTGATTAGCTCTAGTACTTTTCTGGTAGCATCTTTAGGATTCTCTATGTTTAGTGTCATGTCATCTGCAAACAGTGACAGCTTTACTTCTTCTTTTTCGATTTGGATTCCTTTTATTTCTTTTTCTTCTCTTATTGCTGTGGCTAAAACTTCCAAAACTATGTTGAATAACAGTGGTGAGAGTGGGCAACCTTGTCTTGTTCCTCATCTTAGTGGAAATGATTTCACTTTTTCACCATTGAGGACGACGTTGGCTGTGGGTTTGTCATATATGGCCTTTATTATGTTGCGGAAAGTTCCCTCTATGCTAGAACTACATTTTGAGCTAAGCAATTTATTGTGAGCCTTCTCTCGTGTCATTAAGTATTTTTCAAAAACAGATTTTAATTGCTTCTGCAGTTCATTTAACCATTTCCCATTATTAGCTGTATAAATTAATTTTAAGTTTTCCACTCTTTTAAATTATGTTTATGATCTATTTATCTATATCTCTATGTATCTATATCTGAAAAGTTTTCCTCAGCAAAACTTACATTCAATTTACATTCCCACCAATAAGTGAGATGTAGTTCATTGCTGCCAGACCTGCACTTACTATATCTTTTGGGTTTCTTTTTCTTTTTTTTTTTTTTGCAATTTAGTATGTAAAAACTAGTATCTCATTTTGTAAATTTGTACTACATTCTTACAATTTGTTTTGTTAATTAAAGTATAATTGAGTTAATATATTAGTTTCAGGTGTACAACATAGTAAGTCAATGTTTTAATAGATGATACTCCATTTAAAGTTATTATAAAACATTGGCTATAGTCCTTGTGCTATACAAGATATCCTTGTATCTTACTTATTTTACACATAGTAGTTTGTACCTCTTAATCCCATACCCCCATTTTGCCCCTCCCTCACCCTTCTGCCCACTGGCAACCACTAGTTTGTTCTCTATATGAGTCTGTTTCTGTTTTGTTATATTCATTTATTTATTTTTTTAGATTTCTTTTTGCACTTTAGTATGTAAAAATGTCTCATTTTGTAAATTTGTACTACATCCTTTACAATTTGAGTTACAATTTTTCATAGGATTAATGGTCATTTATGTCTCTTTCTGGTGACTACCTTATTAATGACTTACTCAGACAAATGTTTTCCTTATCTCATTTTTCTTTACAATTGGCTCTGGTATTTTTACAATGTTTGTGATCACTTCCATTGATTTTTGTGCTTCCCCATCATATGTTTTTAAAGTTTTATTAAAAATTTCTCCAAAATTTATGATTAAAATGTTTTTGACTTCTTAATCTATGTGGTAGTTTGTTTTGGTGTAACATTTGACACAAGGTTCTAACTTCATTTTTTTCAGTTAGTTAATAATTCATCTTCTCAATAATATTTATAAATAATTTTCCCTCCATCACTGTTTTATCAATGGAAATACACTGTCCCATTCATCTGCATACCGTTTCTTTTATACTTAACCCACTCCCCTAATTACTATACCTTTGTACTCTTATGTCTTTCCATGTATAGTTTTATTAAGTCACATATTCTTCAAAGTAAATTTTGGAACTATTCCAGGTATTACAAACAACAACATAAAGGGGCAAAAAGATTAAACTGTTATAGGTTGTTTGGTATTATAGTAGAGGAAATAGTTTAAATAGGACAATATATACTGGGAAATATTTAAATAAAGATTTCTTTGAAGAAATTCTTCTAAAATTACTTTTTTAGGAAATAATATTTAATTCCCAAAAAAGAACTCTTGATATAGAAGTTAAATTTTTAACTTTTTTTCTTAATTTAATTCTCAAAATGTGGACATATTATCTCAGCTCTTAAATACAATGAATGAATATGCTTTAATGTCTTACAAAATAAAATGTGATTAGATATACAACACATGCTCTTCAGAACTAGCAGGGAAAGTATTCTAAAATCTCATACAAATTATTTCTTTAATTTCCCGTATTAGTATTTTATTTCCTGATATAACACCATTAAAATATAGTGAATAGAACTCAAAAACGAATTACAATATTACATCAAAAAGGGTTTAAATTAAAACTAATTTTATAACTACATTAATTTTACCACTTTCTTTTTGGAAATGTGAGAGGAGCTCTAAATCAGCAAGCAAAGGGGAGGAATGATAACAGAGCTTCTATAATAATCAAAATGCACGTTTCTGAAAATATACACTAAGCAAGAATGAATATACTTCATAAGTAGACCGTATCATTGTTTTCAAAGATGGAATTTTTATCTTATGGAGAGAAGGCACAAATGCATAAAATATTACACTTTTAAATTCTTAATCTTCATTTTTTCAGCTGGTAAACTATCATACTAGCCACGATTATTTTAATTCTAGTATTATATTAAGGTTATACCAATGTGATTGCTTGATAGATGAGATCTGTACTGTATTGTTTAAGACATTTAAATAGTCACAGACCTGTAACTCCCCAAGTCTCTGCTCCATGATCTCATATTCGGTGACAGTGACCTGAGGTACAGAGAGTTTGGTTTCTGACTGCTGGATCCACATGAAGATGGTACTCATGGTCTCCTGATAGCGCATGGGTGGCAAAGTGTCCAAAACTTTATCAAAAGGGAAAAAAAGAGAATCATTTAACCATTTAAAACTTTTTCATTTGTTTTCCTAAGCTGCCAGCAAACTCAATCATACTAATAATTACAAATATTAACAAAGTGTGAAAATGTGAAAATACAGATTAGAATATGATTATGTTGTTGAAGATAAATTCCTATTACATGACTGATATTTTGACAGAAACTATGCATATATTACATCGAATCCTCCTATCAGCCGTGCAAGATTTGCATTGTTTAATTCATGTTTTTTAAGGTGAGGAAATGGAGCAACAGAGAGGCTGAGTAACTTGCCCAAGGTAACACAGATGGTAGTCAGAGAAACCAAGTAGAGTTCGTGTATATTTGACTTTGAAGCCTACTCTCTTTCTGTATTATCATTTGCCTTTGGGGAAAATAGTATCATTATCTACAGCAGGTGATATTTTATATTACATCAGTTCATGTTGTATTTTACTAAAAGAAGCACAATTTGTGTGCGTTTAGTGTCAGAAACTCTAATAATGATCACACACATTATCATTCTTAATTCTTACAATAAACCTGTGAGATAGACATTTTTATTCCATTTACATTTGAGGAAATAGAGGCTATAAAAGAAGGCCAACTAATTTGTTCAGAGTCAAACATCTAGTAAGTGTCACAGCCAGGATTTTAAACCAAGATCATCTTGTTTCAAAGTCAAAGCCACCAACAAACAATGTACTTTCTCTAACATATATATATACATATATATATACATACAAACACACATACCACACAGACATATATGTATATGTACATACATATATTCATTCCAACTATATATAAAATTAGGGAATGAAATATATATATATATATGGGAAAGTACAATGTGTATGTGTATATATAGCTATATAGAAGTTTTAAATCTAAAATGTATATATGTGTATATATATTATTTATTATTATACATTATTTTCTATTTTATACACACCCACACAGATTATGTGACTTAAGTAGCTATACTGACCATGTTCAAGGTTGAGAATTTTTGGCAGAAAACTGGAAACCATAAAAATGATTTTAAGTGTTTTAAGAAGAATAAAAAAGAAATTGTAGAACTGAAACATGCAATAAGTGAAAAGTAATAACACAATGAATAGGTTTAAATGCAGATTAGACAAAGCTAAACAGAGAATTAGTAAACCTGAAGGTAGGCCAGAAACATATACATGTATGTGTGTGTGTGTGTGTATGTGTATTTATATATATGTATACATGCATATACATATATATCTGGAATGAAGCATGGAGAGACAAACAGATGGAAAATAAAGATGAGAGAATAAGAGACATAGGAAAAAAACAGTAAAATGAACATAAATGTATCCCAGAATCCTGGAGAGAGACATGGGACAGAAGCCACATTTGAAGAGATAATGGCTGAGAATTTTCCTAAATAGATAAAATCACAGTGCAAAATACTAGCTCAAATCACTTTATCCAATTGCATTATTTAAACCACATTATTTTTATCAGATAGCCTATGAGTTTCACTTCTATATACCAATTCCTTCTAAACTAAATGAAAAGAATATAGGAAAGTATTTTGCACGCTAGTTAAGTGGGGTTTTCAAACGGAAAATATATTTCTAGAAAGTGTGTTAGAAAGGGATACTGAGAATTTTACTCAATGTGCTTATATTTATTTGGCAGTTCATGCCCAAATTTATTTTAAGAGGCCTTCTTTAACCTGAGCACTTCTGATTTCATACTGAAGGATCTCAAAAGATCTCTGTGGTACTTTAAACCTCACTGCTTTCTTTCATATAAATAATGTGTTCCTCTGCTAACTAGATACATTTGAATGCTAGGTAATTATTAATAAAAACAAAGAGGGATCTCATGAATAGTACTGAAGTAAAGGAGTATTTAGTTATGATGAAGCAAAGAGTTGGAAGGAGACAGGTCTATGGGTAGAGACAAGGAGGTATGTTGGATAGATTATAAAATGTACAAAGTTTGGTTTAACTGAACTTGAACACATACATTCTGGAAAACAGTGCTTGTTTTCCTTGTGGCAGTGGCTGGCACACAATAAACATTTATTAGAAGTTTGTCAGAGGTGATATGAATCAGTCCAATTTTATCCAGATGATGAATATATGTCAGGAGAGAAAGATAAGTATAGAAAGAGTTGATGAAGATATTAGGGTTACTTTTTATTAGAAAAAGATCAACAGGTTTTTCATGAACATCTATCAGAACTGCTTCTCCATTCTGTTTGTACAGAAGGAGGCTGTGTAGCATGACAATTAGCAAGTCTGATTCTGCAGTTCAGTAAATCTGTGCTTTGGAATTGGCTCTCCACTCACTAGCTTTGGCAAATTACTTAACACTTTAGCATCTTAGACCTCATTTATAAAAATGGGGATGTAGATACTTCGGGTAGAATTAATTAAAGTCATTTATTATTCCTTCATTCAGCCAATATTTATTCAGTGCTCTGAGCACCAGGGAAGCAAGAAGTAAAAATTAAAATAGCAAAGCCTTGGCTTTCATGATGCTTAAAATCTAATTGGTGAGTCAGAAAATTAACAAACAAATCAAGAGACTATAATGACTAACAGAAATAAATGGCAGTGAAGAAAAATTAAGTTATGGCGGGGGCGGGGGGGAGATCCTTCCAGATAATGCAATAAAAAAAATTTAAGATTGAGAATTAGATATAAAAATGTTGGAGCAACGAGGATTTACACAAGGGATGGTGGGCAATCAATAGATTAGCAATGGAAGATACTACTATCTCCAAGCTTAGAGGGACAAAGGGAATAGGTGTGAGATGGTGTTACAAGAAACCAATAATTGGAACCACCCAGCAGAAGCTGAATTCACAGGGGGATTCCCTTTGGGGATGCAGGGTCCCTGAGGTATGCTGTTTCCAGAGAGGGCTAGAAAGTTGGAGGATTCATTCTCAGCCACTGACGGAGAGGCACCCTGTAACACTGAGAGGGGAAGAGAATATTCTATCTTCTCTCCTCTTCTCACCTTCAGTATCCTCCAAGTGCCTCCCACTGGCTGAACCAAGCAGGTAGACAGTTTAAAAAAAGGATCCTAGGAAGTGTAGTTTCCATAGGAAGAGCAGGGAATGGCACTGAGAAGAGACAAACAGAAGATGTGCCTGGAGATGATGGTGAGAGTGCGTATAGAGGGGAGGGAATGGAATTTGAGAGGGGCAACAAAGTACATAAGTGGTTTTACCAATATTCCATTTCTTAAGTTTAGTAGCTCAGTATGCAGATTTCTATTTTTTTCATTATTTAAAAAATGTCTGGGCTTCCCTGGTGGCGCAGTGGTTGAGAGTCTGCCTGCCAATGCAGGGGACACGGGTTCGTGCCCCGGTCCGGGAAGATCCCACATGCCGCGGAGCAGCTGGGCCTGTGAGCCATGGCCGCTGAGCCTGCGCGTCTGGAGCCTGTGCTCCGCAACGGGAGAGGCCACAACAGTGAGAGGCCTGCGTACCGCAAAAAAAAAAAAAAAAAACAAAAAACAAAAAAAAACTTAAAAAAAAAATGTCTATATGTTACAGAAACTTTGAATATAATAAAAGTATTAAATAAAATAAAAAGGATAGAAAGGGACTAGACAGTGAATAAAAAAGCCCTCTCCTTGGAACTATCACTTGACAAGAGACTTAAAAGCACTGAAGGAGGGAGCCATATGAATACAGAGAGGAAAGGTTTTCCAGGTGGGTAATAACAAGTTTAACAGTCCAAAGACATGAGTAATTCTAGTAAGGTAGGAGCACAGCAAGGAGGCAAGTGTAGCAAGAACAAAGTGAGCAAGGTGAAGTGTGGTGGGACATTAGGGCAGGGGAAACTACGACCATGAAGGCCTTTGTAGATCTTAATAAGATGCTACATTTTATTCTAAATTTGTCTCTATATTTGCTGATTACTGCATCCATTGCTGGGTACATATTTGCTATTATTATTAGCTAGAAGGGAGATGCAAGACAACAGGAAAGTGGAGGAGACATACTCAAGACTAAGTAGAAATTGTAAGAGTTTAATACAAAGTTTTATCTATGTTAATAAAAGGAGAACACTTCCTTGCTAGGGAGAGAACAAAAGCTGAATAGAGGCACTCACGTTCTTTCCTTTGTGGGGAGAGGTAGGTTCCTTTGAACTAATTTTACTTTCTAGAGAACCAGATGCATAGCCAAACCTAAGACATTGCTCTGAAATGATTTACAAACACACACACATACACACACAATGTCCACACATGAAGACATACAATGCATGCATATGAATATCCTAACACACAGTGAATTTAAAAAGTTAGTGTCCACTTCATCCAGCAAAGAGAATCATGATCAGACCAAAATTTAAATAATAATAATAGATAAAGATCAAGGGAAATGGTAACAAAAAGGATGAAAGCATTTTATTTGTTTAACTTCAGGTTTACTTAAATACTGTTGTTTCAGTGCTGGTTAATAGTTAATGGTCATTTAAAAATACATATACAAGGCATAGTTTATTATATTGCACAGCATATTTAACCATGTATTTGGAAGAGTGTTTAGACTGTGCTGAGGATAATCTTGGCATTTGTAGCATCCTGGGGAAAGATTGTATTTGTAGTTGTAATTGTACCTACATTAAATGAGAGGAAACAAAGATTTTCTGACTTGTCAGCTTATCACCAAAGTGATAAGGTAGCATGAGCACTGTACAAGTATAAAACAGTTACTTAACTCATAAATATATGTTATAATATTATAGATGGTCCAAAACTCAGTCAGCATCCACCTATGGAATAGATCAAAGGAGGAAGGGAGGAAAGGAAATAGACAGACAGACTGACAGAAATAAAATGCCATACATTCAAAGAATCCATTGTTTTTCAGCACAGGCCAGCATAAAACAAAAACCTCTCAAATCCAGAAAGAGGATGACCACTGAAACATTCTAAATTATTAAATAATAAATTTGATTGATCTTTCTTCTATTAACCAATACAATTCTAGCTAGATCTTAAGAAATAATCACAACTTAATACATTATTTTTCTTTGTGTCAAACAAAATGTCAACAAAGTACACATTAATTTGCATTATTCAATGAATAACTTACATTATGTAAAGTCTCAGGCTCTCTTCAAAACCTTGATAAAGTATTGAAGAATCCAGACCACCACTGCATGTGGGCACTATTTACCATATTGTATAGATGGAATATCTTTTTTTTTTTTTTTTTTAGCGTTACACGGGCCTCTCACTGCTGTGGCCTCTCCCGTTGCGGAGCACAGGCTCCGGACGCGCAGGCTCAGCGGCCATGGCTCACGGGCTCAGCCGCTCCGCGGCATGTGGGATCTTCCTGGACCGGGGCACGAACCCGCGTCCCCTGCATCGGCAGGCGGACTCTCAACCACTGCGCCACCAGAGAAGCCCCTAGATGGAATATCTTATTCTGTATTCTGATTCGGGATGTTTGGGCACATTTTTTTCCTTGAAATCTGGATCCTAAGTAAACTCTCTGGGTGTTTCACAGGTGGATTGCTTTGGGGAGGAGCTAGAACTGAAACAGGACCTAGCATGTCCATAGTTTCTGAACTAGCTATCTCACTACCCATGTGTGGGTTCATCAATCAGGAAATACATCTGAAGAGCTGTGGGAATAGTTACCCAACGGGCTCTAATCTCACCCTCAAGTCCACTTCATTTCTAAGGGAGGCCCTGATTGTCTTCTCCCTTCTTTAGCTTCCTTCTGGTCTCTCAGTTTAATGAGAAGGGAAATATTTCAGTTTCTGAACTGTTGATCTTTTTCTGTATAACTGCTTCGGATCAGTATTTGGATGCAAGACGTAAAGTTCTCCCGTTGAGAGCTAAACCAAACTAACACTCTATTCTGAGAAGACAGAACGACTTGTGAAAAGATCAAATGCCTTTGTTAGTATCTCACAGGTAAGTTATTTAGCTCAAGCAAAACCCATACAAGGGAAGATCCTTCCTAGTCTCTCCACGTGTACTTTTGCTTCCTTTCAATCTATCCTCACCGCTCAGTTTCTGAAAATGAAAAACTGATTTATGATGTTATATCACAGCATAAAACCCATCAGTATTGTTTCATTTTTCTCATGTTAGTGTCTAGAACCCTCACCGTGGCTCATAAAAGGCCCTTCTAGACTGTTTGCCTCTCTAAGCTCACCTTGCATCACTCTCTCCTCTCTGTGCTCCAGGGACACAGGACTTCTCAGATTCTTAGCTAGCCAGCACCTACTACCCTTAGTCTCACTAATTCCTGTTCATCTTTCAGCTTCTGTGTCCTCTCTGAGGACTAAGAAAGATAATTTATAAGATTGTTGTTTGTAGACTAAAAATTACTATGAATATAGAACACATTTAACTTTTAATATTATTTTCTCATATCATCTTTGCCAAATACCAACCACCAATTCCTCACACCAGTTTTCACCATTTAAAGTACACTTAAGATTTCAAGTTTTTGTTTCATTGTGAGAACACTAGTAAAGAAGAAAAGGAAAGAGGGAATGAAAGTCAAGATGGATTCGCAAGATGGTAGCTCTTATCTGCTGAATACTTAATATGTTCAAAGCACCATGTAATAATACAAGAAATGAGATTTACTCCCCGGTGTAAGTTTGGGGGAAAACATACACATGGAAAATTCCTTGAAAATAATTATTAATTAACAAACTGAACTGCAATATGACTTGATGTGGTGAACTTTTATTCACCATTTTTATATATGTACATAATACATATACATAAATTATATATAAATATATATTACATAAAATTATATATAATTTATACATATAATACATAATATATGCAATGTATAAATTATATATACATAACTTATATATAATATTTAATACACATAATGCATGTAAATTATATATACAAATATAAATTGCATAATTTATCATTCATATATATAATCCATATTTAATTAATGATTATTAATGAATCAAAACAAGTTTTCCAAAAGAGTGAATCAAAGTGTTAGAGATATTTTGGTTAATACAGTGGAAAGGAGTACATTTATTTAGACATAAATGAAATGAAAATATTTGGCACTTTTATAAACAATCATCATATATATGCAAGATAAAGAGAAGACATGCTAATATAGATGGGTATACTGACAGCTGTATGAACAGAGGTTATATATTATTATATATTTATATTATGGTGTCATAATCAAATCTGTTATCATCACACATCAACATTCTGAACACCTTTAAAAGAAACAGAAAAAAATGTTAAACCTTAATATAGTGAATAAGTATATGTAAATTAAAAATTTTTAAGTGAATAAGCTCCTTTGCCAACCAGTTACAGTATAACCATTAACATGTACTTGACTTTAAGGGAGGTTTATGGATTTTATGATAAGAAAAATGCATTATTCTTAAATAGGTCAACGTTTGAAAATTTAGGACATTTACAATCTTTTCCCCAATTGATTTTACAGAGGCCCAGCAACAAGTACACTGAAATCCACTAGAGGGAGCTGACGTTACTGTAAAGTTGTATTACCTGATTCCCTATCAGGAAAATAAACCTGTCAGTAAAAATGACTCAGAAGTAAAAGAAAGGAAAAAAAATGCATTTATCTTTCATTACATGACCTCACCAGGAAATAAAAAGGAAAAAAAAAAAAGGAAAGTGAGGAAAGCCCGTGTATTACACTATGCTGATTCTAGCAATGTTATTATGTGGTAAATGTTTTGCACATTTACAAAGGAAAGCAGTTAAAAATGTGTGTTCCAACAAATTAAAATTTCAGTAGAAAACAAATATATGTTCTTGTGCTTCTCATGACAACTTTGAGGATGACTTTTAAAAAAATATTTTTATCTTAATGCCTTAAAAATCTAGTTTTACTCTATAATCCTTTGTGTGTACATATATATATATATGTATATATGTGTATGGTGAACCGAAGACCCATTCGCTAATCCTTAAAAATGTTCATAAACCTGCCTGTCAAAGGAATTTTTGTCTGATGAGTAGGGATATTTGGACTGTGTATTAATATCATAAGAGCAAATTGGTGAGAGACAAAATTGACATTCTGAAAAATTTGCTCATCATATGGTAGGCATTTGCATAATTGCCCCACTCATATGTTGTATTTTACCAGTAAATGAGAAAAAGAAGATATTGTATAGTTATAGTGATCCAAGAGTAAAATGCAGCCCAAAGAATAATTTATCCTTGGCTGAGTTTCAGTTGTCACATGTATGCTAAGCTATAATAATCTTCATATAAACTGACAGAAGTATTAGCAAGATGCCTCGCTAGATATCCTTGCACATGAAGCAAACTGGATTTGATGAAAACCTACTAACAGGGCTTCAACTGCTCTTTTATTTCCTTCAATGTTCCAAACATTTGACTGTAAAATTTGCAACCCGCCAAGGAGAAGTTACGCCTATATACAACATATACTTTATTTGTTCTTCATAGTCATGACATTATTATGGAGGAAGCAAGAAATGGAAATCTAACAGATTTGTTTTCTGAAAACAACATTCCATTAGTTGTTACTATAGGTTGTAGAGAGTATGGTTTCTTTGATGGAAATCATTCTTTCATGTTAGTACTTTCTCTTTTCATGATAAATAACTAATTTGGAAAACATCAAGTTAGTCATTTTAAGTATTTTTACTTACTTGTCTGTAGCTCTTTCTCTCTGGCCTGCATATCAGCAAAGACTTGGTTAAAATGATTTGTAAAGGCCACAAAGTCTGCATCCAGGAACATTGGCCCTTGTCCTTTCTCTTTCAGGGTTATGCTTTGAATTTTTAATCGCTCAATTTGAGGCTGAAGAACTGACAGCCGGTTGACTTCATCCTGTACCATAATTTAGAGTATTAAAATAAATAACGTTTTTAATTTGCATACATTACATTTTTGCAAAGAAAAGTATTAAAAGGCAGTGATGCTAACTTAGCTTAATGCCCTTATCAAAATATTGGTAAGAAACATCCATGATGGTTGAAGCAAGCCTCCAGCACAGGTGATCAATTTAAGAATACCTTGACTCTTCATTCAATAGATATCATCATATACAATGATTTTTAAATTTCAAAATGACATCATTTAGAACATTAATGGGCATAAATACATACAGCTGAAAAGTACTATGAATGACCTTATATCTTTTTCATAAATCAAACATGGATGTTTCTCTACACCGCTCATGTCAAAATTATGCACCTTTACTTCAAATTCTAAGCTCAATGAACAATTTTCTTTAAATTCATTTGTGTAGAATATAAATTATATATATAGCTACATATGTCTGCGTATATACATACTACATTAAATTACAAATATGTTTATATATTAATTTTATAGATTACATATATATGTAATCTATGTAATATTTATGTATATACACTCACATATTTGTGTCTATAATTATCTAAGTTTTGTACAGTCTTATCACTTCTCCTGACTGAACAGGCAATTACCATCATTTTAATTAGGGAGACTGTTTGCTCTGCTTTACTCTTGTTGTCCTGGCATAATTGTTAACAGCACCCCCTTTCACTCTCAACACTACTCTAATTTAGTTGATAAAAATCACAAGGACACTCTGTCGTGCTGTCCAATGTAGTAGTCTCTCATCACATGTGGCTATTGAGCACCTAAAAAGTGCTTAGTCCAAATCTAGATGTGCTGTCACTGGAAAACATACACTGAATTTTGAAGACTTAGTATGAAAATACAAACCCGTAGTTTTAAATAATGATTAAATCTTGAAATGATGATATTTTTGATATATCAGGTTAAATAAAATACATTATTGAAATTCATTTATTTACCTCTTTTTCCTATTTAAATGTCATTTCTAGAACATTTAAAATTACACATGACTTGAATTTGTGGCCTGCATTCAATTTCTTTGGAACAGTGCTGTTCTTGGTGTAAATGTTTTCATACTCTTTTGTTTCCAGTGAAGTTGCAATTCATATGTTTCTGATAAATACATAATTTGAACTCAAAGAGAAATTTCAAAATGCTCTTTTTTAAAGTATTATTTCCATGGTTGTTCACTTAGAAGTCATAACTATGCTACCTCTAGAAAAAAGTACTTCAGGATCATTTATCGTTCAAAATGTAAAAAGCAGGAGAATTAAAATGTAAAAATTGGATCACAAGACAATTAGAAGGAAAGGAAAATTGATAGAATTATAATAATTACGAACTAAATATAAATCTGAGGGTTTCCCTGGTGGCACAGTGGTTGAGAGTCCGCCTGCTGATGCAGGGGACACGGGTTCGTGCCCCGGTCTGGGAGGATCCCACATGCCGTGGAGCGGCTGTGGAGCGGCTGGGCCCGTGAGCCATGGCCGCTGAGCCTGCGCGTCCAGAGCCTGTGCTCCGCAACGGGAGAGGCCACAACAGTGAGAGGCCCGTGTACCGAAAAAAAAAAAATAAAACTGAGCTTCCTGGAAAAAAAAACTGTTATTTTTGGATCCATGCATACTCTTTTAGAGAGAGTAACTTTTGTCTTGGGACTGAATGAGATAAATTTATCACATGGATCCTTTCATAGTAGCAATACTACCTAATGGACAATCTATTTTTAGAAGATATAAAGATAACTTTCAGAGGAATTTTGGTATGTGTTATAACAGTATGAGTTGATTCAGGTAGGTTAATCTCTAACAATCAAATTCTTTTGGTAGGTGAAAATTAAAGACATTTAGATAAATAAGGAGGTTACCCCATCTCTCCCATTCAAATATAAAGCCTCTCTATCAAGTGCTAGAAGGCAGGAGCATATTCATAGAAGAAGAGTAAGATAAGAGGTAAAGGGTAACACTTTGTGGTTTGGATTATAGAATTACAGACATGCACTTTGTACACCAGACTTGCAAATGGTACCAATGACATCTGCCGTGAAACATTTAAGAACCTGATTTACATTTGGCCAGATGTAGGGCCATCATTCTTCCTTTTTAGGGGGCTATATAATGAGTCTACAGTATAGTAAAGTATGTTCTGCAAAACAAAGGGGACTTTGAAACTAATAAAACATTTGGGCAAATGTTCAGCAGGGACCTTAAAGTTCTAAGAGTAAATCATAGGAAATATCATTTTGACCTCAAATATTTAACATTTAAAAGATGTTAACAATTACTCATTATTTCCATAAAAGGGCCTTAGTGTGGTTGGTCCTCCAGAGTAAGGCATGTTCTCTCAGTCTATTTATCCTTTAAAATTATATGTTTATCTACTAGAAAAACTTGTATTTTTTCCCTCAGGAAAGGGTCCATGGATTTCTTCCAATTCCTAAAGGGCTCCCTAATCCCCAACATATTAAGAACCAGTTCTGGCAAACATTAGATTTTGAGCTAAATCTGCACCCTAATTTTAGAAACATCTCCAAATAACAGAATGCACTGACAAATAGGATGGAGTAATTTATCAACCTATTACTAATCACAACCAAGTAATCACAATTTCAACTGTTGTGTGAATGACATGGGGCTTATCCTGCTAAGTATTTTGCCTAAGGTGATTCGTCAAACTAACAGAAACCAATGGGGCAGAGAGAAACAGTAAGGAGTGATGAAGAGGTATAGACTTCCATCATCAGAATTTGGAACTTTGTGGTTGAATGCAGAAAAAAGAAATGACTTCACTTAGGATGACTTCTCTAACCTCGAGAGAATATTTAAGGTATGTAACCTCCAGTGATCTCCATTCACTCCTCAGATAAAGACCAAGGTCCTAGCATGCCCTTAGAGTCCTTGCTTTGTCTCCTATATGCTTGTCTTTTTGCCTCCATCTTTCATCTTACGCCCCCACCCTTCTATGCCCAGCATTCACATTGGCCTTATTTCAGTTATTTGGTCATTATTGCTCCCTCCCACCATGTTCCTTCTGCCTGAAGCCTCCTTCCCTGCTGTTCTCTTAATTTCAACTCAAATGTACCTGCCTCAAGGAAGCTGCCCTTGGTGGCTCTGTCAAGGTCAGGTTTTCCCTGTTAGACACTCTCCCAGAACTCTGTACCTCTGTTTAAAGCATTTGTCCTGGTGGTAATTTAACATCTGTTTATTTAATCATTTACTTAATCTCTCTCTCACCTACTCTAGGTAAATGCTATGAGGGCAGGGTCAATGAATGCTCACTCTAATATTCCCTAAACTTAAGTGTGTCTGCCACCCCAGTGGGTCCTAAAGGTAGAAGCATCACCCTAGCAGGACTGGAAGGCAGGGCATCAAGCCAAAGAAGATTATTCTCAAACCTTAAATCCAGTGGAATTTGCCTTGCTAAATTTTGGACTTGATTAGGATCCCTTCTTTCTTCCCTATTTTTTCTCCTTTTGGAATGTGAATGCCTATCCTATGCCTGTCCCACCATCATATATTGGAAGCACATAAGTCATCTGGTTTCACTGGTTCATAGCAGGAAAGAAGTTCTATCTCAGGATGAATGATATCTCGAGTCTCATCCATATATGATTTAAATTATGAAGAGACTTTGGACTTTAGGCTTTAGGGTTGATGCTAGAATGAGTTATGACTTTTGGACTTTGGGGGCTCGTGGCATGTAACAAGGACATAAATGGAGAGAATTGTGAGAATTCTGTGAGAATTCTGTGAGTGAGAATCTGTGTACCAAATCATGTCCCCCAAAATTTATGTGTTGGAGCTCTAACCCACAATGTGACTATATTTGGTGATAGGGCTTTTAGAAAGTAATTAAGGTTAAATCAGTTCTTAAGTGCAGGGTCTTTATCTGATAGTACTGGTGGCCTTACAAGAAGAAGAGAAAGATTTTTTTTCCCCTCCATGCACATGTGCCAAGGAAAGGCCAGGTGAGGACGTGGTGAGAAGGCAGCTGTCTACAAGACAGAAAGAGAGTTTTCACCAGAAGTTGAACCCTGCCAGACCTTCATCTTGGACTTTCAGCCTCCAGAACTGTGAGAAAATAAATTTCTTTTGTTTAAGCCACCCAGTCTATGGTATTTGTTATGGCAGCCCAAACCAGCTAATACACTTAGTATCATTCTTGGCCACATTAGAGACAATGAATATGTATTTTATGGATGAATGCATTTTGTAGATGTTATTAATATCTATATCTGAATCTCAAGAAACAGGTTAAGGTACTATCAACAGATTTTTTATCACAAGAAATAATACAGATGGAGTATTCCTCTAATTCACAGGGAAAAAAAAGTCATGGATTCTATTCTTTAATAGCAAAATGTATCTAGAATTACAGGGAACAGAAATTACCTATACTTGCATATTTGCCTAATAAACTAAATGCCTTGCTGTACGATATTCTTTATCCAAAAATATATTTCCTGAGTTTATTTACTTCCTAGTAAAGCTGTCGGTCCAATATTTGAAGAAGAATCATCAAATCCTTCAACTGATTTTCCCTTCAAAATAGCTTTGAATTTCCCCTCACTTTCTGGATTCAATACCACCTCCAAACCAACCCTGTTGCCTCTCCATCTCCAGTCTTCCATTATTTAAACCACTGTTTTCAAAGTATGCAGATTAACCCCCATTCATTGCTTTTAAAATTAAGCCCACTCATCTCAGTTTACCATTAAGGTTCATTCTGGAAACCTTTTCATCTATCCTCTAATCAATTTCCCACATCCCATGAAAAGTGTAACTATGCATAGTAACATTTTGTAGTAACTATGCAAAAAGTTCAAGTTGTTTATATTGATATATCTTGTTTATTTACACGTGCAGAATACTCATTTAGTGTCTTTCTCAGGCCCTTTTGTGTGTGCTGTGTCTTGTTTGCCCCTCCAGATATACTGCCCACCCTTCTGTGACCCAGGAGAATGACATTTATAGATTAAAGCTCCTTGTCGTCTGCCTTCTGATTAAGTTTAGTTGATGGGGACCACTGTTCAGATTCTGGAGGCAGGGAGGAGAGCAAAGTAGGGTGTTTATTTTTCTGGCCCCATTCCTGTGTTGGTACTTGGACTGGCTCTTAAAGCTGCCTTTACAATGAGCATCTGACTCTCCTTCTGGGTTTCTGTAACTTCTCGCTCCCTGATCCTTTCTATCTTAAGTATAGTAACAGCACTGATGCTGGGTTACTGTACTATCCTTTGAGGTTCCTCTACACTGCAAGTACATATAAAAAATATTGCTGTAAAGGAACCTTCCTCGAAGTATCCTAAGTTAATGGACTGTCAGTTTTAAAGATTTTCCTCATATATCCAATTATACTGTATATCAGCTGCTTCTGTTTGTGTGGATTCCACATTTTGAACATACGACTGTGTTTTGCTCTTTTCACCTGAGCTGCCATAAGAATTGGACAGCGCTAAATTACTGTCCATTTTCCATAGGATACGTGTGGTTCCTATACTCCAACACTGCCTCACCATTTTGCAAACTGACAAAATCAATTAACTATGTGTAACTAAGTTTTTGGGGATTCGGGCATCCATATGTTACCTATTTAAACTCATTTTCTTCGCTTATATTTTGATCTTTACTGTGTTTAATTAAACCCTTAAGAGGGAAATTTTATCATTAAATAATTTGCTATTCTTCTGGAAATTTCCAAGAAACTTCTATTGATCATACTCCAAATAGGAGGGAAGAGTCTTACCTTACAATTTTTTAACTGGCTTTTAATTGTTGTTGGCTCTGATGTGGTAGTGGGTTGGGTTTTCAACCAGTTTTCTGCAGTAGTTGTCATCTGCTCCAATTGTTGTAGCTGATTATAGAAAGTGATGATGTTGTTCTGATACTCCAGCCAGTTAAGTCTCTCACTTAGCAACTGGCAGAACTCGATCCACCGGCTGTTCAGTTGTTCTGAGGCTTGTTTGATACTGTCAGCATTAACACCCTCTAGAAAGACATATTTTATAAATATATCCACTGAAGCCATAGACTGAAAGACATTATCTGAAAACCAACATTGACTCAAGTTCCAAACTATTCATCATCTGAATAATTTCAAACAAATCATTTATTTACTGATAAAGAAGTTAAAATACCAAGATTTCTGATTATTGACTGCAAATTACTAGAATTGCATCTTATCAAAGAATATGAATGTAGCAAAGTACTAAATAAGGATACATAAGATGTAGAAGAGTAGAAAATATTTAAATTTTAAAAAAATGGTCAAAGCTCTGATGGTGGGGATGGAAGATTACAGACAAACAACTTTTTGGATATTTCCAAATAAATGTTAAATGTCATGTATATTAATAAACTATACTTCTAAAAAGTAACGTACATTTTTGTTTTTTAAAACGCCTTTGAATTAGTTGAAATGTTATTATTTGGATTTTTAAAAAAAGGAAAAAAGTGAGTATGTATAAAAAATCAATAATTCTCTGTTTATGCTACAGAAAGCCAGAAATAAGTGGATTGCCCATAAATCCAAAGAAAGGAAACAAGCACTAGGAAAAATAATCTTTCTAATTAAAAAAAAGGTTTTCAAATTATTTACATATCATTTACAAATGTGGAAGTTGATCTGAAAGTTTTAAAATCATCTATAGAAATATTAAAGCAGAAAAAGTCTATCGAGGGCAAAATGGAAACATAAGCATATCATTATCAACTTAAGTCTTCTGGAAAATCTAGTACATTTTAGGGAATATGCTATGTTTTTTAACATATACCATCTTATTTAAATTTTGTCAAAATGTGATATATGACTAATGCCAATCCAATGCAAGTACAGCAATATCACATTATTAACTCTCTAAAGTTCATAATATGTAATGTTCTTACACACACACACACACAATTTGTTTACATAGTAACTTCTTTAATAAATTACACTATATAAAGATATATATTAAATATGATATACATGTTAAAACATAGCTATGATAGCACTAATTTTATAATATTTCTGGAACACTGAATATTCAAATGTTTCCAATTCCTACATATACTCGCAGATCTCAAAAGGGATCATAAGCTCACTGTAAGATTCTTCCTCTAGGTTAAAGTATTTTAGGGGTAAAATGATTTAGTGAAGACCAAGTTGTCTAGGAGAATCTTCTTTTATGAATGTCCATTTTACACAACTTTCTGGTAATGTGATTTAGTTAACTGACAAGTAAGTTATTACGTTATTAAAAAGTGAAGACCATCTCCAGCAAATGTGAGGCCTGTGGTTCTGCTAACTCATACATGCCTCCCACTTCACTCTTTTTAAAGAATAAAAGACATGGATTTGAAGTCAACAACTATATTATTTTATTCTCCTTTACTTTCCTCTGCTCAGACACCTAATTTTCATTTTGTTGTAATTATGTCATGCTGCCAAACCACGTCTCTCAATCCATTTGAAACACAACTCTAACTTCGCTCATTTCAGAGTTTGACACTAGCCAGGATGACACTGGAGAAAACAAACTTCGCAAATATCGTTGGCAACGATCTTTTCCTCCTCCTTTGCCTGATATATTTTTGAAAAAAATTAATTGAAGGGCTTCCCTGGTGGCGCAGTGGTTGAGAGTCCACCTGCCAATGCAGGGGATACGGGTTCGTGCCCCCATCTGGGAAGATCCCACATGCCGCGGAGCGGCTGGGCCCATGACCCATGGCCGCTGAGCCTGCGCGTCCGGAGCCTGTGCTCTGCAACGGGAGAGGCCACAACAGAGAGAGGCTCCGCGTACCGCAAAAAAAAAAAAAATTAATTGAAAAACTAAAGAGTAAAAAGATAATATATGTATATTTCTATATATACAGCTATATAAGGCAGCCCGTGGTTTGCAGGAGCTAAATATTCCTCTAATACCCTCCCTAACAGCTAAGGAAGTGACTGGTTTTATTGAGACATCTGGATGTGTTGTGGGATATTCTGTTTGGGATAATTTGGTTTTGAGCAGTGACCAAGAATTATACTAAAATATGTTCTGAGGGATGCCACTAAGAAACTATAGTTGTAAAATGATCATGTTTGTTACAAAATATAAGGGAAGAATCCAAATCTCCGGTCATATAGGCATTCAGTTTGAGAAAAAATACTACAATAAAATGCTGATATTATTGCTGGAAAATGAAAGGGAACAATTTAAAAGTACACAGGGTAGAAACTGTAAATTATGTTAGAAAATGATTCAAAAATGTGCCATGGATCTAAATGACGAGATGTTTAGGAGAAATATTTTCAGCATATATTAAGTGTGAATAGGCACTTAGAAGAAGGAAGTCAGTCCTTGGTAGTCCAAGTCCATGACAGACAAACAAGAGATGCTAAAGTAAATTAAAAGTACTGATGGAACGATACTGGATTGAATTTATTTAGCATTTGTCCAAATGATAAGGGAATACAGAGAAAATTATCTCACCGTCCCTGAGGTCAACCATATGAAAACCCCTTAGCAACTGGAAAACTAAAATCATAAATTAATTTTACTAAGAATAATGCATGTTAATTTAATCAGCAAAATACAAATCAAACTATAATGAAGTATCAATAAGTTCTATGGTACCTATTAAAATCCAGAGCTAGAATTTAATGACTCCTTGATCATCACCCAAAACTATCAGTTCAATATGTCGTGCCCAAAAAATGTCCAGATGCTAAACATTGCTGCAAAAGGAATTAATATAAATGAGAAAAGTGAATTTAGTACAAATCCACTATGAAATCTATATACTCTCCACTTAAGAGCATATTGATTTTTATAACCGAATAAAGGGAATTAAAATATAATAATAGGTAAAAGAAGGATCTCCTTATTAGGATAAATGGTAAAAGCAGGCAAAAGGGTATAAAAGTTCACAGCAAAAGCTCTGGTATTAGGCAGACCTGAGTTCAAATTTGGTCCCTGCCCCCCACCACTGCTTTACTAAATGAGTTAACTGGGTTCAGTTAGGTAATCACACTGGGCCTCATTTTTCTCATCCATGGATTGAGAATTGACACGTACACACAGCTATATTTAAAATAGATAACCAACAAGGACCTACTGTATAGCACAGGGAACTCTGCTCAATATTCTGTAATAACCTAAATGGGAAAAGAATTTGAAAAAGAGTAGATACATGTATATGTATAACTGAATCACTTTGCTGTACACCTGAAAGTAACACAACATTGTTAATCAACTATACTCCAATATGAAATACAAAGTTAAAAAAATACAATTGACCTCATTGGACACCTATCAGGGTTCTGAGTTAACATGTGTGAATTGTTACACCAAGCATGACATATACTAGGCAACCAATAAATATCAGTCAATGTTAATATAAAGAAATGAAAAAGAACATGTAGGAAACAAGGAAAAGAAACCAGATCTGTCAAATGGTAAATTAGGGAGAGGGGGAGTCTTTTTAATTACTGAAAAGGGTCATTTATGAAAAATAATAAATATTTTTTAAAGATAGTAATTTTATATAATATGGCACTAATATGGGATATAGAAAGTATATTTATATACTTTTAAGAGAAATTATATCAATCAGTGATGAATCCATAAGAGTTTATTAGGGAATCTTGGAATAATTGGTCATAAATCTGTAATCATTTGAAATTAAAGTTACACAGGATAGCCAGGCTAAAAGTTAAAAACAGAAATTTCTAGATGTCACTGGTGAAGATATGATTTTGACTGCAGAAAATCAGACATTTTATTTATTAACGATTTGTATGGAAATACTGTATTAATTCATATATGAATATGCTTCCTGCTCAACTAGAGTATAACCTGTCTTTCTAAACTATAAACCCCCCTAAGAAAAATCTCTCCACTGGCAGTATCTGATAGAATTCTCAGCTTAGAGTAGGTATGAAATAAATACACTTTACTTGTGAACTCACCCAACACCAAATCGATATCTTACTTCATACGAATACAAACATTAGGGGAGCAATAGCCACAGACACGAAAAGCCAAACACAAGACGCATGCAGTCTCTCTTGCTTCAAGTCTGCTTTAAAATACTTGGGGGAGGGATCAACAGCACTGTCACATGTCACATTACTTAATGTGTGTCTCTCAAACTTAGAAATGCCATTACTTCAACTTCATCAATTAACTGGCCATCTATTATCCAGTACTAGTAATGAGATTATGAGAAAGTCCCTTAAAATTTTTGCAGAATAAAGGTACTAAGTGTTTCCCCAGCAAATACTATGAATAATTTTATTATTATATATAATTGTTTTATGTGTATTTCATAGAATTATGCTTCTTAACTGAAAATTTTAAGTTTCATGACAGTTTGTAAGTATAAATATCTGCAAAGTTTTAAGTATCAATCATTTGAGCATCTGTTTTTCTAATTTTTTGTTAGCTACTTAAGAATACAAACACTAACTCACCACACATTATGAACAATACTTATGGAAACCATTTTGTAGCAGCACATTAGAATCTCAGGGATAATGGATCATAATCCATTCACATCTCATATTCTAAACAACCCCTGAAATAGTCTATGAATAAATATATTGCACCCAGAGGAAATGGATCATTACTTGAAGTGCATCCATTAATTTTATTACTTGTGTACAGTGCATAACAGACTGTTAGAATAATTTTAATTGTGCACCACCTTCCATGGAAGTACTTCAAAACTGCCACTTAAAGTGAAGTATTCCTCATCAAGTATATTCAGCATTAGCCATAAAGTCAGGGTAGAATAATGCAAAAACTTGTGTTTTCAGAGCTCTTGAATTAGAAGAATATTTGGAATGAAAACTTAAAATAAAGTTGCTAATAAATAGTTCCTATTTTTGTTGCATATTAAATGAGGGTCATTGTAAATACATTTGGCATTCAATATAACAGCCTAAAATGTGACAGAAATTTAATTAGAGTCCATGAAAATGAGGTCTGAGTATTATAGGCTAATTCTAGAGGTTTTCTGGTGACACTAACTTTTATACAACTGCCACGTCATCTTATTTTAAAAATAATAGCTTGTAAAAATTAATAGGTTGACATAAAATTCATATCCCTAATAAGGATACATAAATTTATGTATATAACTTTTTTCATTTTTTTCTCTTTCTAAACAGTATTGAATTATAAGAGCAAAAAGTCAGATCCCTACTCATATTTGTTTTTTTTTTAACATCTTTATTAGGGTATATTTGCTTTACAATGGTGTGTTAGTTTCTGCTTTATAACAAAATAAATCAGTTATACATATAAATATGTCCCCATATCTCTTCCCTCTTGCGTCTCCCTCCCTCCCACCCTCCCTATCCCACCCCTCTAGGTGGTCACAAACCACCGAGCTGATCTCCCTGTGCTATGCGGCTGCTTCCCACTAGCTATTTTACGTTTGGTAGTGTATATATGTCCATGCCACTCTCTCACTTTGTCCCAGCTTACCCTTCCCCCTGCCAGTATCCTCAAGTCCATTCTCTAGTAGGTCTGCATCTTTATTCCCGTCTTGCCCCTAGGTTCTTCATGAACTTTTTTTTTTTTTAGATTCCATATATATGTGTTAGCGTACAGTATTTGTTTTTCTCTTTCTGACTTACTTCATTCTGTATGACAGACTCTAGGTCCATCCACCTCACTACAAATAACTCAATTTCATTTCTCTTTATGGCTGAGTAATATTCCACTGTATATATGTGCCACATCTTCTTTATCCATTCATCTGTTGATGGGCACTTAGGTTGCTTCCATGTCCTGGCTATTGTAAATAGAGCTGCAATGAACATTTTGGTACATGACTCTTTTTGAATTATGATTTTCTCAGGGTATATGCCCAGTAATGGGATGGCTGGATTGTATGGTAGTTCTATTTTTAGTTTTTTAAGGAACCTCCATACCGTTTCTCCATAGTGGCTGTATCAATTTACATTCCCACCAACAGTGCAAGAGGATTCCCTTTTCTCCACACCCTCTCCAGCATTTATTGTTTGTAGATTTTTTGATGATGGCCATTCTGACCGGTGTGAGATGATATCTCATTGTAGTTTTGATTTGCATTTCTCTGATGATTAATGATATTGAGCATTCTTTCATGTATTTGTTGGCAATCTGTATATCTTCTTTGGAGAAATGTCTATTTGTTTTTGTGACTAATATTCCACAACAACAGTGATCACTTTAATTTCCTCCCTTCACACACACATACACACACACCGGGCACAGAGTCTCTTCCTTTGGAGATTAAACGAAGAAAAATGTGTCTGTCAATTAACAACATTTATTGAGTGTGAACTCTGTGTAGACCATTATCTCAAGTGTCATGTGGAAAAACAGGAAACATAAATCAAACTGCCCAGAACTCAGGAAAAAGTAAGAGAAGAGGAAATGGGTACAATCATGGAAAGCTACTCATTCATGGTGGAGAGGATGAACCGCTACAAACAGTACCATTTCCATGCCCCAATGATGTACAGAGCAGCTACAAAATCTCTTCCCATTAAAATACACAATTAGAATAGTTACTGCCACTGAAAATCCTTCACAATGATGTGAAAAGATAATGAGAGGTTTGCCTCTGAGATGAGCCAAACTGACCCCAATCCCTGCCCTTACCCATCTGACAAAGTTCTGTCGAAATTCAAATAACATCATTCGTGTAAAGTACTTAATGAACTTTAAACCAAAATACTAAGTTATAGTTCCATACTTAATATTATAGATAAAAGGAGACCTTGTCTGTGTTATCAGTCTGTGCTATTTAATTACGATCCTTAGCAGACTTACTATTAGGTATCACCTTAAACACTATAACACTCATCGGATGATGGTTTTGAAATGTTCTTTTAGTCTGATATACTAATAATTACTACTATTATTTAAACATTTCCTTAATGTGATTGTCTTCAGGCTCTTAATTAACACACAGAAAACTACAATTAGAAATTCAAAGTGAAGCACAATTTAATGTAGAAAACATCACGAACCCTATTAGATAATTCTAGTATCTCCTCTGGAAATTGTGGTGAAAGCATTTTATAGCTTAAGAAAGGGGAAATTGAGCTATGCTTATATGTTTTCAAATGAATGTTTGTTTGTTTGTTTGTGATAGGTAAGAAGTGGATTTATTTAGAGAGAAACACCCTCCACAGAGCGTGGGCCATCTCAGAAGGTGAGAGTGGACTTAGGAGAAACATACTCCACAGACAGAGTGTGGGCCATCTCAGATGGTGAGAAATGCACCAGGGTATGGGGTTGTCAGTTTTTATAGGAGTAGGTAATTTCATAGGCTAATGAGTGGGAGGAGTATTCCAGCTATTTTAGGAAGGGGTGGGGATTTCCAGGAATTGGGCCACCACCCAATTTTTTGATCCTTATGGTTTTGGAACTGTCATGGCACCTGTGAGTGTGTTATTTAGCTTGCTGATGTGAGCATATACTGAGGCTCAAGGTCTAATGGAAAAAGTCAACTTGTCTGCCATCTTGGACCCATCAAATTAATGTTTTGATATAACACTTTTGGTAATTTCAATATTAATAAAGGAAAACAATTTATCAAAACCAGGGTTTTTTTGTTATATCTGACTGATAAGGAGACGATATATTTGAATCAAGAACATTATTTTACAAAAAGAATTTAAAATGAAGTCTAATTGTAAATAGATAAAAACAAGTAAGCACATTCTAGATTGTCCTAAAGTCCCATAATCTCACTCAAAAGATGAAAATCTTTTGCTCTAAAGTATGCAGATCAGTTAAAAAAGTAAAATAAAATCTTAGGAATCCAGATTAATTAATAATCAATACTACTGATATAGTAGCAAGATTCTTTACCGTATTTAGTTGCTAAAATTCTCTAAAATTTTAATTATTTTAGGTCATTTTGTGTTTAAGTATAAAAATAAATCTTAAAGAAGGTTATATTGCGTATTTTAAAAATCTAAATAAATAAAATTTTGGAAATTCTCCTTCTCAGTATAACACGGCTACCAGAAACATAAGTAGATCACTAGGTACCCTATCTAGTCTCCCATTTACTCTCATTAAAGTTCTAGGATGTGAATAATTTGTTGAGACTAAGGCTGTGAAACTTATCTTATATATTGACAATAAGCTTCATAAAGATTCTATCTGTGAAAAATTTCTCCAGTAAGAGGAGGACCTCTTCACCATCTAACACTTTATCACACTATTCCCCATACTTATCCAATCAATTGATTTTGATATAGGAGCAACAAATTAATATTAGTTAATAAAAACAGTTAAAGAGATAAATCAGTCAAAATTATACCAAAATTCCATGTCAAAGTCCCCAAAATACATTTTTTAGATAACACTCTCTATTAGTAGCACTGTAGCCTCCCAATTTAGTCTATTATGATCATGAAGATCCTTTACATTCTTCTAAAAGAACTGGAACACCTATAAGGACAATGTTCATGTATAGCTTTAATGTATGCAAATAATGTATGCAATCTCTTTTTTGATTTAAAAAAGGTTCCAAACGAATTAATAAGAATCTCTTACTGAATATCCCTGCATATTATTCAAATATAAATCATTCTACTGCAAAATTCACAACATAGCTGATACTAAAACTTACAGTATATTTAATATTAACTGTATTTTAATATTCTTCATATAACACTTTCCATTTGATAAAATGCAGCCAAAACAAAAATTATCTTCTAATAGATCATAACTTCTATGTAACTGTGCAAAACTCAATGTGCTACGAGAAACAGTGTTTTCAGGACATGCAATTGATTTTTAACACAACCTTGCAACATCGAATGAAAGCCATTTCTTCTACATTGGCAACATGGTTAATCTCTGCATTTTTAACCATTTTAAGACCCTACTCCACTCCCTGTTTCTCAGCACCTTTCTTAAATTCATTCAAGAAATGCCTTCAGGACTAACAGATTTTGTTTTTTGCCTTTCTTAGATGGTGCTAAAAATTTATGCTTTCAGTAGCTATTTAAAAATGGCCAAAAGTGATTTGAAAATATGTTTGATATACCATTTGTAGTCAAAACTGATGTAAAATATAAGCAGTGAGGAATTTTTTTGCATGTCTTAGAGTTTCATTCTGAAGGAAAAATTAAGAGTTCCAAAATCATTCTAGATACTTTAAAACATGCTCTAATCTTATGGCAAATTATTCTAAGTAGAAAATTCAGTTTCCTCTGTGTGTGTTTGTGTGTGTGTATTCACATATATAAAACATAGTTCATGAAATGCTTTCTTTAAAATATAATAGCTATATTTGTGCTAATCTCCATACATACTTTTAAACTATGAATATATGTTAAAAGTTGTTATCATGGGGAAACATACATAGAATGCATATATATTTGTATTACTTGCATAACATTATAACATTGTACAAGAATGATCTGCCTTTATCTTAATTTTTAAGGATAAGATATGTGGTTAAATGAATAGACATTTACATGAGGTCATAAATGAAGACCATGATTCAGCTGTCATTTTCCTTTCTATAAACAAAAGAACAATAACGTGTATGTTTTATATGGTTATGAGTTTTATTACAACTCCATAGCCACACTTGAGAAAGGAAATTCTGAACTTGTAAATTTAAGAGCTTTACTGAGATAACTGTTGGGAAATCTGGTTTAGAGAAACCTCAATTTGTCTTTCAACTTCAGGAACCACATCAGTAAACTCTAGCTTTTGGCTCTATGTTGGTGGAGCCAATTGTAATATAGGGTTGGGGGGGGTGGGCTCTGAAATATACCTGGAGAGGTACTCCAGGCACATATTGTGCATCTGGCTTAACTCACAATTTGCTCAAACAATCACATAAAATAAATACTATGCAATTTCTTCTGTGAAAAACAAAACAAAAAGGAACAAAATATAAGTTTGAATCTTGGAGTCTACTTTTTAGTAATTATGTAAATTGTTTGATTAAATGGAGCAGAGCAGAAGTATCTATGCTCTAGTTATAGCCCAATTTTGAACCTAATCACATATCACTTAGACCAAATCTTTATTAGCATAACAAATGAGAAGCGTAAAATTTGATCAATATAGTCAACCAATGTCCCAATGTCTCAAATTGCACCCCTACCCCTTACTGTGCTTTGCTTTCTACAGAAATTAGAATTTTCCTTCAGAAGTATTATTATCTTTTGACCAAAATTACCAATGTCATTATCTCAATTACTGCCTTAATTTTGCTTTGCTAAACAGAATTTAATCAGTCAATTTATATTTATTAGATACCTAGTATATGTCCTGATTTTTCTTCAGGCTTCCAAAATTTAAAGCTATACGGGCAATAATCTAGAAAATTATGTTAGCACTAATCATATGATCATTTTAACCCGGTATGTAATTTCATCACAAAAAATCATTACCTTCATTTCTCAATTTTAACTTCTTTTGGAATAATTCAGTGTATGCTACTATCAGATAATGAGTTAAGGTATACTTGATATTTGATGATGAAATGAGACCATTTAAAAGTAGAGATTATTTAAAAGTATACATTTTACATCACTTTATAAAAATGAAAAAGTGATAATGCAGTTCCTAGGGGGAAATTATATAATAGTTTAAGGATAATTTTTTAGATCATATAATTTTATTTAACATGAATATGCTGTTGTCAAACTCATCAGTTAAACCACCCAGCAAACATGCATCTAAAAAACAACCTTGGGGCTTCCCTGGTGGCGCAGTGGTTGAGAGTCCGCCTGCTGATGCAGGGGATGTGGGTTCGTGCCCCGGTCCGGGAAGAGCCCACATGCCACGGAGCAGCTGGGCCTGTGAGCCATGGCTGCTGAGCCTGCGCGTCCGGAGCCTGTGCTCCGCTACGGGAGAGGCCACAACAGTGAGAGGCCCGCATACCGCAAAAAATAAATAAATAAATAAAAATAAAAATAAAAAACAACCTGCTTTTTGTATTTTGCATCTTGTATATATATTCATTAACTTGTTAACCCAATCCTCAGTTGTCATATTCCCTTGTTTTTATTTTTAACCAAATACAGTCATGGGGCTCATTAGAAGAAGAAAATGAATTGATTTCCTAGGAAGATCATTGAATTTTTTAATGCCAACATGGCAATTAAGGCAAAAAATAATTCATACACAGAATTTATGCCCCAGAATGCAGGCAGGTACTGGAAAAAGCTGACATGCATAACAAAAACATTTGTTACATTTGCTTATGATATTCTTGTAAACATATCCTTTGAAAAATAAAATAAACCTTGTTTAGAAATAGCATTACCCCTGATTTTCATAAATTACTTACACCTACTTATACTTATAGAAATGAATATAATAGTATAACAATGACAATTGAAAAGAAGTTTGTTTACAATTGATGTCAATAACATTTTGTTCAGACAGCTTTTGAGGTACCAAGTGTTAGCGAAAATTAATTTTAATTCATTATTTAAAAATATATTTTGCTAGCTTTGTACTTTTACCTCACTCAGAAGTAGGTGAAGAAAAAAAAAAAAAGTTACCCTGAGGAGACATTTTCTTTTAAACATGTTAAAAAATGAAAAGCAACATAGAAAATAAATATATTGTTAGCAAACAGGTATGGAAAAAATATATTGCAAAATTATTTTAAATCAGATTATAATCACTTTACATATATTATATGATTGCTTACATTTCCAATTATTTCTGCAAATCTTGTTTTCTTAAATCATTTGGACAAATGCTAGCAGGATTTGCACTAAAACTGATTTCTTGGCAGCAGATTGATAGAATATTCTACCACAAGCCATTTTCTTCCATTGGACTCAAAGCTGAATTTCCTCTAATAATTTGCTTAGCATTAAGAAAGAATAATAAAAGCTCACAAACTCACTTTAAATTTTCATTCAGGAAGGGCTTGTCTGATATAATTCCACTGATAAACATGAACCTATGTGTTTCTCAAATCCCTAAGAAGATTATCTAAATCAACTCTGTGTAATTACCATTCAGCAGCTGTTCCACCAGGGCCTGAGCTGATCTGCTGGCATCTTGCAGTTTTCTGAACTTCTCGGCTTTTTCTCGCTCTATGGCCTGCAGCATGATAGCAAAGGTGAGTATTCAATAAAAGGATTGTGAAACTATACAGTAATTATAACTTCCACTTGCCCTTTCAAGCCTTAAGATATTTCACTCTGTCAGCTTATCATGTGAATCTAAAGATTTTTTCTCAAGTTCTTGGCACTAGAAGCATCAAAATGGCAATGAATCACAAGACATTTTCATACTGAATTGTTGTTTTTTTGTAATAAGATGTCTACTCTTAACTTTTTTTACATAATAATTTCTGAGGCATTATAAGTTAAGACTGCCCCCCAAAAAGAACCAACAAAGGCAAATCATAACAATGAAATGATAAAGTGTCAGATAATTAAAATGGAATTTATCTTTTAAAAATACAACACTGATAATGCTCCTAATAAGTATATAGTCTTTATTAAAAATCAAACAGAAAATCTAGTAAGTATATACAATAGGAAAAAAGTATACTAGCATAAATAATTTACCAAAAAACCCCCCATATTTATCTAAGTACAAGACTTCAGGTTAATTTCTCTCTCTAGGATTGTCAAAGTACTCCCATTTCAAGGAAAATTAGATTAAGTTTCATAAAGCTTTCTAAATTGCTTTGTTCATTTCTCCTAACCAGAGTTAACTTTTGAACAACAAAAACACAATTACTTAACAAAATGTAGCATTTGATACTGCTGAGTTTAGCTAATAATGTCTCTACAGAGGCAACAATTTTAAGCCATGATGTAGTAGAACTATATTACTATAGTCATTAAAACCTGTGGCTATAACAATATGTTATATGTCCTGAACCTAACAACCTGCAGAAAAAGCAAGCTATGATGTATTTAACATATAGTGAGACAATATTTTTGCGATTTAATAGTGGCATCATACAAAGATTTCACTTGAGTTTGTGGCAGGAAGTTATTCTACATCAGACTGTTTTTTTTTTAAACTTTTAGATCTATAGGCATTTAAACAAATATTCCAAAGTTTAATATTGGAGTACAGGTGGGAGGCATATAATTGATACATGCACACTCTGTGGAGCACTGTTCAGTAGAACTTTCTGCAAGGATGGACATATTCTGTATCTGCACTGTCCAATACATCCCACTAGCCACGCGTGGGTACTGAGTGCTCGAAACATGGCAAGTATGACTGGGGATATTAATTTTTAATTTAATTTAATCTAATTTAAGTTTTAAAAGCTACAATGTGTCAAGTGTCAATTGTAACTGCACAGTGCAGATCTAGTGTCTTCCCTCTGAAAGCAAATAGTTAAAGACAGATAAGATATGTAGACATAAATATAGATATATACAATATGGCAACATCAAAAACACTGTCAGAGAAGTAAGTAATCATCTTGACTGGACTATTCCCCGAGCACACCAAATGCTGGGAATGCTCATAAAATAATCCATATATTTTTAAATATTTAAAAAGATTCTCCAATTTAAAGAAGTAGTCACAGGTGAATACAGAGCTCTTTAAATTTATTTTAAAAAGAGTTGATGAACTAGAATTACTGGATTTAAGGTCAAAGAGTGCAAAATGCTAAAAGAGCCTATAGACAATAGAATACATCCAATCAGGAAAAACTGTAATATACAAGAAAACAAATTAAAATTTAGCACAATAAATGAAATAAAACACTATAAAAGGACAGCCTTTTTTAAAAAGTATTTATAGACTAGCTGGAATATATACATTTTAAATTATGCCATCAAGGGCAGCAAATGAGAACTCAGTTTCATCTCATCAGCAGCAAAACTCCAAAGGTAATAGAAACATTTTACTATCTTGGATTCTACTTGAAAATTTCTAAGTACACAGACTATGGTGCTTGGGGATTATATGCTCCCAGGATGCCGTATCAATTAGCAGGTGAAATTTCTGGGTTATCTTGAAAGTCAACTTTGCAAAGACATTACTGAATTGTTTACACAAGAGTGTACAGAACCATGGAAAGTTCTAGCTTGCTACTTGAACTGAAAAGTCCATGAAAATAAAGTAGCCACACACAATATACTGTTAAAGGTAAGAACCTAGATGAAGCTCCAAAATTCACATATTCTTAATTCTCAACTTTGGTCTTCTAAATTCTCTGTCCTTAGCATCTAATTGGCACACGTTTCCCAATACTTTAAATTTGTTCTCCATTAAAAGGTAAATGCTATTTGCAAAGGACTCTGAGCATTTAGAAGAGAAAAATAAGCACATTCTAAGTAAATATATAATATTCAAATATTTACAACTACCAAGAGCTACAGCGGGATGTGGGGCATCTCAAATTTTAACCACATCAGCTCAAAAAAAAAGAAAATAAGAAAAATACTTGTACTACAACAAAACAACAACAAGAACAATGAGAACAAACTGGTGTTCTTTGAGTTAAACAGTTTTAGAATTATCCTTTTCTAACAGAGCGGCTTCTATTTTATCTACATTGAGTTTTGTTTTGTTTGTTTGTTTGTTTACATGAAATTATATGAAGAGTAGAATCAGAACACCATCTTGTCTTTATAAATGATGAAAAGAAATGATTAATGGCCTCCTTAATGTCATGATCATAATCTCTTTATTCTAAGCATCTAATGGAATAATCAATTAGTATTACTAACAGAGACAAACACAGTTGAATATCTCAGGGGTAATATTTGAGTTTAAATACCTTGTTTGGTTAGCCACATTATTTCAATTATTCTAATTTATATAACAACAATAACCACCATCATCACCACAACAAAACAGTAATCTCTGGAGTAGGTACTATTATTCTCCCAATTTGACAGAGGAGGAAAGCAAGGCACAGAGAGGTTTGTGAAAGATTTGAAAGCACTGACATAACCATGATAAAAATGGAATGCCTTACACTGTGTACCAAATTACTGTGTATTACATGATTTCATATGTATTTCATAATAATTCTGTGAGATAGAATCAGCATTATTTTATCCTATTTTACACAAGAGAAAATTGAGCGCAAATAAGATTAAGTCATATATCCAAGATCATAGAAGTAGAGGCAATTTCCCGGTGGTCCAGTGGTTAAGATACTGCACTTCCATTGCAGGAGGCATGCGTTCAATCCCTGGTCCTGGTCAGGGAACTAAGATCCCGCAAGCCACATGGCATAGCCAAAAAAAGAATCATAGAAGTAGAAAGTTTTAGACCAATATTAGAAACCTGATGATCTAGTTACAAGTTAAGCTCTCTTTCAAACATACTCTGCTGCTTCTAGGGGTATTTCAATGAAGATGAATCAAACAGATTTGAACATATCTTATTCCAACTCACAGTAAAAGTAACCTGATAGTTTGGATGTAGTCAGGGATGGTATACAAAATATTTACCCATTAATGCAGCATGAGCACCAAGGTATCAGAAGGAACGCCTGGTCACTTGGTATGGACATGACAGTCTATAGGCTCATTGGCAACTGTGTACAGCTCAATTACTGTACCCCATTGCCGATGTATACTACTTGCAAACTGAGTAACTGCTGCATAAATGGAGATACAGGTCTGAGAAAGAAGCAGTTAGTAGCCTCCACATATTTGTCAATGTTTAGATGATACCTGGGTTCTGATAAGCAACAACATTTTAAAGAGGTATACTGGAAAATTAAGAGAAAAACTGACATAAATGTGCCTTGAGGAGTATGAACAAGATAGTGAAGAGCCCAGAAAATTTCATTTCAGACACACCTACAGATAGTTGATTACAAATGAGAAAATTTAGGGTAGCAAGGAGACAGGAAAGAAGGTAATGAAAAGTTTTGGAGTCACTGTTCTCAGGTGGTTCGAATTCTGTCCCCACTGCTTACCTGCTGTTTGACACTCAGAAAGTATCAATGGCTGATTCTCAGTCCTCAGCTTATTTATCACCATAATTTGATTCAGAGGATCCCTCTTCTTGGGAATATTGATTTGGCTTCCTAGACTACAAACACATACTTCCTCTGACCTCAAAGACTGCCTTTACTCAGTCTCCCATGCTGGTTCCTCCTCATCTCCCCGACCTCTAAATATAGTGGGTCCTAGGCCTCGATCTATATTTCCATTTGTTCAGGCCAACAACTTCGAATCCTTCTTGACTCTTTATCTCAAACCCCACAGACAATCCATCAGAAAATCCTATGGGTTCTTACCTCAAAGACATCCAGAAAGCAATGTTATAACTGTGCTCACTACTACCACACTAGTCAAAAGACCCCCATCATCTCCCGTGAGTCTAGATGTTTCAAAATAGCCTACTAAATGGTATCCCTGTTCCTGTCTTTGCTTCCTAATGACACATTCTCAACACAGCTGACAGAGAAAGCCAGCTCAACTCTCCAAAAGCTTCCCTTCTCACTCTGAGTAAAAGCTCAAAGCCTAACCATGGCTTCACCTGACCTTAATCTCCTTAGCCTCTCTGACCTCTTCTGCTACTAAACACCTTGATATTTCAGCCCCAGACACACTCTTTGTTTTTCTCTGACACTCTAGGCACACTCCTACCTCCTCGGGCTATGCATTTATTCTTCTCTCTGCCTTAAATGGTTCTACCTTGGGTATTTGTAAACTCTTCATTAGATCTTTACTTAAATGGCACTTTCTCAGTGAGACCTTGTACTGCCACTCTATCTACACGCACGCGCGCACACACACACACACACACACACACACCCCTTAGCTCTCATTCCCCCTTCATTTTCATCTTTGGCATTTATCACTAACATTCTATATGTTTTACATATTAATCTGCTTAATTTCCATCTTGCCCACAGGAATATAAACTGTATAAGGTCACGTATCCTTTTGCATTTCCTTCTTCATGCTATCTGCAGTGCCTAGAATAGTGCCTGGTACATAGTAGATGCATAATAAAGTGAGGTCTATCATAGCATCATGCCTCCATATACAATATTACAGTCTCTCCCACTCCACCCACAGTTCAAAAGCTCTGTGAAGGTGTACGTGTGTAACAATCCTGGTAGTTATACATACAGTGGTCACCAAAACAGCCCATGAGTTTAGGTGCTACAAGCTGAGGAAAGTAAAGTTGGATTCAATGAAAGTCTCCTGGAAACTCCAGATGAGACTGAGAGTTGGGAACAACTCACTCTCCAACAGGATTGTTATGTAGTCCTGATAACAGGAATAAACAATGACCCAAATAGAAAATGAGTAGTACCATGTAAAGTTCATTAAGTCAAAACTTAATAGAATCCTGCCTTGGCTGAGGAAGAGAAAACAAAGGGGGAAAAAACCCAACATGGTACTTGTAACATTTATTACAGAATAAAGAAAAAATATCATATTGAAAAAAATTAGAGGGAGTATAAACTCTGAACAGCGGACTACCAAACAAAAGTTCAGGAAACAGTTCTGGCATCTTCACTGAGATATCATGGACTTCATAAAAAGCAACATAAAATCATAAGGCTAGAAAATGTTGAATTTAACAAAAATGGAATGAAATACCAAGGCAACAGAGACACTGATTTCATAAGGAAGAAACTAAAGCCGCATTATCACGATCCAAATTAATACTGGAGATTGTAAAATGTAGACTTGATACTGAACAAAAGAGAAGGGAATGTTTCTTGACTATGGTACTAATCAGCATTCTTTGGACTCAGTAGCAAATAAACAAGTATTCCCATTTTTCGAGTAGAGAGTTATAGTATTTTCAAGTACCCTAATTAAGTTGTTCCTGTATTTCCAGACTGTGCAAAATCTTTGGCTATGCTGACATGTGGGGATGTTTTGTTATCCACTAGGGAATAAGTGGAACAACACTTTACTGGTCTCAGAAACTTGGGGATTACTTTTTTCTCAGATGTTTTTCAAATGTTTCAACATCTTCAGTCTTTCCTCCTCTTCCATGGTTCCAACCCTATTTATTGATATATATATATATGTATATATATATATATATATACACACATATATATACATATATATGTATATATACATGTATATATATATATGTGTGTGTATATATATATATATATATAAGCTTCCCCCTTGTTTTCAAGGCCACGAATATCATCTGAATGTTCTTCAACAATGACACCCATTTTCTTCCATGCATTTCATCTTCAATGTTAGTCCAAATATCTATAGCCAGATTTTAGCCCTCACTACTTTACAGAAACTTATTTCATGAAAAGCTCTAAATATTTTTCCTGCCAGGTACAATGCTTCTTAAAGCATTAAGTACTGATAACTAAAACAACCTCTTTCAAATCACCTTGTTCATGAAAACATATCTGCCCTTGACATTAAGATCTTTCTATAATCTTTCTTCCTCTAGAAACTCATCCAGCTTTTCTGTATGTGTGCCTATTTCCTTATGTATCTCTGTTTATCATATATGTATGTGTATGAATACATATGTATAATATGGATATAATATTTTTAATTGTAAAAGTATATATTTTATAACAGAACACAGTTTTGAAATTATTTTTTCTCAACAGAGAAAAATACTTTACTCAGTATGTATTCCGTATATGATCATATGTTTAGAAGCTACTACTCAGATTCTAAAGTATCTAGTACACATAACTTCAAGTAAAGGCATGAGTGAACCATTGCATGAGCAATGCATTGTACATTTTCAAATATATAATGGGCTCATGAAAATTCTGAGAGATCATCAGGAAGTTATGAATTGTAAAGTGTATAACTTCAAGTGCAAAATAAAAGGCAATTCAAATCACTATGCTGGGCACATGAAATTAATATAATATTCTATGTAAATTATAATTCAAAAAATAAGATAATTGATCCAAAAAGGCAATTTAGTTGTATTATTAAAAAAAAAGAAACATAATTAACATAAGTTTTAAGCAAAGTATACAGGAAAGAGAAGTTTACTAGTTCTTTAATAAGCTGATTAAAAACACTCATGACCTCTTGTCCTCCTTCTTTACCGGCATCTCTTAAAGGCCTCTTCTTTTCATGACATCTTTTCTAATTAATATGAAAGTAAGTTCCACATCCCCCAGAGTCCTATGCTGACTATAGAAGCAATTAATTTTCTATTCACTTAAGATTCTATAATGAAGTTTTACCCTTTGACAGAAAAAGTAATTTATTCACTCAAATGTTTATTCAGAAGTTGTTATATCCTACATATTGGTAGCAGAGCCTGACTTAAAACATGCCTGCAGAACTGAAAAAAAAATCACTTATTCACATAATCAAACGTTAAGTGGATTAAATACCAGGTGCTATGTTACACACTGCATACCAAAACCAAACTAAGCCAAACCAAAAGCGAACGAACAAACAAAACCCAAACAGATTAAGTTCCAGTCCCTAGTTTCTAGAAACCAACAATATAATCAATGTAACAATGGCAAGAAATCAGTTTGGATAAGTAGAAAGGAATTAGGTCATGGTAGTCTGCATAAGGGCAACATGAAGACAGTGACTTTGCCAATGCCTTTCAGTCAAAGGGCACCAGGAACCTGCCTGTAGATGAACAAAGTTAAGTTGATTTACTAGTTGCAACAAGAGACATGGCATGTAACAGAGAACTATGGGGGTATGTCTCTAAGAGGATGTTACAAATAGTTTATAGGGTTTGGGCTGTGTAAGGTGATGTGGGTGGTCAAGGAAGCAAGGCTTTGCCTTTAATTAGACGCTGTAAGGAAGTGGAGGTGATTCTATGATTGGATATCTTAAATCTTCTTATCTAGATGGCAGAAAGAATGTAGAGAGGCTAAAGCCATGATTAGTAAAGGTGCATAATCTGTCATATTAGTGAAGAGGAGGGATACTTGGTCATTTTGGGTGGTTTGGACAATGTCAGTATTTTTTACTGTATTGAGACATAATTACACAATGGTCACGTTTTTGTCGTGATCCATCATGATTGTGGAGTGGCCTTGTCTGAGGTGAGCATTCTGAGTTGTTTGTCATATTCAACATGAGAACATTACAGACTAGCTGCAAGCATTAGTACAGCATCTAGCACCTCCAAGGCCTAACTGTAGTGCCAAGCCAGCTCCTGAGTCTCAGTGGCTGTTCTTTTCTTTCTCAAATGAATGTAAACAGAGGCATAACAGGATACTGCTTATGTTTTAGTAAGTTCACTCTGGCAGAAGTGATGTGAAAACTTCTAAAGTAATACAACATTAGCGGCAGTGAAGACCAGCTAGGGACTGTCATCTTAAACCAAAGTCAGCCATGATATTAGCTTTAGTCAGGGTTGTGGTGATGGGAATAGAGAGAATTGGACAGTTTCAAGAGCTGTTAAGGGAATGAGATTAAATGACTTGTCAAAGGGTAGACTTGTGAATGGTAGAAAAAAAATCTAGATGACCCAGTTAGCTTTTAGGTTTCTGGATGAGGTTGTTGGAAGAAGAAAAGTAAAAAGAAAGAATAAAGGAGGGCTGGAGAGAGACTGAAGTTTAAGTTTGCAGGCAAACATTCAATTAAATTTGTCTATTAGGCAATTAGATATATTGGACTGGGCTTTAAGGGAGAGACAGGAGCTAAAGATACACATTTGGGAGTCATTAGAAAATAGATGCTATTTGAATGGGAAGTAATGAGGATAATCTAGAGAGGAAAACAAGGGAAGAACTGTACAGAATTTCAATATTAAAGGAAAAACAAGATGGAACAAAAGGGCAAAAACATTAAAAAGGTAAACAATAGAGAGTGGTATTCCATAATCCAAAGGAGGAAATAATTTCATGAAGGACTAAGAGGTTAATAGGGTCTAGTCCTGCAGAGAAGTTGAGAAAATAAGGCACAAAAATATTCACATATGTATTTATAGGATAGGATGGAAAGATGGAAAAACAGCCTGTTTAAAGGCTGATGATAAAGACCCAGAAAATACGGAGACACTGAAGAAATGGATGTGTGGCTGAATGGAAGCAGGTTCCTGAGGACAAAGAGAATGAAGATATTGAATACACACCCCCCGAGATTAGCCCTCGTGAGCCAAAACACAGTCTCTTCCACCAAGGCAGAGGGAAATAAAGAGACCATGAGCACAAATACACATAATTTAAGAGAGATTATTTTAACTAAAATAAGAGGGAAAGTCACCTACTGTAAATGGTGGGGAAAAGTTTAAGAGACCCATAAAAACTTGAAATAATAGTTAAGAAAAGTTGAGAAAATTTACTAGGGAAGTATGGAAAGCTTAGGAAGAATTACTGATGAGTCTGTTTAAGTGCGGTTTTTCCGAAATGGAGTAATGTCTGGCAGCGAAACATCTACAGTATTGTTAATGCAAGTGGGTAGGTGAATTGAGGAGATGAGGGAAATGGAAGCTTTTGGAGACATCAAGATAGCCCACATGGGCTGAGATTTTTAAGGATAAAGGCATAACTTGGGTGGAGGAGATTGTGAACCTGATGCCAAAGTCTTCAAAGAGAAAATAATAGAATAACTTGGTGAATGACAGATGGCCACTTGACATGAAACACAAGGGAAGAGGTAGTTTTACATTAAGGGTGGTACCTTTGGAAGTGACCCTGAGAAGTGAGTAAACTAGCAATTCTAAAGGAGTGGAGGAGTGAGTCATTAATCTTCGTGGTGATCTTAAGGGTAAAAGTATTGGGTTGGCCAAAAAGTTTGTTTGGACTTTTTCCCCATCTTACATTAAAAGCCGAACGAACTTTTTTGGCCAACCCAATAAATTCCATATATGAACAAAACGGGTATACAGGAGAGAAAGTCTGTTTTGGAAGAAGGGTTTCCGAGTGCACAGTGAATGAGCGTGAGAAAGCACAAAGAAGAGAAAGTGAGACAGAGGAAAGAGTACAGAAGAGCATAGAGACGAAGATACAAGAAAGGACAGGTGAATAGAGGTTCCTATATTCCCGGTGGCAAACACAGATAATAGAGATAGGGAAACGTAGAATTAATTGGCTTGAAGATTTCCCACAGAACTTGGTGAAAAGTTGATTTGGTATGGGTGTAAGCAAGTGTAAGTCCCAGGAAGAGCCCAAGGCCTGTTGACCTTAATGGCTAGTAGGAAAGCTTTTCAGGAGAACATTGTAGAGGTATAAAATCACCTTGGGGTAAGAAGAGCTTGTTTTGTTGGTTTAATTACTAACTTACATTACCATGTGCTCAGTTCAAGAAGTTGAGTAGCTATACCTGTTAAGTCAGCTGGAAATTCTGAACTATGGCGACATTAACAGAATGAGTGGAGAACACCTAGAAGTCTGGTAAAGTCTCCCATTGTGTATTGGTTCTCCAACATTTATGTACATAGGAATCACCTGTGGATCTTGTTTAAATGCAAATTCTGATTTATCAAGCCTGAAATCAATCCTACAGTTCTAAGAAGCTCACAGATGATGCCAATACTGGTTGTCCAGGGACCACACTTTGAGTAGATGTGTCCCCTAGAACTCAACTTCTAAAAAAGTGTATTATGTTAATTGTATGGATAAAACACAGTGTTAATAGAGAAGGAAAATTTTTGTTAGATTTAAAAGTATATAAATCTGAAGTGATAATGTCCTAGGATATTCTAATTGGCTGAAAGTGCTTGATTCCTTCATTTATTATTTCAAGTGAAAGAAAAAAAAAAGAGGAGGTATTATTTAGCCATTTTTAATGAATGCCTAAAAATGAATGAATACCACTCAAGCTCATGAGATAGGCCTCCCATGTGTTCAAAATAACCTACATAAACTGACAGGTGAAGAAGCAAGAAAATTAATGTATGCCTAAACTGCATATCCATCATCATTACTATGTATTTCTCTCAAGGATTTTTTAAATACATATACATTATATTTAGCCTGAAGGAAATGTCTAGGTAAATCATTTCATGTCCTATTTTAGTAGGCAATTAAGAATGATGTTTTTATTTCAGAATATGAGAGTAAAAGTTGATAAAGGTGACTCAACGAAGCATCAGAAAACCACTCATACAGTATTGTACATTTTTTTAGCACTTTCAGTCTCTCATTGCTGACACTATTGATTAAATGCAAATTGTTTCTAGGTAACCATATGATAACAGGAAATTTTTAAATTTATAGTCTGGAAATGCTAGAATTCAATTTTCCTGCTTGATCAAAGCTATTTTAAGACACAGAAATAGGATGGCAAACAGTTAAGTGGATTATTCAGATAGATAAAAATTTTTAATTAGCTAATAAAATGTCTACCCAAGGTGATTCATACTTTCAGTGGTCGAGTATGTCACATGAACTCCGAAACATAATTAGAGTTCATCTTCTCTAAGTAATTTTCTACTTGTAGAATTTCCCTCAAAAATTATAACAATATACCTTTGAATAAGTATACTCTGAAATAAGATATTTTGCTATTTTCTACATGTTATCCTTCAGTTTAATTTTAAAACTAAAACATTAACAATATAATCATAATTCCCTTTTCTTGAAACTATTTACAGACTATTGTCTGTTATTAAGCTAACAGAATACCATAGAAAGCCAATAAGAAATTTAAAATAACTTTCCCATTTATAAACAGTCAACTCTGAGAAATGTTGATGAAATTCTCTCTCCCCCTCAAGCAGCCTAAAAAAACAGAATTTTTTCTCCTAGAAGATTTTTTTGTTCTCCAAAAGTTCCAACCCCACGGCAGGTATTCCCTTGTATCTGTGGTAGTGTTGTATTTGTAAAAATCTAATAGATTTTGTAATTCATGAAATCAAATGCTTGAAAGATAAAGCAGAGTGAATCCACACATGTGATCTTCCTATAGCTAAAATTATTTAACATTCAGAATACCTGTTTCTTTAGCCTGCCCACTGCAGAATATTCACTCTGCCGGTTAGAAATTGCCTCACAAACTATTGCCAATTATATACCAAAAATGGATGTCTATAAGTCGAAGTTGAAAAATCAAAGCCTTGATAATGTCCCTGAAGATGAAACAGCTCTTATTAAATTAATAAAAATCCCTATTGCGAAGGATGAAACTATAATGTCTCAGTAGGAAATAAAACCAGCAAACAATCTTTTATAAAAAAATACTGAAAAAGGCCGGGCATCTTTTAGTTATGGTAATGTAATACATACATATCCAGAAAATGCAAATATGTTATAACTTATGACAATTATTAATGACTTTGAAGTATAACATTTTGATGATAATGAGAGCACAAACAGGGTCTTTAGTATTCCTAAGGGTTGGCTCTATTCTATTCCATTCTATTCTGCAAGCCTGCTAAAATATCAGCCTTCAGGTGAAAGAACAATATATGAAGGGAAATCAGTATGAGTTCATGTTACAAAGTTGTTAATTTACAGCTAAATAATATAAAAGTTAAAGAAGGTTTACAAAAAGCATTCCTCGTTAGTCACGGCAGAATCTGTAAACATTTCTCTATGCTAAACTTTGATTCTACTTGATATGTAAAATATATTTCAAAGATATATTTAAAAGCATTATATCATAGCACTTTAATCTTTTCAACTTTAAGAGAATAAGAGTTCAGAGCATAGAGTTTACAAGCAGCAAAACTTAGAAAAATACATAAAAATTAATGCATAACCTACCTTGACTTTTTCTTTAAGGTCTGAGAAGTTGCCTTCCTTCCGATAGATTGCAAATTCAGGACTCTGCAACACAGCTTCTGAACGAGTAATCCAACTGTGAAGTTCAGTTATATCGACATCCAACCTAAAACAGGGAAGAATAAGGGTCATTATTTCTTGATTATCTCTTTCTTCTATATGGAAAAAAAAAAGCAATCTATCAACATTTACCATTTTTTCCCCAACCTGAAACTTCTGCCTGATGCCCCTATTACTGTTAACAGCACTACTATTTCCCTAGTCAGGATGGCTCAAAATTTGGAGTCAGCTTTGATCTAGTCTCATGATCACAGAGGTCATTTTATTCATCTCAATGTAGCAATGACCTCTACAGTATCTTCTATAAGTTATTCCTCAGCCTTTGTTTGAATGTCTGCATGATTGAAAAGTTAGTACTTTCCAAGATAACTCTCTTGCTTTTTGGAATGTACTTATAGTAAACAAAAAATTCCTTCTGGTGGCCCCATTAAACCATACCTCGGATACTCATGCCCTCCGTGTTGTCTCCAACCATATTGATGCTGTGTTTGGTCATATGACTTGCTATAGCAAATGGGAGGGATATTAGTACGTGTAACGCAAGCATGGGCTTGATAAGTGCTTGCACCTTGGATCTTGTCTTCGTAGAACACACACTCTGAGAAGGCAAGTGTTATATAAGACTTGGAAGGATCCTAAAGTGCTTTACAAAAGCTCAGGCTTGCCAGGTGGAGAGACCACGTGAAAGACCATGCAGCACCAGGCAAGTGAATAAAGCCTTCTTTGACCTTCTGACCCAACTCAAACACCAGCTGAATACAACCAAGTGAGTGCTCCAGCTGACTCCACTCAGAGCCACGGAACTGCCCAAAGAGCCCTGCCCACATTGCAAAATTGTGATATGATAAACAAACAAACAAACAAACAAATAAATAAACCATTAAATTTTGAGGTGGGTTGTTATGCTGCAATAGATACGTGATCACCCACACTGTTATTCTCAAACATTCTTTTATTGCAGAGATCTATGGAGCTACTGGGAATAAACTTAACTCTGATGAGATGATTCAGGTCTACTTAAAGCAGAGATTTTCAAGGGAGTAAGGTGAGTTGCAAGGGTGGAGAATGTCTATGAATCACTTGAAATTTCAGGCACAATTCTGAATGTGTGTGCATTTTTCTTGAGAAAGAACCTATAGATTTTATCAGCATCTGTAAAGAATCTATGATAACAGGAATTTAGAGATCTAATCCAACTGTTTATTAAACAAAACAAACAGGCAAACAAACAAATGAAAATTATCCAGAAAAATCAATGACTTACTCAATTTTCATAGGAAATCTGTGGAGTAGACCAAAAATACAAATACAAGATTTAAGACACCAAGTAATGTACTGTAATCACCATGCTGTAGCTCCTTTTCCAATACAACCCTCAAATAGTTGAAATCAACTCTTTAAATCCACTAGAAGATATCTGATGGTCAGCCTACCCTACTCCTAGTTACTTCAATGGATATTCCATGGTTTGTCAGTATCTTACTTTCCTTAAAATTTGGTTCCTAAAAAGATCATATCAGTGGTGTTTAGTATAATCAGGAAAGAATAAACAATTATCTTCTTTATGAGTACTTTCATTGAGGTAGCCTATGAGCTCAATCAACTCAAATTTCAAGGCTTTAAATCATATAAACCTGTTAGAATTTTTCACGTTAGTTGAAGGCTATTGTTTTAAAATTAAACTGATGAAGAGCTTCACAGAACACAAAACACTTCCAAAAGCCTTTTGTTTTCTTACAAAAATCAGTGGTAATGTACTACCAATCTCTCTGCTCATATGAGGAGATGGAGGCTCAGAGAAATTAAGTCAATTGATCTCAGACTGTTAGTACCATACGGACGAAACTTAATTCATCTTGTTCACCATTATATCCTTCACCTCAAAGAGGACCTGATTCATAGTAATAAATATTTACAAAGTTTTTATTTACCAAGGCTACCCAACTGGAAATAGAAGAAACAGAGATCTGAATTCAGAGATTTTTTATTCTAAATTCCACATCATTAAATGTCAATCCCTTATTTACATATGGATTATAAATATTTATGGAGTTTTATTTTATCATACATGGTGGTTATCTTTCCTACATTTGTTTTTTGCATAAGTTTAACTATTAGGTGTCCTATTTCTTCACTTGTAATGCTGATTTTAAGAGTCCTGTTGCATGCTACTAACAATCTTTCTCATTGATGTTAATTTACGAAATCAACAGTCTTCAACTATGGTCATTTAGCCACCCACCAAATCCAGTGCACGTTTTCCATCAGAATGTCTTAAGAAGGACATTTTTGTTTTTCCTTTAGTCCAGTATAAAAATCTCTGTGTGTTTCTGCCTGTGGACATTCACTTGCCAGTGCATGGGGCAGGCCAGGAGTACTGGGATGTTAATACCTCAGGGGTGACCCTCAGCTAGTGATAGCCGGGAGTTGGTAGATAAATATCCCAGCTCCCTTGCCTTCAGTGAAACCACCTTGAAGGAAGGATATTACACACAGTGTCTCAGAAGGTTCCCAGCAGGATTGAGCACAGTTGCCTCCATTGTTAACCTGCTCATGTATCATCCTGTAATGGCTGCTTTTTTCTTATCTCACTTCCTCACTTTGCTTCCTGGGATTACTTCCTAAAAAAACTACCTGCACCAAATCTTTGTCTCCAGATCCACTCTTGTGGAAACCCAGTCTAAGGCAATGATCAACAGCCTCAACCCAGCATCCTGCCATATTTAATTTTTTCACCTTGAGCTCTGACTCTCCACAGGAACTATTTCAAACTTTTCCCAAAGCTCTCAAAGCTCTGATCCGTCTTTTTTATTTGGGATTGACATATACACACTGCTATATTTAAAATAAAAAACCAACAAGGGAAAAAAATCAACCAAAATGAAAAAAAAGCTCTCATCCATCTTCTTTCTCCACATATCAACAGATGACATTGTTTCCTACTTTACAGAGAAAAGTGCAATTATCAGACTAGAATTTCTCTCCCTTCCACTTCCTATGTCCAAATATTCAATCTTACCTGACTGTGCCCTTCTCATTCCTTTCCCTTCAAATGAGTTTCTCTTCTTTTACTTAAAGCCAATCCCTCTACCTGCATTTTGTACTTCATTCTCTTACTTCTCAGGCATTTGAGTCTATCAATTTTTTAATGTATCCACTGTAAATTCAACCCCTCCCTCTCAAGTTAATTCTTCATATGGAAATTTAAACATATTTTATTGATTCCTTTATTAAAAAATCAACACTCTCTTGACCCCCATATTCTCCTCTGGCCATTCTCTTATCTTCTGTAAAGGCAAATGTTTTGCAACAGTTGTCCAGTTTCCTGTCAGTTCCCTACCTCCTATTCACTCCTTAATCCACTCAATGTTGTTTCTTAACAAAAACATATTAATAAAGGAATCATGTCACTAAAGCCAATGGAGAGTTTTACTTTCTTGCCATCTAGCAACACTTAACACTGTTGTTGACCATATTCTTCTTTGAAATTCATTTTTTGCCCCCATGATCCCCCTCTATTTATTTTGTCTTCTATTTCTATGACCACAGGTAATTTTTTCTTTGCAGGCTCATCCTCTTCCATCCTGTTATTACATGCTGAAGTTTATCAAGGCCCGGTTCATTTTCAATCATCTTCTATCCTATTATATTACTCTCTCTCACTAGCAATCTTATTCATGCTAATGACCTTAACCACAATATATATATCAATGACTCCGATACAGATATCTCTACTTTAAGCATTTCTTCTGAGCTCCATAGCTACATAACCATCCACCTACTGGATGATCCCACTTGCATGCTCTAAGAGCTCTTTCAATATATTATGTCAAGACCTAATGTTTGATTTTCTCTCCCAAACTGGTACTCTCCTAGTGTCCTCAGACCTGTGAATGGCATCACCGTCTATCACCTTTGATACCCTCCTCTCCCTTCCCTCACATATTTAGAAAAGTCTAATCCATCAAACATTCTATTTCTTGTGAATCTATCTGCTTCTCAGGATCTCTACAGTTGGCATCCTCACTGATCTTGCCATTAAATGTGACCAAAACTACTGAAATGGCCTCTCCACTGGTTCTAGGCAACCTTTCTGGAACCCTCCCATATGTCCCATGCACTACTGGTGAAATTATCATTTCTAAAAGATATCTGATTATATAACCTTCATTCATTAAGCCACTCAAAGATTTTCCATTTTTCTTAGGATAAAGAGCAAAATTTCAGACCTCTTAACCCTATACTTTACTTCTAGAAACAAATCTCTCTTCAAGTTTCTTAGGGAACCAAGGAGCCATACTGCAGTCTTGTCCCTCCCCCAATGAAGTGAAATCCTTCATTGACTCTTATCCACTAGAAGATTTCTATTTTGGAAACTTGGCTTCTTGATATAATCCACATTGGTCACTCTGGTCAAATCTGTCCCTTCACCTTTACACCAGTCTGACTCAATTACACATCAAATACTCTCTGAGTCATAAAGGTGAGATGTGAATATCCACCATTCAATGTCAAATTCTCCCTTTAGACTTGGTTTTTGTGGTCTCACACCATTTAATTCAGAGTATCTCTGGTAAAGATTGCTCACGTCCACCTACAGGTCCATGAAACTAAAAGTTGACTCAAGGTGCTAAGCTGGCATCACAGCTAGGAGAGATCTGCTAAGGCCTATGTTGGAGAAAGTTTTCACCAGGCCTGGAATTTACATTGGTCTTTTTTGCACATGTGTTATAATTATCCTTTACCACCACCTCTAATCAATTGCAAAAAAGGTAAAGGATATTTATTCAGTTTGAAAATAAATAATTTTCCAAAAAATCATAATACTTTTAGATATCTGTCTTTCTGAAAAATGTGGAACTGTATGTTTCCTTTTAAAACACATCTCTACCTTCGTTTCTGCCACAAAATATATACTAAGTGCTTATTATATGCCAGACATAGTATTAAACTCCACAGATAACAGAGATGAAAATGCAGCAGTCCACATTATCAAGGAGTTTGGTTTAGCGAAACATCCATTTGACAAAAAATGCTTTAGACATAGAACCGGGGCTCAGCTCACACCGTGACTTTTGTTTAGGATAATCAAAAAACACCTTTTCAATGAATTAAGATTAAATCAGTTTCTAGACTAGAGACTCTGCCAGGTAAATTGGTTATCTGCACACAATGAATCCTTTGTGGAGTCAACACCATGGTAACCGTCTGCTTGCTGCTCAGACTGTGAAGATTTTAAGGGAGGCCTGGGCACCAGTTGGCATGTAGTTCTAATAATTCAGATCAATTCAGGCAACAGGATGTGAAATCCCATAGAGAGGTCTTTCCTCATTCAATATTTTTGTTTGTCTGACTTTATAGATTTGGAAAGAGACTGCAAAAGATGACTGAACTTGCTCTTTACATAAGTATCTTTTAGAGAGTGATTATACTCTTTTGATTTACAGATTTATATATTTTAAAAAATTATTTTTTTTATTTTTTAATTTTCTTTAACATCTTTATTGGAGTATAATTGTTTTACAATGTTGTGTTAGTTTCTGCTGTATAACAAAGTGAATCAGCTATATGTATATATAAATACCCATATCCCGTCCCTCTTGCATCTCCCTCCCACCCTCCCTATCCCACGCCTCCAGGTGGTCACAAAGCGCTGAGCTGTCTCCCTGTGCTATGCGGCTGCTTCCCACTATCTATTTTACATTTGGTAGTGTATATATGTCCATGCCACTCTCTCACTTTGTCCTAGCTTACCCTTCCCCCTCCCCATGTCCTCAAGTCCATTCTCTATGTCTGCGTCTTTATTCCTGTCCTACCCCTAGGTTCATCAGAACCTTTTTTTTTTTAGATTCCATATATATTTGTTTTTCTCTTTCTGACTTACATCACTCTGCATGACAGACTCTAGGTCCATCCACCTCACTACAAATAACTCAATTTTGTTTCTTTTTATGGCTGAGTAATATTCCATTGTATATATGTGCCACACCTTCTTTATCCATTCATCTGTAGATGGACACTTAGGTTGCTTCCATGTCCTGGCTATTGTAAATAGTGCTGCAATAAACATTGTGGTACATGTGTCTTTTTGAATTATGGTTTTCTCAGGGTATATGCCCAGTAGTGGGATTGCTGGGTCATGTGGTAGTTCTATTTTTAGTTTCTTAAGGAACCTCCACACTGTTCTCCATAGTGGCTGTATTAATTTACATTCCCACCAACAGTGCATGAGGGTTTCCTTTTCTCCACACCCTCTCCAGCATTTATTGTTTGTAGATTTTTTGATGATGGCCATTCTGACTGGAATAAACCTACCTAAGGAGGCAAAAGACCTGTATGCAGAAAACTATAAGATACTGATGAAAGAAATTAAAGATGATACAAACAGATGGAAAGATATACCATGTTCTTGGATTGGAAGAATCAACATTGTGAAAATGACTTTACTACCCAAAGCAATCTACAGGTTCAATGCAATCCCTATCAAACTACCAATGGCATTTTTCACAGAGCTAGAACAAAAAATTTCACAATTTGTATGGAAACACAAAAGACCCCGAGTAGCGACAGCAATCTTCAGAAAGAAAAACGGAGCTGGAGGAATCAGGCTCCCTGACTTCAGACTATACTACAAAAGCTACAGTAATCAAGATAGTATGGTACTGGCACAAAAACAGAAATATAGATCAATGGAACAGGATAGAAAGCCCAGAGATAAACCCACGCACATATGGTCACCTTATCTTTGATAAAGGAGGCAAGAATACACAATGGAGAAAACACAGCCTCTTCAATAAGTGGTGCTGGGAAAACTGGACAGCAACACATGAAAGAATGAAATTAGAATACTTCCTAACACCATACACAAAACTAAACTCAAAATGGATTAAAGACCTAAATGTAAGGCCAGACACTATCAAACTCTTAGAGGAAAACATAGGCAGAACACTCTATGACATAAGTTACAGATTTATTTTTAAGGGATTTCAAATATTTTTTAGGGAAGTTGTGAGTAAAGTGCTTTACCTAGGAAAACTATATCTATTCATAAGCATGTGTGTTAATATGTTACACTTTCTTTCTGAAATGGAATGGAACAAAGTATGAGTTTGTACTATTCTTAGCTGTTAGACCTTCTTTTTCTCTTTTCTTTCATCATTGTGATGTCTTGATTCCTTTGGCAATAGGTGGAAGCTAAACCCAATTCTTACATGATTTAAGCTCTGAGCTATTGCTCATGTAATATTCTGTTTACTTTTTTTTTTCTGTGGCTTCTATTTCAGCTTGTTGCTTCAACCATATCTATTATTTTCTTACTAAAACTTTTTCTGTCTCAATGTAATATACAGTCAGCCCATACTCCAAGATCTAACATTCAATACCATCCCTTAGCATTCTGGGACTTAACTGTCAGCTGCTAGCACTTGTTTTCCCTCCAGTATTCTGCCAGTAGTCAGCCCCATCTCTGTGTGCCAGCAACGAGGATGGAAGGGTGAAGGGGAAGCAGAGGCAGAGTTTTCAAAAGGCTTCCTGTGCACTCTTACTGAGTGCCAATAGCTCACATTCAATGCTTAGTCTCAGTGACATTTCCACCGCTTTTAGCAAAATGAACAAGACCTCCTTCTTGGCTTCTACTCAGACCCTGGCTTCCAAGTAACAATTGCACATTTACTTTATTCCCTATCAATTTGGCAGCTCTTGCTTCATCACTTTCTGTGCCTTGCCCCCTAGTTTTCACATGTTCACTGGCATTGAATAATTTTCACATATCCTTGCTGAGATGTATGCCAAATTAACAGACTCCCCTGATTTAAATCCATACATGTTTCTAAATTGGGTGCTATCTATTCTCCCCAGCGTTTTGCCACTGGTATTTTTCATCACGCTTTGCACTACTTAGGCTGGGTCTTTAATCACCAACTGAAGATATCATACAGATGTAACTCAGGTACCTTTTCAAAACCCTCAACAAGAACACTGAAGAGTTATTTTCAATACCACATTAAATCTTAGATTCTGTGCATGTACTTTTCTTCCTTTATAAAATCACTAATTTCTACTAATTTTTTTTCACCTTTAAAACTCTCAGAAAACATTGATAAAGAACTGACATAGAATAAGTTGCTTATAATGGGCCTGTACACCCTCAGAATCAGCCCATCAACAAAATTTCTTATTACTCACTCATCTTACTCTCATAACATACTTCACTCTGTACTTAATGTACTTCTATATGTTATTACAGACAGACTCTATCCCTTAAATCCAGTCTAACTTTATCCAACTTTATCCAAAATTTTCATTATCTAAGAAAATAATGACTTCTAACTCTCTATTTACAAAATGATTTTCTTTCTGTAACAGTTGATGAATATTCTGTCCTATATTTTTCAAGTATGTCCTAAAATCTCATCTTTGTGATTATTTATGATTAACAGTGAAGTGGCAATTTTCTCTCCTTTACAAAGGCACTCATCACAAACCCCCAAAACTAAAATCTGTAGAGTCTCATGGAACAGAGCAACCATATCTTTGATATTTTTTTTTGCAAATATTTTATTACCAAACCAAGGTTTTTTTCTAAAGAGATCTGCTATTTTTCTGGAAGTTTCAAGTATGGTGCATATATACCAAATATTCGAAAGGTCTAAGTTTTCCCTCAAGATCATATTGTACAAATGGACTCTACTTCCTCCAGCTGAATTTTCCATAAAGATAATGCAAATTAGATCAATTATACTTCCTTGCAGTCAAAATTAGGAGATATATGTCTGTGTTGCAGGTGCGTGTATATGTGTGTGTATGTGTAAATATTTTAAGTAAATTAAAAGACAAACAGAAACACATCCAAAAGAACCAGAGAAACACTTGCAGTTTAAAAAGTTATCAATTTTGAATTGTCAACAGTAAATCATTGTATGGAATTTGTGCTCTATAACACTGCTAATTATATCAGAAGAGCCTCTTAATGGGCACTACTGCGTTCTGTTAATATAGTGACTGCCATATAAAGTATTTAACTAAGATGACACATTTACATAAACTTTAATTCAGTAACTTTTAATATACCATCTGGAACTCATCATTCCCAAATGTGTAAACTGTGAAACTATAAATCCCTCGAGCTCCCAGACTTAAACTAATTTGATTAGTGAGCTAGGTTATGAATGGCCATATTATATCTTTAAACATCTTTGCACATAGAATTTCATAAAAACTTATAAGCCTCACCTTTAGCAGCCTGAAAGTATTAACATTTGTGAAATATGTTAACTCTTGCACAATCCTAAGGCTCTAGGCCTAGACCAGATGACTTAACAAACAAAATTTTAATGTACATGTTAATTAGCTAGAACACACGTTTTCATGTTCATGGAAACAAAACTATGACTCTTTTTTACTGGTACTACAATGTGGAAGAAATCTTCCTGGAGGTGAGGTAAGAATTTTAAATTTTGTTTATTATATATATATATATATATATATATATATATATATATATATATAATTTATTTATTTATTTATTTTGCATTACGCGGGCCTCTCACTGTTGTGGCCTCTCCCGTTGCGGAGCACAGGCTCCAGATGCGCAGGCCCAGTGGCCATGGCTCTCGGGCCCAGCCGCTCCGCGGCATGTGGGATCCTCCTGGACCAGGGCACGAACCTGTGTCCCCTACATCGGCAGGCGGACTCTCAACCACTGCGCCACCAGGGAAGCCCTGTTTATTATATTTTTAAATAATCATCTTTCTTCTTCAGATTTCTAGAACATGAGAACACATTTTAATTCCATATTGGTATATGGCTACTCTCTGGACGCCAAACCATATGATGAACTCCTACTCATCTTTCAAGACTCTGTCCAAGATATACAACTTCTGTGAAGGTTTTCTTGATCAACCTCTCCCTACTCTTTCCCCTTCAACCTTCCTTCTGGGGAAACTGGTCCCTCCCTCCTATATGTTTCCACATGTTACTTCCTTTTAAAAATTGAATAAATAGAATACAAATTAAATTTGAACCAGAGAAATGTTATAAAATTTTGAATGAAATTTGTTAAAAAATATTTTAAAAAATCAATACAAACCTTGTTATTGCTAAAATATGAAGTATTTCTAGGATTTTGAGATGTGCTGAGTATATGGTGATTATTGTACTTTTAAAGTTATACAATATTATTAAAGGGCAAAATCCTATTTAATCAGGAGAAAACAAGTTAACATTTAGATAACTACCTCCCTTAAATCAAGATAGTTTTTATATACACACACAGATATATGCACGTGTTTGTATAGTGTGGGCATGTTTTCCTTGGTGGGAGGGGGAAAATAGGGCCAAATGATTGCCTTAAATTTTTTTGTAATGTTTGTGAACATATGTGTTTGTACGTGTATGTATGTCTGTGTGTGCTTTAAATGTAAAGTAAAGACGGTGCAATGGAAACTCACTGAACTGAAAGTCAGCTGTCACAGGTTTTAATCACCCATCTTAATCTTTGTGCTGCTTCCTTGGGCAAATGACTTAACTTCTCTGATCTTCCTTTACTTCTTCCTTTAAATTTCAAAAATTACAAAGCTTCCATCAGACCGGTCTTAAAATAAAAACTAACAAGGACTTTTTAAAAATTACTCTTAAATGTGTGTTTATTTATCTCACTAATTAAAGTGATTGTGACCTGAGATACAAAGCTGAGGTCAGCTTTGCTTACACTGCAGCTTTGATATTCCAATTAAATTAGTCTCTTCAGCTAGCAATCAAATTAAATAACATCTAAGGATGTTATGATTCCCAGTTATAAGAACCCTATAAACTCTTTTTGACAGTTTACACAGCACCTGAAACAAAATATAATGAATGGGAAAGAACACTGTCCTCAGTTAATATAAACCTGCCACATTAACAGTCCTATCAAATAATCTGTTTTCCTTGTGTTTGCGTGATCTTATTTACAAGCTTAAATGTATTTCTACTTTTATATGTGTAAGTTTAAGCACATCCCTCATAAAATAATACGTTTCGGTACAGTAAAATTTAATGATTCCAGTTTGCGCTGAAATGCATCTTTAAAAGATACTAAAAAATCAATTTCTGTGTAGTTTACCTTGTCCTAAAATATGCCTATTTAACATGTGCTTCAAAATCTGGATTCTAGTCCAAAACATAAAGTTTGTCCTTAAAATCATGCGTCTTCTTCATTGTCAATTATGGCAAATCAAATTACATGTTTAATGTGTATAAAATACTGCCTTTTAATATACATGCCCTTGAATACAAACCCAGCAATTTAATATTTTTAAGCTATAAATGCCAGAAAACTGTCCATGCGTTATCTGGCATTGCAATTCATCTTTGTACCTCTAGGATAGTTAATTGTACTGAACGGAATAAAACTCCTACAAAAATATTGTTTCTCTGCAAAAAGTAAAACAACTGAAATATTTTAACAAGTGGTAGATTAAAATGACTTGAACATAATCTTCTTAGCTTAATTTGGTAACAAATCTCAATCATTTAAAAATACATTGGTAATATTTATTTCTAAAATGTGATATGGTTGAAAAGAAGTCACTTTTACATCTTCTGTTAATATAACTTTCAGGGAATCACACCTTAAAAACTAAGGAAATCCCCCAAATTCTAATATGTCAAAACCAGCTAGATTAGAGGAATTAGTTATAAAGCCAAAGAGTATGAAAGCACGTGGACAAAAAATGCATGATCCAGAGGACCAGAAATAAAATGCTACTAAGCCACAGATGCGTGGAGCCTATTTTTCATTTTCAGTAAAATGAAAGTCCCTTTGAAACACAGTTCTGTGCAAGAAAATCATCTTAACACAGGTTAATGGAAATATTCTTTTAAGTGATAGATGAAATCTTGTCATAATAATACATCTATAATTATACAATGTAATATGCTCAAGTTGAAAACCCTGAGCCGTTTATTTTAAATCAAATTTGATGTTTATTTAAAATTGATGAAAACAAAAAGCAAAGCTGTATATGCTCTTGTGAGAAATAAATGTGGGCACTAGAGGGTGCACATTCCCTTTCACAGCTTGTCTGGACTTCAATTTGGCTTCTCATATTTTCTTATCTACATAATGATAATGTGGTGACAAATGGATTTTTCATGCGAGTTCTCTTACAGAGAAACATAAAATGTCCAAAGATATAGATAAAATGGTGTAAAAGGAACATGTGAGGAAGGCACTGAAACATATACACAAAAGTATCTTGAAGTCATAATAAGAGATTCCCTTGAGAAAATGTCTTCAAATTGGGGAGAAGCACTTAATCCAAATAATATAGTAGCATTTTCTGTACTTTATAACTCAGGATTTTTTTCCCAGTTCATTAATTTTACCTATTCTTTTGAACATTAATAAATATGTAGACACTTGTGTTTTATAAATCTGCCTATAAATACATTCCTGTACCATCAAGATTAAGTTTTTAAAATGTTAATTTAACATTCAGTCAAATTCACAGGAAAAAATAGCATTTTAAGCATCTTGTTCATGTCACATGCTTTCACAAAGAAAAAATTAATTCATCTCCCATGATAATTGTGTAGGCTATTTATTATCATCTCCATAGCTATATCAAGAACAGAGAGCTTCAGAAACCTTTACTTTCAACACAAAGTGGAATATGAAGTTAAGATTCAAAACCAGGTATGTCTGAATCCAAAGATTTCCACTACACTACACTTATATTCCTTTGTTCCAAATGAAAGGGAAACCATTTTTTAAAAAATATGAAGGAAAAGTCAACATGAACTTCCTGTTTGTTGCTATACAGTACAGTCTGGTGGTTACTACTCTGCTGTTTTGGATTATGCCAGAATTTGACTGGAGTCTCTAACACTAGGACATTAACTCTGAACATTTTTATTAACCTAAACTATGATATTTAGTTGCAGAATTCATATCCTCATGGCATTATGAAATAATTACTTTTTCCAAGTTTATTTTTACTTTGCAGTCTTCCTTAATTTCCTAAAGTCCCCAAATTTCCAATCAGATGATGTGTTTTCTGATGTTAGAACTGATTAAGCATAGATGGCAAAGGTTATGACAGATAATAAGGTTAAGACCATGGTTAGCACTAGAAGTCCTGCACCTGGAAAAACAGGTCAATGATATGGGACTCCGTTTATGCATTGATACTGAAAAAGACACCTAACTTTGAAGGAAAAATCTTTTTCACTGATAAAGATCTCTGTATTTAAAGATATAGCCAAATGCTCCAGTGGTACCATAGAGTCTATGAGACTTAGAAGGTAGAACAGCTATAATCTAGGGTAAGTGCACCATTTCCATAGACAGACCTCAATAAAGTAGTAAACAGTCTCAGTCAATCTTTTATTTTCAGCTAAATAATTTGATGAAATTACCTTTAGTTTCTCATTATAGATAACATGACATAGAGTTCAAGAATGCAGCATCCTGTGGAGAGGGTGTGGAGAAAAAGAAGTCCTCCTACACTGCTGGTAGGAATGTAAATTGGTGCAGCCACTATGGAAAACAGTATGGAAGTTCCCTAAAAAACTAAAAGTAGAGCTACCACATGATCCAGCAATCTCACTCCTGGGCATATACCCAAAGAAAAACATAACTCGAAAAGATACATGCACCCCAATGTTCATAGCAGCATTATTCACAATAGCCAGGACATGGAAGCAACCTAAATGCCCATCAACAGATGAATGGGTAAAGAAGATGTGGTATATAAATATAAAAGAGTATTACTCAGCCATAAAAAAGAATGAAATAATGTCATTTGCAGCAACATGGATGGACCTACAGATTATCATACTAAGTGAAGTAAGCTGGACAGAGAAACACAAATATCATATGATATTGCTTATATATGAAATCTACAAAATGGTACAAATGAACCTATTTACAAAACAGAAATAGACTCACAGACATAGAAAACAAACTTACAGTTATCAAAGGGGGAGGAAGGATTAAATTAGGAGTTTGGGATTAAAATATACACACTACTATATATAAAATAGATAACCAACAAGGACCTACTGTATAGCACAGCAAACTATACTCAATATCCTGTAATAACCTATAATGGAAGAGAATGTAAAAAAAGAATATATATATATATATATATATAAATAACTGAATCACTTTGCTGTACACTTGAAACTAACACAACGTTGTAAATCAACTATATTTCAATGAAAATTAGAAAAAAAAAGAATGCAGCATCCTGTGCTAGATATCTGGGTTCAAACCCTGACTGCACTGCTTCCTGTAAAGTTTGTGACCTTGAACAAGTCACCTCACCTCTCTGTGCCTCATTGTTCCCATTGGCAAAGAGTGACAACAATAAAAAACTACTTTATAATGCTCTTTTAATGGTTAAGTGTGTTAACGTGCAAAGTATTTAGATGAGTTCTTGACATATGGTAGAGATCATACGTGTTAGCTACTGTGATTAGTGCCTTCTGTGACTATTTCCCGCTGGCTTTAAGCCAGCCCCTGGGCCACCTCTCACTTTCTCATTTGAGAGTGGATCTATTCATCTTAGTGTTTTGTTAAGGACTGGTAAAGTAAAAGCCATTCTTGTTATCACCAGAATGAAAACTGCAAAGAAAGCTGTAACAAAGACAAAAAGGCAAATACATAAGAATCATCAACAGCAAAATAATCTCATCTATTTCACCCTTTATTGCAGGAATAGGCAAACTATGGTTCACCAGACAAATCTGGCTTGCCACTAGTTTTTGCAAATAAAGTTTTATTGGAACACATCCACACTCATCATTTACATATTGTTTATGGTTGCTTTTTCCCTACAGCAGCAGAATTGAGCACTTGCAAAAGAAACTATGTGGTGCACAAGCCTAAAATAGGGACCATCTGCCTCTTCAGAGAAAAAATTGCTGACTACCTCCCTGCTCTATAAAGTTAAGATGGTCTATCTCTCCCAACACATAGGTGGGTCCAAATGTGTGGTTCACAGTCACCATATTGCTTGGATCTCTTTCAAAAATAAGCCTTGGCTCTCTATAACCAGATTGAAGTTCCTTAGTCTGGCACTGAGTACCTTTTTTTTTTTCCCACAATGAACTCAACCTACCTTTTCAACCTCATCCCTTAATTCTCTCTTTCCAATACTGCATATTTCTGCTCTAAGCAAACAGAAACACCCACAACCCTGTGTAAATGCCACTTGTATAGAGCCTGTATCTGCATCGTCCTTTTCCCTAATCTTGAGTCCAATATGCCCCTATCCTTTAACAGACTACTCAGATGCTAATGTCTCCATGAGCTTTCCATGCTCAACTGTCAAGCAGGACTGGAAGTGATCCTTTCTTCCTTATGACTTTTCTAACATTTTATTGGTACTTCTCCATGACATAGTTTATACTATTAGAATGCAAGCTTCCTGAGGGAAGGACTAAGTATGGTTCTTGGTCATAGCAACTGGAGTGCTCTGCACATCATAGTGATCCATTAGATATTGTTGAATGAATATGAAAATTAGCAAGAAAACTAATGTTGCTGTCACTACATTCTTGAAATACTGTGGACTCATACTGACTACAGGAGTGTTCAAAGAACCCCTCTGTACACTGAGTGGTGCCTTGGACCTTGTGGGAAGCAAATTAAACTTTAAATACCCTCAGTGTGAAAGCTCACTGAGTTTAAAGGACTTCAACATGCTTTTATCTCATGGGTCTTTGAAGATTAAATAACTTCCAGTCAAGGTTTAGAAACTATCTGGTACAATGCAGAAAACCATTTAAATCTGATGTGTACTCACTGTCCCACTACCACTTCCCCAGCATCATGAGTTGTTTCAATTCATCTACTTCTTTTAGTGAGCATCTCTATGAGGCTTAGTTAAAACCCAAAGCAAAACGCATGGCCCTACAAAGCCAGTGTCTTAGTCAGCTCAGGCTGATGTAACAAAACACTATAGATGGGTGGTTTAAACCAGGGGTCCCCAACCCCGGGGCCACGGACCAGTACCGGTTGCGGCCTGTTAGGAACTGGGCTGCACAGCAGGAGGTGAGCAGCAAGTGAGCAAAGCTTCATCTGCTGCTCCCCATCACTCCCCATGGCTCGCATTACCGCCTGAACCATCCCCCCTCCTCACCCCATCCCATGGGAAAAACTGTCTTCCATGAAACTGGTCTCTGGTACCAAAAAGGTTGGGGACTGCTGGCTTAAACAACAGAAATTTATTTTCTCATAGTTCTGGAAGCCAGAAGTTCAAGATCAAGGTGTCAGCATGGTTACTTTCTGGTGAGGCCTCTCTTCCTGGCTTGTACATGGTTGCCTTATCAATGTACCCTCACATAGGAAGGAGGAGAGAGAACAAGCTCTCTGGCGCCTCTTCTTATAATGGCACTAATCTCATCATGAAGGCCCCACCCTCAAAACCTCTTCTAAACCTAATTATTCCCCAAATACCCCATTTCCAAGTAACATCAAATTGGGGTAAGGGCTTCAAGACATGAATATTGGGGAAGTGGGGCACAATTCAGTCCATAGGAGCCAGACATCACTGTACTTTCCTGTGATGAAATAATGTATATTGATTCATAGAGATACAGGTTGCTGACTAGGGAAGACATCAGAATAAGAATATTCTCAGAAAATGTTAGAATAAGAATATTTTCTCTTATAACACAAATGTGGTAATGGGAAGATATATGTTCTAAATTAATAATTGGGAACTCAACTTTCTCCTGGGGAGAGGGTGTATATTTTCGCCTAAATAATCATCAAGAGAGACACATACAGTAAAATTTCCAGTGTGAGGGCCAACAAGGAAAGTCATATAAATTCCATTTCAGAGGTGAAGAAATAGATTCTGAGTGAGATTAAGTTACTTGCTTTAGTCACATAGGTGATGAGTGGAAGATGCAAGGCCAGAATCCATCTCTGTGCAGTCACAGGGCCATCTGCTCTTTCAGATCCATTCTTCACGTTTCTCTTGTCCTCTCTGTACCAGAGGGATATATACATTTTCTGCCATTGCTTGCCCCCTGGCTTGTGATTAGAGGCACTGGCAGAATACAGAAGGATGGAAGGAAGAGGAAAGCCAAGTTCCTTCACACTCAACTTTTGCTGACATTTCTAGACCAGCTTTATCTCCACTGTGGCTTCAGTTTCCTCTGGATGGTCCCTCCCTCCCCAGGTCCAAGCTCTTGCCTGGCAGTCCTAACACTGCTAGTCCCTGTTTGAAGGCCCCAACTTTGGGACTCTGGTACCATCCCCCCTGCAGTGTTCCTCTAGCTCTAGGGAAATGAGCAGCCTCTTGATGCTGCTTGTATGTTGAGTTGCCTCACTGTCCCTCTGTGCTGCTTCCCAGCTTTTCATCACCTCCTTCAACAATTCCCTGTATTATTTCTCTCTCTGAAACACCTAGAGTGGTTTCTGTTTTCCTGACAAGACTGACAAATACCAATTTGATATGCCATGAATATTTACTGATATATTTAATATATATTTTTATTAATATAATATAATGTATTATAATATTATAATTATCATATATTGTATTATATAATATATATAATATATTATATTATATTAATATATATTAATATATAATATTTACTGAATATTTACCTACAATGGGCTAACTTCTGGGTTAAGTGCTGTCGGTCTAGAGTTGCAAATAAATGGCTCCTGCCCTCAAGGAGTTTACTGGAGATACAAATATGCAAAAACAAGATCATTACAATAAAATTCTGCAAGTGTTTTAATGGAAGGATTGTCAAAGCTGAGAAATGTCTGGGAGGTTAGGTTCCCAGAAAGAGAAGGTAGTTAGTTGGGGAAAAGGAATGTGGCAGCTGGAAAAGGGAAAGTAAAGAAAAGGGAATCTTCAAGAGAGAACAGTAGTTACAAAGAAACAGAAGTTTGAGGGAATACAGAGCATTTGGAGAGCAGAGGGTGGTTCATTAAAGCTGAGTAGAGGGCAGTGCCATTTGAAATATAGTTTGTGGCCAGTCTGTGAACTATCTGTTAGTAGCCTGTGACAAGAAAAGTCACTAGAGCATAAATAGTCACCAAGCATACGATTTCATCTGATTTCTTTTTAATTGCAAAACTTTCTTGACAAAGGAAGCGGTGCATTGATTTATATTCTGGCTCCAGCTCTTTATCTCATTGTGTACTGGTAATAAACAGTTTGCAGACTATTTTGAGTAGCACTGGCATATAAGAAGATGGGTAGGGGAGAAGGGAGAGAAGCTGGAGAGTCAGGCAGTCAAAAATCAGAAAGGAATTTCTGTGCTATGCATTTCAAGAACCACGGGCAGAGGAATGATCTAATTAAAACTGCATTTTAAGATATCCCTCAGGAGGCTGTGAACAGTATGGATAAGAAGGGTGAGCGTAGAGGCACAGAAATCAGTTAAGAATTTCATGCAGAAAACTATGAGACTTAACTAGGGGGAAGGCAGCCTGGATGTAAAGGAACAAATACACTAAAGAGAATTGAAAGGACTTAGGGAGGTGGCAGATATCATGACCACTGTGAGTGGCTGCACAGGTTGTACACTGCACAAGTCCAGAAGGTGCTGTTTTTAGGAACTACGATGTGAATGACAGTCTCTAAAGATGAGTAGTCTAAACTGTTGAACTTCATTTGTGATTTCTGTAAGAAGTCCAGATGGAAATGCCCAAAAAACATTTGGATGTTACAGGTATGAGCATCGGGAAGGAGGTTAAGCTAGAGATGTTAATTTGGAAAACAGCAGGTATAGATGTGTGATAAACGCAGGATTATAAATGATATCACCCTGGAAAAGAAAGTGTCATAAAAAGAAATAAAGCCAAAATGTGAGTCTTTTGGAGACCAACATGAAAAGGATAGGAAGAGGAGAATGGGAAGACATAGTCGGAATGCAAAGAGGAGAAAAGAAACAGGAGAGAACAATGTCCCAGAAACTGAGAAAGAGGAAAATTTCAAGAAAGAACTAATTACCACCATCAAGCACAGCACAAAGTTCAAGAAGGATAAACTGAAGAGCGACCTTTGGAGCTGACAATTAAGGAGTTCTCTGGTGACCTTGCTGAGAGCAGTTTCAGCATTTCATGTAGAGTATGAGAGGGTAAAGGAAAGAATCAGAAGTAAGGAAATAGTGGTAGTTCACATCTTCTGATTAAAAATCAACTCTTTTTTGCATTCAACCATGCTTCTTCTTTTAGATGAATAATTGTGACTACCATTTTCTTCACTCAGGGAACAAACAAAACTGTATGTCATAGTTCCAGGAATATAGCTCTATCTTCCTCTTGGCTGGCATCTTTTTGTGCCTCACATTCTGGAAGAGTACATTTTCATACAACTGCTATAGCTAGACATCCATAGCTATGTGTAGCATCTTATAGGACCAGTTCCCATTATAGTGCATTTCAACTTGGAACATGTATTGGGCATCCCCAAATCAGAAGGTCCCGTAACAGGTTGGGAGTAAAATATGGACCCTGGCCCTGGCAAGCTTTGAGTCTAGGGGGTGAAACAGTCATATGAAAAGGTCATTTCAACATATAGCACTAGAGGTGTCACAAGAAGGGACATCATCTTGTGTGGCATCTTATGTAGTATCACTTAGCCTAGTCTGGAGTAAATGGTTCCTATCATTGGGGCTGGTTTGGGGAAATGAGAAGCAAGAGTCAGGATGAAACTAAGATGATGCTCTAGTGCACTGATTTACAAAATGTGGGCCCTGAACTAGCAACATCAGCATCGCCTGGGAACTCGTTAGATATTAAGATTCTCAGGCACTGCACCAGACCTACTGAATCAAAAACTCTGGTGGGGACCAGTAAACTGCCTTTTAACAAGGCCTCCAGATGATTCTGATACATGCTAAAGTATCAGAACCACTGTTCTTGGTCAAAGGTTCTCAAACTTTAAGGCTTATCAACAATGACCTGGAGAGCTTGTAAAGGATTCCTGGGCCCACCTGCAGAGTTTCTGATTCAGCAAGTTTGGGGAGCGCCCTCCAAGTCTGCATTTCTAACAAGTCCCCAAGTGATGCTGCAGTTTCATGCACTGCACTATGAGTATCACTGCTCTAAGTGTTCTCTGGCCACTTAGCATGCCTCTAGAATTAACATTCTTACATTCTTCAAAACATTTATTGACTTATTGTTGACTTATATGACAAATTAGCTTTAAGAACATTAAATGGATGGTTATCTTTTCGTAACATCTGAAGATGGTATGTAAGGTTTCTATTATTCACCAAAAATAGTTTCTAAACTGAAATTTGAGCTTACGACCAAGGTCATTTGACTCTAATACATAAAAAGAAGTAGGGCATTGCAACTGTTAACACTGAAATGGAAATTAGGAGACTCATCACTAGTCCTTATTTTGCAACTGAAAGCAAGTTGCTTAACCTTTCTGGACCTCAATTAACCTGTAACCATGAACAAGTCTGGAGTCTAGTTTCCTTAGATAAAAGGAGCAAAGTTTTATTTTACTGGGCAGTGCCAATGGAAAAAAAATATTATTACTGAATCCAACATCCCAAGTATTTTAGGATCAATTTATCATATAGAAAATAAAAAATTAGCTCTTAGACACATTAATCATCTAATTAGATTCTTTGGATAAGTTAAAATGTTTTAGTTTACAACTTCCAGATTATAGTTTAGGAATCAAAGTTAAAATAAATATCTAAAACAAAAATAGCTTATGCATTAATCTCATAAAATGGCAAAAAGACAGGTCTTATCTAACACATCTAACTTCCTTCCAAGGACGTGACATAAATTAACATCATTCAGGCAGTAGACATTAAAAAAAGGGAAAAAAACACAATTAAGCTGAAAAATAGAAAACAAAATAATTATACGGGTACGTAATTGTCTACATAAATGCAGGTACATAATTCCACCATTTAGTAAGCATGTGGGATACAGAGAGAGAAAGCAAACTTAAGACTGTCTGCTTACCTAGAAGAAGATAAAGAGACTCAGTGAATTTAGGTATTTCTAAACATCTCTCTACTCCCCTTGAGGTCAAAGATACTCATTTATTAACACCATAGCTGAAAAACATTATCCTTATTGAGATAGCATTTACTTAAAAAACAATTCAATTTGCCATTGTTTTCACCTGGCTGATAAAAAAATGTAAATGAACGCTTTTGTGAAAAGTCTCTTAAAAATAACTGCTATATGATTAGTAACTAATCTCCTCGATAAATCCCAATTTACTATATAATAGATCTAGTTTTAACCTATTCTGAGTTCCATACTCTGATAATTACCTATATGTAAAATAATATCACTGAACTGCAGGGATAATTTACTATTAGAAATAATTACCTTGTGACCCAAGGCCATCAAGCACTTTCGTATATCTTAGTGTAAGGAGGACAATTTATGCAGTAAATATGACAAATGTAGAAACTGTATCATTATTAAGGAATCAACTAAATGTACCTTAGATAATTAAGAAATTATAGTGTGGTACAAAGCTGAATTTTAAATCCCTTAATAGTTCTGAATAAATGATGATATCCTAATGGGTAAAATTAGAATATTAAAGATTATTAGAATGTTCATTTGTTTATTATTAAACACAATTCCATGAGAAGTAGATGGAATTCTTAAATGCTACTGAAAATAAAATTTTAGTTATCACAATTAATTGAACTCTATTACTCTTTCAACAAATATTTATTATTTATTGTATGCATGGTACTATATATGGAATCTAAGTAAGATATAAAAAATCTGATAACAGGATTCCTTTGTTGTGATTGGTGATGAGAAAAATATATGTGGGTGACATTGAGGCATAGAGCAAAAAAGGAATGTAATGTACTGGATGAAATGGAAAGATTTCGGGGAAGCTACACATAAAACTGGTGGGAGAAAAAATATTTTATACCACAAGAAGGGGTTTGTGTTTTACTGTGGGGACAACTGGAGTTATAGGGATCTCAAGTCTGGAGGGTCAGCATAAAAGCAATTTTAGATATATTAATTTAAGGCAGATTAATCAGAAAGGGGGGTGGGCAAGTCTGGCCCCAGGGAGGTATATGGCTTAGAGTATGGCGTTGGCAGTTAGAATGATTGGAAAATGATTACACTTGCCCAATAATATAGTGTAATAATAATAATAAATAAGGAGAAAGGAAAGAGAAACTGATACAAATGGAGAAGTCAGGTGGTAAATTCTGTTTTGAAGAGGAAGATGAAAAGGCAATTTTTTGTTACATTTGGTAAGCTTGAGAGGATGCTTATGGAATTTTTTTCACCAATAGTTCATGACCACCATCTCTACTTTCTCCACCAACAATCACCTTCACTATCATCAACGCCTCAATCACCACCACCGCTTCCACCACTGCCTCTACCTCCACCACATCCACATAAGCAAACAAGAACCACAGCTACTGCATTTACTGAATTCTAACTACCTTACAGGCAACTGTATTAAATGCTTCTTACTTAATCCTCAGTGTTCAATAAAGTGAGGATATTGAATCTGAGGCACAGATATTAGGTAATTTGCCTGGGATCATAAGCTAGTAATTAAAACAGGCAGATTTCAAACCTGAGTAATTCTGATTCCAAAGACCATGATTTTTCCAATATTTGCTACTTCTTTAGCCACACAGTCAATGAGTTATAATAACTAAAATATGTGTGCAATGTCTGAGTAACTAGGTGTGGGTAATTGGAGGCAACAAATGTTTGCATTTGATGAAAATAAAAATTGAAGCACTGCCTGGATGCAGATCATAGATTTAGAGACATAAAAGTGAAATTTGAGGGAGTCAGATATAGAGCTATGAAATTTGGGAGTCACTCATTTAGAGCTGGACTTGAATCAATGAGAGGAGATAATTCAGGTAAAGAAGTCAGAAGGGCAAAAAAGATTTGAATTTATGAGATAGTACCATAGGACTTAGGCAAAAGGAAGAAAGCAAGTCAGATAAAGAGTAGTAGGAGTAGAACCAGTAGTGTGTCAGAGAAGCTGAAAAAAGGGATCATTTTTTAAAAATCAGCACCCAATAGATTGCCAAGACTACAGTCTTGACAGTTAAACACTAGCAATTCTCACCTGGGACAAGAGAGAATCACTAGCCACCATGATGTTTTCAGTCATGTTTGCATGACGCCTCCGGAACCATTATAGTATTTTTAACCAAATTCCATCCTGCAGACAATTATCACTTACTGGATTTAATTGCTCCTAAATGTTTGCTCATTTGCTCTCTTTGTTCAGTCTAAAGTTATCAATCTAGAGTCTTGCACAGAGTGTCCATGTTATCCTACTGTCCAAATCAGGATACATCTGAGAGTAAAAGTTGGTGCTTTATATAATTATGCTGGGACAAAAGGTGTAATTTGGGATGATTCAGGCAAACCAAGACATAAGATCACCCTTGTCATTTATCTACAAAAGAAACATTTTCCTACACAGTCCAGGTTCTGTAGTCAGGTTACCTCAGCTGAAATCCTGGCTCAGGCACTCTGAAGCTGTGTGTAATAGTAATAATAGCCATACCTATTTGGGAAGGTTAGGGGGAAGAATAAATGAGCTATGCAGACAAAGCACTTAATCTAGTGCTGAGTGCATAATAAAATCCTCAATAAGTGTTAGCTTTTATTTAAGTAATATATTCTTTATGTTCCCAATTGAACATCTCCTTCCAAGCACTTACAAAAACTGCTGAGAGCATATGATACAAACAGAATTTAGGAGGCAGAATATTTCACCACTAGTCACACTTTCTTGAAAACAAAAAAGTACTCAGAACACATTTTTCCTAACCAAATACATTCTCCAAACAGGAGCCAAGAATAAGCTTTTGAAGGCAGAGATTGATAGGAATCAAATTGCTCTGTTAATATCTGTATTAGAAGGGTCCCGAACATATTAGGGGGTAGATCAACTAGGTCTCCATATTGCTCTGCTTGGAAACTTGTTGGAGAGCTGATAGGTTGTTGCAAAGGATCCATAAATCCATGTGCCCACTAGGCATTGTCGGTAGACATATATTTAACAAGGCATCAAATTAATCGCCATGCTCTTAGGATTAATAAAAAGCAAATTCAGGGCTTCCCTGGTGGCGCAGAGGTTGAGAGTCCGCCTGCCGATGCAGGGGACATGGGTTCGTGCCCCGGTCTGGGAAGATCCCACATGCCGCGGAGCGGCTAGGCCTGTGAGCCATGGCCACTGAGCCTGCGCATCCAGAGCCTGTACTCCGCAACGGGAGAGGCCACAACGGTGAGAGGCCCGCGTATCGCAAAAAAAAAAAAAATTAAAAAAAAAAATAAATAAATAAAAAGCAAATTCATTAAGAGCTTTACTGATTTATTTTTGCTGTCACATTCTTTCTCCATCAATGAATGTTAAAATTTTAACCACTATAATGAGTAGAGTTCTTGGAAGTTGCTGCCCCAAATAGAATGCCAATATTCAAAGATTCTGAGAACCATTTGACTGGAACAAGGCTCAGTAAACTTTTCCTGTAAATGGCCAGATAGTAAATATTTGGGGGTTTGTAGGTCATATAGTCTCTGTGACAACTACCCAACCCTGCCTTTCTGATGTGAAAGCAACCAAGGATGATGCATAGATGAATGAGTCTGACTTTGTTTTGATAAAACCTTATTTGTGCACACTGACCTTTGAATTTCAGAAATTTTCACATGTCATGGAATATTCTTTTGATTATTTTCAACCATTTAGAAATGTAAAAAACAGTTCTCAGCTCATGAGCCCTACAAAAACTGGCAGCAGGCTGGATTGAGCCTGCAGGCTTCAGTTTGCTGAGCCCTGAATGAGAGGGTTCACTCAGCCAAGGAGCTCCAACCGGGGAGAAAAGCCCCGTGGTCTACGGTGGAATTATGAAAGTAGGTTAAAAGTCATGGATTAACAGGGAAGTATTGAAAGTCCCAGATGATGTACTTGAAAACTTTTCTAGGTGTTTTTTTTTTCCTTTGCCTAAAACATCTGACACGCTATTTTGGGGTATATGTTCTTCTCATGCTTCCCTACCCTTGTATACACAAATTCTAATGTCAAATGTTCCATGTGCTCCCAAACACATGTTGCTTAGAAACGTTAAGGCAGGTTTAAATGTTCTTTCTTAATCTTAGAATTATAATAATTGGCATGAAAAGGAAATTGTACCATTTTAATGATTTTCATGCTAGCTTTTGCATTTATGAAATTGTATTCCCATCCTTTTAATATATCTACTGATTTACATAATACCTAACTTATCTACAATGTCTAGTTGAGAATATCCACAAAAAGCTCAGTTAAAAATTCTAACACCTTCAAGATAAGACTTTATAAATATCAAAGAACAGGAAATCTGTTCTGTAATTACTCCTGATTTAGGACACGCAGGTTGAGACATTATGTTCTCGTAAACTAACAGAATGGATCATGTCTATTATAGGTGTACTTCTTCTTCATGAAAATGTCCTTTCCATTACTGGAAAAAGGCATTTAATGCAAAAGCAGGCACTAAACAAGCAGGCTCTTGATAAGAAAAAAGGAAACTTTCAGGATAAAAGGCATCCATCACTTGTGGTTTTCAATCCAGAAAATAGTATTTCCATTAAGCATTCTGTTTTTGTTGGGATAGGGATTGCTTGGGGGAAATTTTAAAACTTACTTCATAATTTGTCTTACTAACTTAACTGACATTATAGGCACCCGAGGCTTCGGGAAATATTGTTTAAGTAAAAACACTGCCATCAAAATAGCTGTAAATGAGTTTTCCTGCTTAACAATTACTCTTCGTTTGAGGATAAAGCCATGAGCAAAAGCTTCTCACCTTTTCCTAATTTCGGAATCCACAATAATTTGCCTCTTCTTTTGGGGAGGTGGTGGTGGGAGTTCCTCTTGGGCATGCTTTACGAGGATTTGTTCCCTCGTGGTCACCATAGTTACCGTTTCCATTACAGTTGTCTGTGTTAGTGATGGCTGAGTGGTGGTGACAGCCTGTGAAATCTGCAAGAAGTATTGAAACAGAGGTCACACACTGCTTGAAAGACTTCAGTAAAGACTGCTTGGAGTGGTGAAGGAAAATAATGAGAAACTGTTCCTGTTTGTTGGTAAATTGACCTTCAGATCAAAATAGCACCATACTGAACCCAAATCAAATTGTTTTATCTGACTTAAGTTATGTTGACTTAAACCACAAAGGAAAGTAATCTCAAAACCAGAAGTAAACTAGCACCTCTGCAATTTATTAGTTAAGCGATAGGAAATAAGTGGGGCAAAGGAGGAAAACTTAGGGTGTCGTTCTGTCATTTAATTAGACATGCTGCTTAAAGTATTTACAACACTAATGTAAATTGTGCTCAGGTATTCCAGCACTAATGCCATTGCCTGGCACATTGTATATGTTTATTAAATAGTGCACTGAATGCATCTTTGGTTTTCATAAATATAATTATTTATAGTCTATAAATTTTTAGACAAAATTCTTTGAACTGTGTAATAAATGACTTTTTAATCAAATAAGTGATATGCCCTTTAAAAGTACAATAAAAGATTAATATAAAGTGTCTATTAGTCCAGAAATACATTTAAGCTGAATGTTATTCGAATGTTAAAAAGCACGCTACACTTGTTTGATTTAAATTAGTCAATCTGTTAAAATATTTGAGTATCCAAAGTTAGCATTCAATTCTTCTTGGTTTAGAATTACACTAACTTTGTGTTCAGATTTTACAAAGATTTTTTTTAGACATAGATCATCACTCTTTGAAATGATACGATTTGTGACCCAAGTTGTGAGAAGCCATTCCCTCAGTACACAGGCATTACCAGACAGACAAGTCACAAAACGGTGAGACATCCTCTTGCCTTAACCACCAATTCTGTCTCACAGTCCTCCAGTTATTAAGACTAAAAAGTTACCTCTTGTGATGTTAATCATTACTCTTCCAGTAAGCCAAATTTTTCGGAAGACCTATTTCCATGGAGACCAAAACAGGCCTGCTTTGGATCCACTTATATGTACTAAATATACACATAGTCAAGGATCTGGTTGGGGCCGAGAGTAGTTTTACTGATTTTCCTGAATTTGCCAAGAGATAAGGAAGAGATTTGAGGGAACCTCCCTGCCTCACACATGATGACCGATTCCCTCAATGGGAAGAAAGCAGGGAAGCCTCATGATCTTCTGATTTAAGCTTCCAAATAGGAATTGACATGTAGTAATGAAATCCTTTGTCATGGTGTCTTATGTAAAAATTGCTTTTGACAAATACATTTTGAAGGTGCTACCCTTTGTGCAAGCCACATCTTTACATATGCCAAGGCCTTAGGGACTTCCATTTAGGTAGCCTAAATACTTTTAAAAAAAAAGACATTAAGAGATATTAAGTTTCTACATGTGTCAAGCACAGGTTTTATCTTCTCTAAGATCTCCATAGATTCATTATTCAGAATCAAGCACTGAGCTTCAAACTATAATTATATAGTCCACTGACAAGTTATGCCAAAATGAAAGCAGAAGGTAACATACTTTTTAAAAATGCTTAAGATGTAACCTCAAACCTAACTGAACTCAACACAAAATGACAATTACATGATAAAATTAATTCTACCTTTAACCAAAAGGAACACAGAGTTTTTAAGTAGGATTCCAAGAGCATTTAATTTTTTCAGAGTAACATTTTTTTACATGGGCAAATTGTTTTTGCATACAATCAGGGCTTGAAGAAAATATTGTTCAGGTGGAAAATTTCTACTTTTATATGTGCAGGCACCAGAATGCAGAGATTCTGAAAATACAAAGCTATTTTTTGCAGTTATATCTAATGTTATGGAATATTTGTGCTACTGAATATTTGGCTGTGAAATTAATTTCTAAAATGTTATAATATCTTCTAATTGCTATTTATTATGAAATTGGATTGATGTGCCCACGGAAGGTAAAGAGAAATGGCAACATTATATACTATGAAAAGAAATTTAAGAATATAGCAAGCCTTATAAGAAAGAAAAAATAATATTTTTTAATAAAATAATAGCAGATGTGGATCTGTAATTGTTCTATACTATAATCATCACTATACAGTATTTGAAACTACTACTTCATTTCCTTTGGGATACAGAAATAAGAAAACATCTGTGCATTGACCCTGTAAATATAGGGTATAATTCATTGTATATAACAAATTAATAATTACTTTCAAAACCTACTCCAGAATAAAAAACAATTGGTCATGTGCTAAATTTCCCCATCACTTTTAGTTATTGACTGTAAACACTTAATTATATGTTAGAATCGTTAAAAATATAGACAGGAAGGGATTATGGAGGTCACTGAGTATAACCTCTTCCTTACTACAGGATTCACTACTTCCAGAAGCAGACAACTCCTTCCTGAGTATGGCATCAATTTTTCCCATTGGCAAAGATCTTTACACCTAGTGGAAGCCTGCATTATTATTATTATTTTTTGTGTGTGTGTGTGTGGTTCGTGGGCCTCTCACTGTTGTGGCCTTTCCCCTTGCGGAGCACAGGCTCCGGACGCGCAGGCTCAGCGGCCATGGCTCACGGGCCTAGCCTCTCTGCGGCATGTGGGATCTTCCCGAACTAGGGCACGAACCCGTGTCCCCTGCATCGGCAGGCGGACTCTCAACCACTGCGCCACCAGGGAAGCCCAAGCCTGCATTATTATGACTTCATTCATATAAAATTTGTTTTGGGAATTCCCTGGCGGTCCAGAGCTTAGGACTCTGTGCTTCCACTGCAGGGAGCATGGATTCAATCTCTTGTCTGGGAACTAAGATCCCACAAGCTGTGCTGCATGGCCTGAGTAAATAACTAAATAAAATTTGTTTTGAACCCTGAAACAACAAAGAGTAAGGTGAGTATTGTTTCCACCTGACAGTCTTAAAGGTCTGAAGCTTGACAATCATGACTCTAATAAATCTTATTTCCAAGCTCTATAATACCAGGTACTTGCTAGAACTAGATTTAATCAGGTGCTCCAAAACCTAGATTTTCTGACTTTGGACATCATATTCAATTAAAGCAATCTAAAACTGCATAAGCTATTCAGCAGCTGAATCATAATGGTTCAATTAAATTCTAACATCTATTCAATATGTGTCACTACAGGACACCCAGAAACAAATATAATGGAACCTCTATTTTTAGAGATATCACAGTATAGTAGTGAAGGTGACAACCACACAAATGATTGTGAGACAAGGTGAGTTCCATATGAAAAATACAAGTATGCAAAATAATTGCATGTAAATGTCTTCACGAAAACAAAGTAGATTTGTTTTTAAATACTAGCCCCTTGATCTGTCAGTTAACTAGCCAGTAAAAATGGAAAAGAATTATTTGTCTTTAGGTTTGGAAGCTAGTTCCCCTTACAGTGATTAAAAGTGGAGGTCTCTGAGCCAGGCTCCACAGTTCTCAAACAACAGGTCCACAGTTCACATCCTGTAACATTTGAGGCAGACTGGTTACTCTCTCAGAGCTTTGATTTATTTTCTTCATATGTAAAACAGTAATGATAACACATCTCTCACAAGGGTGTTGCAAACAAGGCCTGCTTCATGGGTGTGCAACTTATGTAGTCACCCAGGTCCCCTCACTCAAAAGGATCTCATTCTTGGTTTCATGCTCTGCTGTCACCCTCTTGAAATTCTTAATAACTTTTGTAAAGAATCCCTGCATATTCATTCTGCGCTGAGCCTCGCAAAATATGTAGCCCGTCCGGGAAGCAAGAATTAAATTACATAATGTTTGAACACAATAAGTACTCTCTTGCTACATATTAGTAATAACCACTAAAAAGTCCAGAGAAAATTCAGGAATTTTTCTAAACCGAACCTTCTTTACTTATAAAGTGATATATGTTAATTTCCAAAATTTACATCTTTTCCCATTGTGAGAAAAACTGGAAGAGCATTTGCCCAGTATCTTGATAGTTCTAGGGTGAACATCTTCTTGCATTAAGGTTGTACAAGTTGGGTAGGTCTAGAAAAAACATACTATTTTCAAACAATGAAAATCTTTCTTACCATTTTCTCTTCCATTTGTTTACAAATGCACATTTTGAAAAAGAGCTATATGTACATTCAAGCATATTTAAAGAATGTAAAAGGGCATATAACGAAAGGAAACATTTCTTTTCCACCACTGTGTCCAGTTTCTCATGGGCAACTAGTTGTATTTACCACCTGTTCTTATATTTTAAATTAACTTTATGCTCTTATCTTTCTCTCAGTTTGGCCCATATTCTTAACTGCACCACTTAATTATTTAAATAGTCTTGACTTTGTAAGTTTTGATGTTAGAGATTTCTACTGGTATTGTGAGATACTATTTGAACATTTTAAAAAAACTTACTAAAAGAGATTCAAATTATAAAAAATCAGTTACCTAATTTACTTTATTATCATTTTTATTATTAAAATACTTATACTTGTAATAATAGCTACCAGTTATGGAGCTCTCTGCACATTCCAGGCATTATGCTAGGTGCTTTGAATCCCTTATCTTATTTAAAATACTCAAAATAGTATCTGCAGTAAAAGCTTAATAAGTGGTGGTTATCATTACCTCACAATGGCCCTAAGAATAAGTACTAAGTTTATTCCCATTTTATAGATGAGAGGTAAAAATTTCAGGCTGGTTGACAAGTGTGGATTGAAGTTTCTCGTTGTGTTCTTTATACATACAGAACTTTAGAGTGATCACTGATTTTTAATGGGCATAGAGGGGTTGCAGTTCTACAGTTTAAAACATACTGCATAATCACAGCAACAGCTTTAGCTGGTAACTGATAGCCAGGCTTAAAACTATCTCCACAGGCGTGGTAGCACAAGGCACAAATACCTGATGACGGTGTGAGGATTCACAATTCTAAGCAACAGAAAGGATTTATATGTTGAACTTTATGAGAAACCTGGGGTAAAAGATCAGGTGCTCACAAAGGAAGCTGGGTTATTAATCAAAAGGCTAAAAAATATTCTATGTCATGAACAAATGCCAAGGAATTAACACAGCTAGGTGTAGCATGTAAGGAGTGCCCAAGTTCATGAGAGTGGCTTGGTAACTAAACTGTAATATCAATTACTGTCCTGTTTTGATACTGATATTAAGGCAATATAACTTCTTGAATAGATACTGATATTAGAATCATAAGCACAGAGTCAATATTCAAAAGATATCATAAAAGAAGTCATTCTCCTATTTGAAATAAAATATTATATGATAGTTAAGAAGGTTTATTCCATAAAACTCTCTCTTTAATTTTATGTATTTTGTCCCTCACTTCAAATTCTCTTTTGTACACATTGTCAGAAAGAAGAGATACATGTTGGCTTCAGGATACATACTAATCACAGAATTTGAGCAATTGTGTGAATTAGCCACATCTGCAAAAATTCAAGAAGCAACGAAATTTATTTTTTCTGATCCACCTGACCTTCCTCTACACACCATCTGGCAGGAAGTAATGGAACACTTTCTTTAACTAGGGATGCAGATTATTAAGCATACAGAAAAAACTTGGATTTTTCTTGCTGTGTTATTTCATTTATTGTCAACAAACAATAGATTTATCATATAGATGCTGAGTATTTTATCTTAATGGCATTTTAATTACATACTCATGATGAGTGAAATGTAACTACTTCAGAAGTCAGTCTTCTTCTAATAGGAAGAGAATTTCATTTTTATTATCATCTTCCAGCTGACTCTGAGATTTATACAATGGAGATAGTTGGAATCTCTTCACTAATTACTCCAGAGTTTTATATAAAATTTCAAGCAAAGAGAAACGTATCATAAACATTTAGAACTAGAAGGACACTACAGAGATCTTCCTAGACCAAATTTTTCATTTTATAAATAAGGAATGAGTGGTTCCAACAGTTAATTCAGCTCTTGTCTCTTAAATTTTCAGTGCCTACAACATTTTGTGTTGTTGTAGATAAATGAATTTACAGCATAAAACCAATTGCACTGATGCACACACGGCCTGTTCTCAAACATCTACTTTAGCTGAAGGTAGCAAAAGAATACAGTTAATTCCCAAGGTTATTTGAGCTATAACTTGGAAATTTTCTAATAAAACCTTTAACCTAAGCAATTAACCAAAAGATGCTCTAAAATTCAAGATAGTTAGTCCATGAATTAAGATAAAAACCTAAAATAAGTGAGGAAATTTTATTTCAATTATGGGTTTTATAAAACCATTAAAATTGTTTTTTAATTGGCAGCAGACTGATTAGACTTGGAGAGCTTTCAGGAACCACTGAAAAGGGTTGTCAACTGAAAGGCCTTAGAGTATTTTTAATTAAAATCATTGGCAAAAAGATGAGAGGCAAACCAATTGTAACTACATTTCATGTATCAAGAGGTCTACAAAATAATGCTTTGAGAATGGGTACAGTCAGAATGTGCATGTAAAATATTTTATGGAGAGTAAAAACAGGGATCTCTAAAATATGAGAATGAACTCTGAAAAGAAAGGCAAATACAGAAATTTTCATCTTAATGCTTCTGCATCTATTTGCGTTTCTGGTATTATGAAAAACACTAGCTTATTATCTTGAACCATGTTTTACATTACTTACATGTCTGGCAGGAGTTTTAAAACTCTCAGAAGGACATAAATAATGTAGAAGAGATATATCCATACAAAATAATCACTTCCTCTATTTGGGAATCCATGAGTACAGACACAGACACACACAGCATAAACATGTACGCTCATGTTCAAGGGGAGGAGAATTCTGAGGATATTAATTTTATCTTTAAGATATTTGTGCTCATAGTTCCGAACACTGCAAAAATGGTCATTAGGAATATAGCAACGTATTGATAAAATGGGAATAAGAGCTATGAACTTGCACGAGTCACAGAGTGTTCCTTATTTCTGGCAAAGAAGATAATTTACTCTGTTTAAAAAAATCACAAGGCTACAGAACTTCTGGACTTATCTAGATAGATATATTCTTACGTCTAAACTCATGCTGCCAAGTCTAACATAAATTACTATAATAAATTATAAAGCAAATGAATAATATCCCCTTTCCATAGTATACCATGATTTCAGTTAAATGTGAAAAATAATATTTCAAATCATTTAAAGTATTAACTATAATGAATTTCTGACTATCGTATTCCCTAATTACAATCAAAATATAAATACGTCCACCAGGGGCACGGCAGGTAGGAAATAATAGCTGAGTAAATTTCAACGAGCATGTTTATAAAAAGTTTGGAGGAAACAAAGGGTCATTCGAGTATTTAAATACTTCAATTCAAGGTGTATTTCATTTGCTCTCTTTTCTAATTTTAAGCATCCACATCGCAAATGTTATTATTCTTTTTAACTTTTGGAAACAAAGTATTTCCATTTTCTTAGGCTGCCTTCTCATCAACTTCAGCATCTTCAGCTTGTGTCCAGGTATTATTCAAGCCAAACCTGACTCTGAAATGCAACAGAGCAGCCCTCATAGTTAATTTTTTTCATGTTTTGATCTCTTGCCATGCTACTGTTTCATAAGGTCAAAATCCCTCAAAGCCTTGACCTGAATAGCAGTCAAAATTTCGGGCACATGATGAACACATATGAGCACAATCGGATGCCTTGTCATCTCAGTCACAATTCCAACACCCTACTGGATTTTAACCATTACCAGAGCTTTGCTCATTCTTTATACCAATCATTTAAAAGGATTTTTAAAAGACTGAGTATATTGTGTCATTAATGTGACTATTTTTCCCCCACAAACATGCTGGAATATATGCAAACAAGTGGGCTTTGTTCTTTAAGGTCACAACCTTACCCTCAACATTCTTGGAATTCTTATGCAATTTTGATTAAGTTCAATGTGACACGTAAGAGAGAAAATCTTTTTTTTTTTTAGTTACAAGATACTATTTCTTTTTTCACTCTATCTCCTTTTAATTCCTCTTTCCCTGGGTAGCTTCCTAAGAGCCCCCGACTCCCAAACAATGATTTGGATTGGGCCTATGATAGTGCATTTTTTGGGAAAAACCAAGGAGTGAAAAGTGAGACATGAGCTTAAGAAAGGCTCAAGCTTAGTGTCCTAGGAAGCAACTTGCTAATATAACTCCATTTATCTGCTTCTGGTCTGGTATAAGAGTGTATAATGGTTTAAAAAAAAAATCATAGTGAACTTACAACAAGCTGTCCAGACTCACTAAACAGAATGCCTTGCATATCAAGAGAACCTTTTTTTTTCTCAAAATGTTTTCATGTCTATGGCTTTATTTTACCCTCATCAAACCCCAGTGAGCAAGTAGAGCAGATATATGTTATATGTTGGAAATCATTTTATAAAGAATTACACAAACCAAAGCTAGTACTGTTTTAGCATAGATTTCATAAAGTTCAAAAATAGGAGGTTAAGTAAGTTGCCCTAAGTGGTAGTCTCATAACTTTTTTTTTTTTTTTTTTTGCGGTACACGGGCCTCTCACTGTTGTGGCCTCTCCCATTGCAGAGCACAGGCTCCGGACGCGCAGGCTCAGCGGCCATGGCTCACGGGCCCAGCCGCTCCGCGGCATGTGGGATCTTCCCAGGCCGGGGCACGAACCCATGTCCCCCGCATCGGCAGGTGGACTCTCAACCACTGCGCCACCAGGGAAGCCCCTAGTCTCATAACTTTTAAGCCATTAAAAAATAAGCTTTCTATTTTATTTTTTAACCAACTAGAATAATCAAATAAGTAAGATTTTGATGAGATGCACAAGTCTCATTCCACAGAATGAGCATATTTAAATACTAGCAATATACTGCTAGGAACTACTAGCAATATATTGCTAGGAAGGTCTCCGTTCTTCCCATTTCAGGCAGCACTGAGGAACACCAGAATGTGGGGACTGGCACATATGTCACTGTCTTACTAATTCAATGTTTTAAAAAAATATGTTCTGCAGACTTTATCAAAGGCTGCATGTAGATTACTAGCCTACTGAATGAGATTTTCTGAGCACAGAATCTAGGACTATGCATTTGAATCAGTTTCCCAGGTAACTATTATGCAGACTCAAGTTTGGAAAACCACTGCCAATAGGGCAAGTGAACCAGAATGCAACCTTTTGTTAACCCCATTACACCTCCGTGAATATATCCCCTTAAAGAGACACATTTCAAAATATCTTCATCAAATAATGCCAGTGCTTCTTAACATGGTAACTGACCATTTTACAGCACCAATAATCTATGGAACCAGTGGGTATATATTGCAATGATATCACTGATGGTTTAAAAAGTATAATACTTTCTAATGTCTCACATATTTGTTACATAAATGCCAATGATCACGCAAAGTAACCAAGGCCAGATTACATACAATAAGAAGAATCATGATCTGGTGGTAAAATCACTATTATATATCAAGTAACTGCCAAAAATATAGTCAATAGAATTTTTATTATTGCCCAATGACTGTATGAGAAATGATTGCAACTGATACTCCTTCAAGTTTTAAATTTTAAATATGAATTTGATTTTTTAAAAAAGATTGAACTGTGATTGAAAATCATATATGTTGGCTGATCATATTTTCTTAAATTATATTCTTGGAAGCAGTACTTCAAACTTCATTTCTTCATCTTTCAACAAACATTTCCTAAGTGCCACTTATCAGATGCCAAGTATCAAAAAACAAATTCCCTGTACTGTCTCACAAGAGAGGAGATATATGCCTAAAGCTACTGAATGTGGCTTTAATAGAGATGTGTGCATGGTGCATTGAACTATGATCTGTGGCCAATTAGTAAAAGCTTCTATAATGTGAAACAACATGGCAGAATGTATTAAACACTATTAAACATAATGTTAATATTTTGAATGACTGCCCATGATTCTACCATCTAATAGCCATATCAGATAATAAAAGTTTCTAGTTTAAAAATATCACATTAAAAAAATATCAAAACTTTTACAATTCTTAGCATAAAAACACATGACACTACAAGTAAAACATAGATGTTTTCCTAATCTACAGCCTATATGTGTTAGTATAACTAAGCTGCATGATTTTATGAAACAACAGTCTATGGCAGAAAATCCACTGATTATAACCTCACTTGCACTAATTGAAAGAGGTCTTTAGTGAAATCAAAGGACCTGGGCCCTAGTCCTCCTCTTATCACTGACTTTCCTTGGACAATTCACTTTTCCTCCCTAAACTTCATTTTCTCATACGTAAAATGTAGAGGTCAATTAATAGCCCTCATCATTTCCGGGATCATTCCAGTGTGATGACACAGTTCCCTAGCATTTTGTCCGACTGCTCTGAGTCACTCAGATCCTCATTCCCATTGAATTGGAAGGGATTACACTCTAAGGCAGTAGCTAGTTCAGTCCACTAGCACTCACTCCTCCACTTCTACCACATTCTCCAATGTCAAGGCAACCAAGAGAGCCATGTTGTTATTCAACTGAATACTTAGCAAGGACTAATCTAGTGACACCCTTTGCAGGGTTACAGTACCACTCTCTTATTGAAGATTTCAAAAATCTCAAGGATAATTTACTGTAGGTTAATTATTATCACTAACCTGTGCTGAACTCTTTTCAAGTTTTTGGACTAAATTATCCCAGCGCTGGGCAAAGTTGTCCAGCCATGCTTCCATCTTTTGGGCTACCAATGTATTTTTCAGTGTTGAAAGAAGATCTTGGTTGAGTGAGCAGAGTTTGTCCATGGTTTGCTTTTTCTTTTCTAGATCGGCTTTTAAAACCTGTTAAAACAAGGAAGAACACAGACAAAGCCTAGGTTACATTTTACGAAACACTATAGTTCAATTTGCTTTTGCATGCATTTTCTCATTTCTATAGATATGGAAAGATTATAATTATGCCTGCAAAAGATCGAGAGTTCATAAAAATATAAGTAGAAAATTATAATCCAAATAATGTTCCCAAGAAGCTTGAAGAGAAATAAAAGTCAGATGTAGAATAAACACCTCGTTGAGGCACTTACGAACTACCTTAACATTTTTGAAGAACTGCCAAGTAAAAATGTAGCATTGCTTCAAAAGGCAAAACAGATCAACATATGGAAATTACTTTTTAACATTTGGAGGTGTTCTAAAGTGAAAGGCATGGCTCTTGGACGTTAGTGAATTCCTTTGTAATTTCTGATAGAATTCAAATAAAATATCACATGCCAGGAGTCCTGAAGAAAAGATGGTGAACTGAGATGAGCATGGCTAAGGGGCCTTCCCAATATGAAATGCTGTGATTATTTGAATAGATTTGCAATAGTATTTATTTCTATGATTTTTACATTCTTTTCATTATTTGGATACAAAAACCTTGCTATTCAGCTTACTGACTTTTTCATTTTTTAGCATCTGTTATTAACTTTCAGCTATTTGAGTAATTATCTTCTAAAGCTAATTTTAGAGCCCATTAGGTAATAGAACTAAGTAATTGAGTATAACACAAATCCTTTGGAACCACTTTGCCTGTTTACTAAATGCTTATGTGTTTTATGAAGTATTTTTATACCATTCATATTTCCAAAGTTCCTGGGAGCTACGGAGGGTTACGCATGTCATTTGGTTGATAGAGAATGAATAAACAAAGTGGCTTGTGTGAAATCAGTATATCAGGGCTGTTTATTCTTTCATTTTGCCCATTAAGGTCAACCTATGCTTTGGGAAATCCCATTTCTGTCTCCCAAATGCTAGTCCCTGATGTAATTTGTAAACACAGAGTAAGAAGAAAGAAAGGAGAGAATTATTTTATGGCCCCTTTACAATCCCCTCTTTTTGGCAGTAGCAAGTACAATGAACATAAACTAAGCTGTGAGACCTGTCTTTCCAAAATAAATGCAAATTTATTTAAGAACAACTAACATTGCACATGGCAAAGAAATGAGTATGAAACAGATGTCCCAACTGCTCATGAACCGAAGTGTCATCGACAGGGAGAAATCATTACACACACACACCCCCGCAAAGGACACTTCATGTAGTTCATTTTGGCATGCCACCTGCATTGATAGCTCTTAACTGCAGACTGCTCCGGTGTCTCCTTCAATTAGTTCATCCTTTTCTCAGAATCTACTTCACCTGGTGTTCTTTATATTGCAGTCTTACTGCACGCCATTTTTAAGGAATAAAAGCAAGTTTTGAAATGAATTTCCAGTTTCTCCTCAATAATTGTTTGTTTCACTATTTTTTCTAAGTCTGAAAGAATGCAAGAGACCAAAATATGAATTAAGATATATAAGCTGAATCTGAAGAAGGGGAAACCATTTGCGTTGGAAATTTATGGGTAGTCTCATGTTACCTAAAAAGATTTTCTTAGATGATCTATAAAAGTAATTGGATACCCAAAGAGATTTAGTGGCAAATGAAACGAAGCCTCCTGTGTTAACATTAAACAAAATGAAGAAGCACTTAGCGGGGCGTGGAGGGGGGATGAATTGGGAGATTGGGATTGACATATATACACTACTATGTATAAAATAGATAACTAATAAGAACCTGCTGTATAAAAAATAAATAAAATAAAATAAAATTCAAAAAAAGAAGCACTTAGTGAACATTACAAAAATAAAGGGGAAATTCGTCATTAAGGAATACAATTAGGGGAAATAACTCAAGGTAAAATAAAAACAGCATTATTATAAAACTGTGGAATTATCAAATCAATATATTTTTCCCTAAATCTGTATGACAAAAACACTGTACTAACCAAGGCTTCTATCTAGTAAATTCTAGATCTGTGTTTGTCAAATGGTGATGGCAGGATAGTAGTTCTACCTCAGTTTGTTTCCCCTTGTTGGCTCTGGGCCAAGCTCTCTCTTTCTCTCCCAATCTTTCTTCGTCTTATAACCTCCCAGTTCCTGAAGTACTCTCCCACCATAACTAAGAGAGGGAGAAAACAGGAAATCCATGGTGGTGCCTGATACATTGCATCATAGTAATGAATTGTCTTCTCCCATCTATCCTTGGAGAGCAATTATTTTAAGCTTGGATTTTGTGTGTGTATATCAAATAATTATGATTTAATTGTTACTAATACTTAGAGTATAAAAAAAGATGTCTTTCTGCATATCAAGAATTGATTACAGATCTTTGACTGCCAGAGAACCAGAGAGTTCTAGAAAACTCAGGAGGCAAAAAGAAGGTCTAGAAAACATGTACAAGGCAGAGGTCAGATAGGATTTTAAAAGAAGAAATATAATTTATTTTCATAGAAGTGAGGCACCTAGACATACCTCCCAAGGTAAGCAGGAAAGTACAGCCAATAAATCAGATTTGGACAGCAGTAGAAATGGGCAAGAAACAGATAAGCTGCTCAAGAAGACGGAATAAACATGTTCTAACTGGTCAAGGTTAGATGATTTGAAGTGAAAAGAGAATGTACACTTACAAAAGGCCCAGAAAGTCTTCACCCTATTCTCATCAGACGTATGCTTCAGAGAGTAATGCCAAGACAATTTCTCTTAAACTGGCAACACTGAATTCTGTACCTATTTTATGTGTAGTTATTTGTCCATATGTAAGAAGTACTGTAATTCTTTCTAATCACCTGTTGCTGTATTTAGGTACACTGATCGACTGTGGGGGCTTCTCAGCTTGAGGGAACGTCAGAAATCACCAGGAAGGCTTGTTAACTGGCAGAATGCTGGGGCCTACACTTCCAGAGTTTCTGAATCAGTAGGTCTGGGATGGGGCCTAAGAATTTGCATTTCTAACAAGTTCCCAGGTGATGCTGCTAGTCTAAGGACCACACTTTGAGAACCACTGATACTATCTGGATGAATTCTTTGAGGGTGATCACAGGAGATGAGGTCAAGGTAGCAAGTCCTAGTGAAACAGCACTGTCAACGGGGACTTGCCAAGCTCCCATAGGCACTCTGCCCCTGCCATCTGATCTCACAGACACTTGATAGTGACCTAATTCCACAGTACTCCTGCAGCCCCTGCACACCATCCTCTCTTTTGTCAAGTTTCCCAGAGTTGTCCTGCCCTGGCAGACGCCACGAATCCTCACAGTAACAGTACTCTTCCCCAGGAACATATTTCTTGGAGGTTTGGGCCTTCCCATGATAACCTACTTGATTCTACAAGTCTTAGAATTCACCTCAGTTTCTTCTGTCCTTTTCTTTTTATTCTTTACACCAAATAAAACCTCAATTTTGATGATAGAAAAATAATAGACTGACATGATTTGGACAAAATGATGTAACAGGAAGAATGAAATACGTGACTCCTCATCCCCCACCTCAAATGAAAAGTAGGAGAAAATCCCATAGGTTATTAGGGATAATATTTCAAAACAAATTACACTGATTGTAAATAAAAGAGAGTTTTACCATACAGTATATATACCTAGGTATGTAGTAGGAAATGGTGACAGATGGTACCTGTTTTGGGTCTCAGATTGTGACATATTTTAATGAACATTAAATTCTTATTCACTGCCTGAGTCAGCAGGGGAATTTTACCTCAAATTCTAGACCAGCTGTCAGGTTTTGTTAATTGGTTGAAACTATCAAATGGTAAGACTTATACAAAACATATTTTCATTTTATTCACAAGTAAGGTGACATAATTTGAATTTTAATCATATTGGAAAATTATTGAGACTTTGATAAGAGAGCATTTTCATGGCCCTGAAGCTAGTAACGTCTTTTTTTTTTTTTTTTTTGCGGTACGCGGGCCTCTCTCACTGCCGTGGCCTCTCCCGTTGCGGAGCACAGGCTCCGGACGCGCATGCTCAGTGGCCATGGCTCACGGGCCTAGCTGCTCCATGGCACGTGGGATCTTCCCAGACCTGGGCACGAACCCGTGTCCCCTGCAACGGTAGGCAGACTCTCAACCACTGCACCACCAGGGAAGCCCTAGTAACGTCTTTTACTTACAAAAATGTCAACAGAGTGGCACATGATTGAAAAAAAAATTTTCAACTGCAGTTATTTTCTGTCAAGGAATCAAATGTGATGAGGAGTTCTGAAATAGCTTAAAAGTCTTGGACCTGGGTCTGGATATCTTGGTGCTCATTTTAACTCTACCACTAATCTTCTGTGATACTGTATCTGTGCCATGTGTTTTCTCCTGAGCCTCAATTTCCTCTTCTAAAATAACCTAGTCTGTCTCCTCGTTTTCATGCCCAGTGCTTCTTAGTTCAGTTCTTCTAATTGGCCTCCTTACTACCAAAAGTCTTACTACTAAAGAGCATTCCAAAAATGTAAACATGATTGTTATTCAACTCCCAATGGCTCCCCACTAGTTGAAGAACAAATTACAAATGTGATCATTGATATTTTTGCACTGTTTGAAACATAGATTACTTTTCTAAAATCTGTCTTTAGTAGTCACATCACTCAAAAAAACATACCTTCTGTGAGGAATGATTTCCTATCAACAATAAGCTAGCGTGTAATAACAAGTAATATCTACGTGAATCTATCTTAAATTAAAAGCCTACACAGGGGAAGGAGCTTCAAGATGGCAGAAGAGTAAGATGTGGAGATCACCTTCCTCCCCACAAATAAATCAGAAATACATCTACATGTGGAACGACTCCTACAGAATACCTACTGAACGCTGACAGAAGACCACAGACCTCCTAAAAGGCAAGAAACTCCCCGTGTAACTGGATAGGGAAAAAGAAAAAAAGAATAAACAGAGACAAAGGATAGGGATGGGACCTGCACCAGTGGGAGGGAGCCGTGAAGGAGGAAAGGTTTCCACACACTAGGAAGCCCCTTCGCGGGCAGAGACTGCGGGTGGTGGAGGGGGAAAGCTTCGGAGCCGCGGAGGAAAGCGCAGCAACAGGGGTGTGGAGCAGAGAGCGGAGAGATTCCCGCACAGAGGAGCGGTGCCGACCAGCACTCACCAGCCCGAGAGGCTTGTCTGCTCACCCGCCAGGGCGGGGGGAGGGGTTGCTGGGAGCTGAGGCTCGGGATTCGGTGGGATCGCAGGGAGAGGACGGGGGTTGGCCGCGTGAACACAGCCTGAAGGGGCTAGTGCACCACAGCTAGCCGGGAGGGAGTCCGGGAAAAAGTCTGGACCTGCTGAAGAGGCAAGAGACTTTTTCTTCCCTCTTTGTTTTCTGGTGTGCGAGGAGAGGGGATTAAGAGGGCCGCTTAAAGGAGTTCCAGAGACGGGCGCAAGCCGCGGCTAAGAGCGCGGACACCAGAGACGGGCATGAGACGCTAAGGCTGCTGCTGCCGCCACCAGCCTGTGTGCAAGCACAGGTCACTCTCCACACGTCCCCTCCCGGGAGCCTGTGCAGCCCGCCACTGCCAGGGTCCCATGATCCAGGGACAAATTACCCGAGAAAACGCATGGCGCACCTCAGGCTGGTGGAAAGTCACGTAGGCTTCTGCAGCCGCAGGCTCGCCCTGCATCCCTACAGCTCCCTCCCCCCAGCCTGACTGAGCCAGAGCCTGCGAATCAGCTGCTCCTTTAACCCCGTCCTCTCTGAGCAAAGAACAGATGCCCTCAGGCGACCTACAAGCAGAGGTGAGCCCAAATCCAAAGCTGAACCCCTGGAGCTGTGCGAACAAAGGAGAGAAAGGGAAATCTCTCCCAGCAGCCTCAGGAGCAGTGGATTAAATCTCCACAATCAACTTGATGTACCCTGCATCTGTATAATACCTGAATAGACAACAAATCATCCCAAATTGAGGAGGTGGACTTTGGGAGCAACGATATATATATATATTTTTCCCTTTTTCTCTTTTTGTGAGTGTGTATGTGTATGCTTCTCTGTGTGATTTTGTCTGTATAGCTCTGCTTTTAGCATTTGTCCTAGGGTGCTGTCTGTCCTTTTTTTTTTTTTTGATTACATAAATTTTTTTTCCTTAATAATTATTTATTTTTATTTGAATAATGTTATATTATTTTATTATACTTTATTTTATCTTCTTTCTTTCTTTCTTTCTTTCTTTCTTTCTTTCTTTCTTTCTTTCTTTCTTTCTTTCTTTCTTTCTATTTTTCCTCCCTTTGATTCTGAGCCATGTGGAGGACAGGCTCTTGGTGCTCCAGCCAGGTGTTAGGGCTGTGCCACTGAGGTAGGAGAGCCAAGTTCAGGACACTGGTCCACAAGAGACCTCCCAGCTCCACGTAATATCAAACGGAAAAAATCTCCCAGAGATCTCCATCTCAACGCCATGACCCAGCTCCACTCAACGACCAGCAAGCTACAGTGTTGGATACCCTATGCCAAAGAACTAGCAAGACAGGAACACAACCCCACCCATTAGCAGAGAGGCTGCCTAAAATCATAATAAGGCCACAGACACCCCAAAACACACCACCAGACTGGGGCCTGCCCACCAGAAAGACAAGATCCAGCCTCATCCACCAGAACACAGGCACTAGTCCCCTCCACCAGGAAGCCTAGAAACCCACTGAACCAACCTTAGCCACTGGGGTCAGACACCAAAAAAACACAGAAATTATAATCCTGCAGCCTGTGAAAAGGAGACCCCAAACACAGTAAGTTAAGCAAAATAACAAGACAGAGAAACACACAGCAGGTGAAGGAGCAAGGCAAAAACCCAACAGACCTAACAACTGAAGAGGAAATAGGCAGTCTACCTGAAAAAGAAATCAGAATAATAATAGTAAAGATGATCGAAAATCTTGTAAATAGAATGGAGAAAATACAAGAAACGTTAACAAGGACCTGGAAAACTATAGAGCAAACAGAGATGAAAAACACAATAAATGAAATTTAAAATTCTCTAGAAGGGATCAATAGCAGAATAACTGAGGCAGAAGAACGGATAACTGACCTGGAAGATAAAACAGTGGAAATAACTACTGCAGAGCAGAATAAAGAAAAAAAAAAAGAAAAGAACAGAGGACAGACTCAGAGACCTCTGGGACAACATTAAATGCACCAACATTCGAATTATAGGGGTCCCAAAAGAAGAGGAGAAAAAGAAAGGGACTGAGAAAATATTTGAAGAGATTATAGTTGAAAACTTCCCTAATATGGGAAAGGAAATAGTTAATCAAGTCCAGGAAGCACAGAGAGTCCAAATATAGGATAAATCCAAGGAGAAACATGGCAAGACACATATTAATCAAACTATCAAAAATTAAATACAAAGAAAACATATTAAAAGCAGCAAGGGAAAAACAACAAGTAACACATAAAGGCATCCCCATAAGGTTACCAGCTGATCTATCAGCAGAAACTCTGCAAGCCAGAAGGGACTGGCAGGACATATTTAAAGTGATGAAAGAGGAAAAACCTGCAACCAAGATTACTCAACCCAGCAAGGATCTCATTCAGATTTGATGGAGAAATTAAAAGCTTTACAGACAAGCCAAAGCTAAGAGAATTCAGCACCACCAAAACAGCTTTACAGCAAATGCTAAAGGAACTTCTCTAGGCAGGAAACACAAGAGAAGAAAAACACCTACAAAAATAAACCCAAAACAATTAAGAAAATGGTAATAGGAACATACATATCGATAATTACCTTAAATGTAAATGGATTAAATGCTCCAACAATAAGACATAGACTGGCTGAATGGATACAAAAACAAGACCCGTATATATGGGGACTACAAGAGACCCACGTCAGACCTAGAGACACATACAGACTGAAAGTAAGGGGATGGAAAAAGATATTCCATGCAAATGCAAATCAAAAGAAAGCTGGAGTAGCAATTCTCATATCAGACCAAATAGACTTTAAAACAAAGACTATTACAAGAGACAAAGAAGGACACTACATAATGATAAAGGGATCAATCCAACAAGAATATATAACAATTGTAAATATTTATGTACCCCACATAGGAGCACCTCAATACGTAAGGAAAATACTAACAGTCATAAAAGGGGAAATCGACAGTAACACAATCATAGTAGGGGACTTTAACACCCCACTTTCACCAATGGATAGATCATCCAAAATGAAAATAAATAAGGAAACACAAACTTTAAATGATACATTAAACAAGATGGACTTAATTGATATTTATAGGACATTCCATCCAAAAACAACAGAACACACATTCTTCTCAAGTGCTCATGGAACATTCTCCAGGATAGATCATATCTTGGGTCACAAATCAAGCCTTGGTAAATTTATGAAAATTGAAATCATATCAAGTATCTTTTCTGACCGCAACACTATGAGACTAGACATCAATTACAGGAAAAAATCTGTAAGAAATATAAACACGTGGAGGCTAAACAACACACTACTTAATAACCAAGAGATCACTTAAGAAATTAAAGAGGAAATGAAAAAATAACTAGAAACAAATGACAATGAAAACACAACCACCCAAAACATATGGGATTCAGCAAAAGCAGTTCTAAGAGGGAAGTTTATAGCTATACAAGCCTACCTTACGAAACAAGAAACATCTCAAATAAACAACCTAACCTTACACCTAAAGCAATTAGAGAAAGAAGAATAAAAAAAAACCCCGAAGTTAGCAGAAGGAAAGAAATCGTAAAGATCAGATCAGAAATAAAAGAAAAAGAAATGAAGGAAACGATAGCAAAGTTCAATAAAACTAAAAGCTGGTTCTTTGAGAAGAAAAACAAAAGTGGTAAACCATTAGTCAGACTTATCAAGAAAAAAAGGGAGAAGGCTCAAATCAATAGAAATAGAAATGAAAAAGGAGAAGTAACAACTGACCCTGCAGAAATACAAAGGATCATGAGAGATTACAACAAGCAACTATATGCCAATAAAATGGAAAACCTGGAAGAAATGGACAACTTCTTAGAAATACACAACCTTCCAAGACTGAATCAGGAAAAAATACAAAATATGAACAGACCAATCACAAGCACTGAAATTGAAACTGTGATTAAAAATCTTCCAACAGCCCCGGAGGAAGATGGCGGAAGAGTAAGACGCGGAGATCACCTTCCTCCCCACAGATACATCAGAAATTCATCTACACGTGGAACAACTCCTACAGAACACCTACTGAACGCTGACAGAAGACCTCAGACCCCCCAAGAGGCAAGAAACTCCCCACATACCTGGGTAGGGCAAAAGAAAAAAAGAATAAACAGAGACAATAGGATAGGGACGGGACCCGCACCAGTGGGAGGGAGCCGTGAAGGGGGGAAGGTTTCTACACACTACAAGCCCCTTCGCGGGCGGAGACTGCAGGTGGCGGAGGGGGAAAGCTTCGGAGTAGCGGAGGAGAGCACAGCAACAGGGGTGCGGAGGGCAAAGCGGAGAGATTCTGGCACAGAGGACCGGTGCCCTCAGGCACACACCAGCCCGAGAGGCTTGTCTGCTCGGCCGCCGGGGCGGGCGGGGCTGGGAGCTGAGGCTCGGGTATCGGCTTTCAGTCGGAGCGCAGGGAGAGGACTGGGGCTGGTGGCAGGAAGAGAGCCTGAAGGGGTTAGTGCACCACGGCTAGCCCGGAGGGAGTCCGGGGAAAGGGTCTGGAGCTGCTGAAGAGGCAAGAGACTTTTTTCCCTTTTGTTTCCTGGTGCGCGAGGAGAGGGCATTAAGAGGGCTGCTTGGGGAAGCGCCGGAGACAGGCACGAGCCGCCGGTAAGGCGCGGACCTCGGAGACGGGCGTGGGCCGCCGCCGCGGCCCGCCGCCGCGGGGCCTGTGTGCGAGCGCGGGTCACTGTCCGCCCCGCCTTCCGGGGGGCCTGTGCACCCCGCCACTGCCGGGGTCCCGAGACCCGGGGACGGCTTTCCTGGGAAAGCGCACGGAGCGCCACGGGCTGCTGCAACGTCACGCCGGCCTCTGCCGCTGCAGGCCCGCCCCACACTGCGCGCCCCTCCCTCCCCTCTGCCTGAGTGAGCCAGAGCCCCCGAATTAGCGGCTCCTTTAAACCCGTCCTGTCTGAGCGAAGAACGGACGCCCTCCGGCGACCTACGCGCAGAGGCGGGGCCAGGTCCAAGGCTGAGACCCGGGAGCTGTGAGAGCAGAGACAGGGAAATCTCTCTGTGCAGCCTCGGAGGCAGCGGATTAAAGCTCCACGGTCCATTTGATGTGCCCTGCGTCTGTGGAGTGCATGAATGGACAGCGAATCATCCCAAATTGAGGAAGTGGACTTTGAGGACAAGATTTAAGACTTTCCCCCCTTTTCCTCTTTTTACAACGAATTATTCCAAATTAAGGAGGTGGACTTAGAGAGCAAGATTTCAGACTTCTCGCCCTTTTCCTCTTTTTACAACGAATTATCCCAAATTGAGGAGGTGGACTTGGAGAGCAAGATTTTTGATTTTTCCCCCTGCTCTCTTTTTGTGAATGTGTATGTGTAATCTTCTGTGTAAGATTCTCTCTGTATAGCTTTGCTTCCACCATATGTCCCAGGGTTCTATCGGTCCGTTTTTTTTTTTTCAAGAATTACTTTCTAATTTTAATAACGCTACTATATTTCATACTTTATTCTATTTTACTTTACCTGCTCTTTCTTTTTTTCCTACTTTCCCTTCCTCCCTCCCTCCCTCTGCTCCTCCTTCCCTTCTTTTTCTTTCCTCCCATCCACCCTTCTTCTTTCTACTTTCTTTTTCTTTCCTTCCTCCCTCCCTCCCTCCTGTCTTTCTTTCTTTCCTTCCTCCCTCCCTCCCTCCTTTCTTTCCTTCTTTCTTTCCATCCTTCCTCCCTCCCTCCCTCCTTTCTTTCTTCCTTCCTTCCTTCCTTCCTTTCGTCCCTTCTTCCTTTCTTTCCCTCTCTCTTTCTTTCTTCTACTAATTCTTTCTTTTTACTTTTTCTCCCTGTTATTCTGAGCCGGGTGGATGAAAGGCTCTTGGTGCTGCAGCCAGGAGCCAGTGCTGTGCCTCTGAAGTGGGAGAGCCAACTTCAGGACACGGGTCCACAAGAGATCTCCCAGCTCCACATAATATCAAGCAGTGAAAATCTCCCAGAGATCTCCATCCCAACACCAGCACCCAGCTTCAGTCAACGACCAGCAAGCTACAGTGCAGGTCACCCTATGCCAAGCAACTAGCAAGGCAGGAACACAACCCCACCCATTAGCAGAGAGGCTACCTAAAAACATAATAAGGCCATAGGCACCCCAAAACACACCACCAGACGTGGACCTGTCCACCAGAAAGACAAGATCGAGCCTCAACCACCAGAGCACAGGAATTAGTCCCCCCCACCAGGAAGCCTACACAACCTACTGAAACAACCTTAGCCACTGGGGTCAGACACCAAAAACAACGGGAACTACGAATCTGCAGCCGGCAAAAAGGAGACCCCAAACACAGTAACATAAGCAAAATGAGAAGACAGAAAAACACACAGCAGGTGAAGGAGCAAGATAAACACCTACCAGACCTAACAAATGAAGAGGTAATAGGCAGTCTACCTGAAAAAGAATTCAGAATAATGATAGTAAAGCTGATCCAACATTCTATTTCCAAGATCCATAATCTTGGAAATAGAATAGACAAAATGCAAGAAACAGTTAACAAGGACCTAGAAGAACTAAAGATGAATCAAGCATCGATTAAAAACACAATAAATGAAATGAAAAATACTCTAGATGGGATCAATAGCAGAATAACTGAGGCAGAAGAACGGATAAGTGAGGTGGAAGATAAAATAGTAGAAATAACTGATGCAGAGCAAAATAAAGAAAAAAGAATGAAAAGAACAGAGGACAGTCTCAGAGACCTCTGGGACAACATTAAACGCACCAACATTCGAATTATAGGGGTTCCAGAAGAAGAAGAGAAAAAGAAAGGGACTGAGAAAATATTTGAAGAGATTATAGTTGAAAACTTCCCCAATATGGGAAAGGAAATAGTTAATCAAGTCCAGGAGGCACAGAGAGTCCCATACAGAATAAATCCAAGGAGAAATACGCCAAGACACATATTAATCAAACTGTCAAAAATTAAACACAAAGAAATCATATTAAAAGCAGCAAGGGAAAAACAACAAATAACACACAAGGGAATCCCCATCAGGTTAACAGCTGATCTCTCAGCAGAAACTCTGCAAGCCAGAAGGGAGTGACAGGACATAATTAAAGTGATGAAGGAGAGAAACCTGCAACCAAGATTACTCTACCCAGCAAGGATCTCATTGAGATTTGATGGAGAAATTAAAACCTTTACAGACAAGCAAAAGCTGAGAGAGTTCAGCACCACCAAACCAGCTTTACAACAAATGCTAAAGGAACTTCTCTAGGCAAGAAACACAACAGAAGGAAAAGACTTACAATAACGAACCCACAGCAATTAAGGAAATGGGAATAGGAACATACATATCAATAATTACCTTAAATGTAAATGGACTAAATGCTCCCACCAAAAGACACAGAGTGGCTGAATGGATACAAAAACAAGACCCATATATATGCTGTCTACAAGAGACCCACTTCAGACCTAGAGACACATACAGATTGAAAGTAAAGGGATGGAAAAACATATTCCATGCAAATGGAAATCAAAAGAAAGCTGGAGTAGCAATTCTTATATCAGACAAAATAGACTTTAAAATAAAGACTATCAGAAGAGACAAAGAAGGACACTACATAACGATAAAGGGATCAATCCAAGAAGAAGATATAACAATTGTAAATATTTATGCACCCAACATAGGAGCACCTCAATACATAAGGCAAATACTAACAGCCATAAAAGGAGAAATCGACAGTAACACAATCATAGTAGGGGACTTTAACACCCCACTTTCACCAATGGACAGATCATCCAAAATGAAAATAAATAAGGAAACACAAGCTTTAAATGATACATTAAACGAGATGGACTTAGTTGATATTTATAGGACATTCCATCCAAAAACAACAGAATACACATTTTTCTCAAGTGCTCATGGAACATTCTCCAGGATAGATCATATCTTGGGTCACAAATCAAGCCTTGGTAAATTTAAGAAAATTGAAATTGTATCAAGTATCTTCTCCGACCACAATGCTATGAGACTAGATATCAATTACAGGAAAAGATCTGTAAAAAATACAAACACATGGAGGCTAAACAATACACTACTCAATAACGAAGTGATCACTGAAGAAATCAAAGAGGAAATTAAAAAATACCTAGAAACAAATGACAATGGAGACACGACGACCCAAAACCTATGGGACGCAGCAAAAGCAGTTCTAAGGGGGAAGTTTATAGCAATACAATCCCACCTTAAGAAACAGGAAGCATTTCGAGTAAACAACCTGACCCTGCACCTAAAGCAATTAGAGAAAGAAGAACAAAAAAACCCCAAAGCTAGCAGAAGGAAAGAAATCATAAAGATCAGATCAGAAATAAATGAAAAAGAAACGAAGGAAATGATAGCAAAGATCAACCAAACTAAAAGCTGGTTCTTTGAGAAGATAAACAAAATTGACAAACCATTAGCCAGACTCATCAAGAAAAAAAGGGAGAAGACTCAAATCAATAGAATTAGAAATGAAAAAGTAGAAGTAACAACTGACACTGCAGAAATACAAAAGATCATGAGAGATTACTATAAGCAACTCTATGCCAATAAAATGGACAACCTGGAAGAAATGGACAAATTTTTAGAAATGCACAACCTGCCAAGACTGACTCAGGAAGAAATAGAAAATATGAATAGACCAATCACAAGCACTGAAATTGAAACTGTGATTAAAAATCTTCCATCAAACAAAAGCCCAGGACCAGATGGCTTCACAGGTGAATTCTATCAAACATTTAGAGAAGAGCTAACACCTATCCTTCTCAAACTCTTCCAAAATATAGCAGAGGGAGGAACACTCCCAAACTCATTCTATGAGGCCGACATCACCTTGATACCAAAACCAGGCAAGGATGTCACAAAGAAAGAAAACTACAGGCCAATATCACTGATGAACATAGATGCAAAAATCCTCAACAAAATACTAGCAAACAGAATCCAACAGCACATTAAAAGGATCATACACCATGATCAAGTGGGGTTTATCCCAGGAATGCAAGGAATCTTCAATATACGCAAATCAATCAATGTAATACACCATATTAACAAGTTGAAGGAGAAAAACCATATGATCATCTCAATAGATGCAGAGAAAGCTTTCGACAAAATTCAACACCCATTTATGATAAAAACCCTGCAGAAAGTAGGCATAGAGGGATCTTTCCTCAACATAATAAAGGCCATATATGACAAACCCACAGCCAACATTGTCCTCAACGGTGAAAAACTGAAACCATTTCCACTAAGGTCAGGAACAAGACAAGGCTGCCCACTCTCACCACTCTTATTCAACATAGTTTTTGGAAGTTTTAGCCACAGCAATCAGAGAAGAAAAGGAAATAAAAGGAATATAAATTGGAAAAGAAGAAGTAAAGCTGTCACTGTTTGCAGATGACATGATACTATACATAGAGAATCCTAAAGATGCTACCGAAAAACTACTAGAGCTAATCAATGAATTTGGTAAAGTAGCAGGATACAAAATTAATGTACAGAAATCTCTGGCATTCCTGTACACTAATGATGAAAAATCTGAAAATGAAATCAAGAAAACACTCCCATTTACCATCGCAACAAAAAGAATAAAATATCTAGGAATAAACCTACCTAACGAGACAAAAGACCTGTATCCAGAAAATTATAAGACACTGATGAAAGAAATTAAAGATGATACAAATAGATGGAGACATACACCATGCTCCTGGATTGGAAGAATCAATATTGTCAAAATGACTCTACTACCCAAAGCAATCTACAGATTCAATGCAATCCCTATCAAACTACCACGGGCATTTTTCACAGAACTAGAACAAAAAATTTCAAAATTTGTTTGGAAAAACAAAAGGCCCCGAATAGCAAAGCAATCTGGAGAACGAAAAATGGAGCTGGAGGAATCAGGCTCCCTGACTTCAGACTATACTACAAAGCTACAGTAATTAAGACAGTCTGGTACTGGCATAAAAACAGAAAGATAGATCAGTGGATCAGGATAGAAAGCCCAGAGATAAACCCACGCACATATGGCCAACTTATCTTTGATAAAGGAGGCAGGAATGTAGAGTGGAGAAAGGACAGCCTCTTCAATAAGTGGTGCTGGGAAAACTGGACAGGGACATGTAAAAGTTTGAGATTAGATCATTCCCTAGCACCATACACAAAAATAAGCTCAAAATGGATTAAAGACTTAAATGTAGGGCCAGAAACTATCAAACTCTTAGAGGAAAACATAGGTAGAACACTCTATGACATAAATCACAGCAAGATCCTTTTGGACCCACCTCCTAGAGAAATGGAAATAAAAACAAAGATAAACAAATGGGACCTAATGAAACTTCAAAGCTTTTGCACAGCAAAGGAAACCATAAAGAAGACCAAAAGACAACCCTCAGAATGGGAGAAAATATTTGCAAATGAAGCAACTGACAAAGGATTAATCTCCAAAATTTATAAACAGCTCATGCAGCTCAATAGCAAAAAAACAAACAACCCAATCCAAAAATGGGCAGAAGACTTAAATAGGCATTTCTCCAAAGAAGATATACAGACTGCCAACAAACACATGAAAGAATGCTCAACATCATTAATCATTAGAGAAATGCAAATCAAAACTACAATGAGATATCATCTCACACCAGTCAGAATGGCCATCATCAAGAAATCTAGAAACAATAAATGCTGGAGAGGGTGTGGAGAAAAGGGAACACTCTTGCACTGCTGGTGGGAATGTGAATTGGTACAGCCACTATGGAGAACAGTATGGAGGTTCCTTAAAAAACTACAAATAGAACTACCATATGATCCAGCAATCCCACTACTGGGCATATACCCTGAGAAAACCATAATTCCAAAAGAGACATGTACCAAAATGTTCATTGCAGCTCTATTCACAATAGCCCGGAGCTGGAAACAACCTAAGTGTCCATCATCGGATGAATGGATAAAGAAGATGTGGCACATATATACAATGGAATATTACTCAGCCATAAAAAGAAACGAAACTGAGCTATTTGTAATGAGGTGGATAGACCTAGAGTCTGTCATACAGAGTGAAGTTAGAAAGAGAAAGACAAATACCGTATGCTGACACATATATACGGAATTTAAAAAAAAAAATGTCATGAAGAACCTAGGGGCAAAACGGGAATAAAGACACAGACCTACTTGAGAATGGACTTGAGGATATGAGGAGGGGGAAGGGTAAGCTGTGACAAAGCGAAAGAGAGGCATGGACATATATACACTACCAAACGTAAGGTAGATAGATAATGGGAAGCAGCCGCAGAGCACAGGGAGATCAGCTCGGTGCTTTGTGACCGCCTGGAGGGGTGGGATGGGGAGGGTGGGAGGGAGGGAGATGCATGAGGGAAGGGATGTGGGAACAGATGTATATGTATGACTGATTCACTTTGTTATAAAGCAGAAACTAATTAAAAAAAAATCTTCCAACAAACAAAAGCCCAGGACCAGATGGCTTCAAAGGTGAATTCTATCAAACATTTTAGAGAAGAGCTAACACCTATCCTTCTCAAACTCTTCCAAAATACAGCAGAGGGAGGAACACTCCCAAACTCATTCTACGAGGCCAACATCACTCTGATACCAAAACCAGACAAAGATGTCACAAAGAAAGAAAACTACAGGACAATATTACTCATGAAAATAGATGCAAAAATCCACAACAAAATACTAGCAAACCGAGTCCAACAGCACAATAAAAGGATCATACACTATGATCAAGTGGGGTTTATCCCAGGAATGCAAGGATTCTTCAATATATGCAAATCAATCAATGTGATACACCATATTAACAAATTGAAGGAGAAAACCATATGATCATCTCAATCAATGCAGAGAAAGCTGTCGACAAAATTCAACACCCATTTATGATAAAAAGCCCTCCAGAAAGTAGGTATAGAGGGAACTTTCCTCAACATAATAAAGGCCGTATATGACAAGCCACACCCAACATCGTTCTTAATGGTGAAAAACTGAAACCATTTCCACTAAGATCAGGAACAAGACAAGGTTGCCCACTCTCACCACTATTATTCAACATAGTTTTGGAAGGTTTACCCACAGCAATCAGAGAAGAAAAAGAAATAAAATGAATCCAAATCGGAAAATAAGTAAAGCTGTCACTGTTTACAGATGACATGATACTACGCATAGAGAATCCTAAAGATGCTACCAGAAAACGACTAGAGCTAATCAATGAATTTGGTAAAGTAGCAGGATACAAAATTAATGCACAGAAATACTTGCATTCCTATACACTTATGATGAAAAATCTGAAAGAGAAATTAAGAAAATACTCCCATTTACCACTGCAACAAAAAGAATAAAATATCTAGGAATAAACCTACCTAAGGAGACAAAAGACCTGTATGCAGAAAATGATAAGACACTGATGAAAGAAATTAAAGATGATACAAATACATGGAGAGGTATACCATGGTCTTGGATTGGAAGAATCAACATTGTGAAAATGACTCTACTACCCAAAGCAATCTACAGATTCAATGCAGTCCCTATCAAACTACCAATGGCATTTTTCACAGAACTAGAACAAAAAATTTCACATTTGTATGGAACCACAAAAGACCCCGAATAGCCAAAGCAATCTTGAGAACGAAAAACGGAGCTGGAGGAATCAGGCTCCCTGACTTTAGACTATACTACAAAGCTACAGTAATCAAGATACTATGGTACTGGCACAAAAACAGAAATACAGTTCAATGGAACAGGATAGAAACCCCAGAGATAAACCCACACACATATCATCACATTATCTTTGATAAAGGAGGTAAGAATATACATTAGAGAAAAGACAGCCTCTTCAATAACTGATGCTGGGAAATCTGGACAGCTACATGTAAAAGAATGAAATTAGAAACCTCCCTAACACCATACAGAAAAATAAACTCAAAATGGATTAAAGAGCTAAATGTAAGGCCAGACACCATCAAACTCTTACAGGAAAACATAGGCAGAACACTCTGTGACATAAATCACAGCAAGATCCTTTTTGACCCACCTCCTAGAGAAATGGAAATAAAAACAAAAATAAGCAAATGGGACCTAATGAAACTTATAAGCTTTTGCACAGAAAAGGAAATGATAAACAAGACAAAAAGACAACACTCAGAATGGGAGAAAATATTTGCAAATGAAGCAACGGGCAAAGGATTAATCTCCAAAACATACAAGCAACTCATGCAGCTCAATATCAAAAAAATAAAGAACGCAATCCAAAAATGGGCAGAAGACCTAAACAGACATGTCTCCAAAGAAGATATACAGATTGCCAACAAACACATAAAAGAATGGTCAACATCATTAATCATTAGAGAAATGCAAATCAAAACTACAATGAGATATCATCTCACACTGGTCAGAATGGCCATCATCAAAAAATCTACAAACAATAAAGGCTGGAGAGGGTGTGGAGAAAAGGAAACCCTCTTGCACTGTTGGTGGGAATGTATATTGCTACAGCCACTATGGAGAACAGTATGGGGGTTCCTTAAAAAACTAAAAATAGAACTACCATATGACCCAGCAATCCCACTACAGGGCATATACCCTGAAAAAAACATAATTCAAAAAGAGTCATGTACCAAAATGTTCACTGCAGCTCTATTTACAATAGCCCGGAGATGGAAGCAACCTAAGTGTCCACTGACAGATGAATGGATGAAGAAGATGTGGCACATATATACAATGGAATATTACTCAGCCATAAAAAGAAACTAAACTGAGTTATTTGTAGTGAGGTGGATGGACCCAGAGACTGTCATAAAGAGTGAAGTAAGCCAGAAAGAGAAAAACAAATACCGTATGCTAACACATATATATGGAATCTTAAAAAAAAAAAAAAAAGGTAAAAAATGGTCAGAAGAGCCTAGGGGCAAGATGGGAATAAAGATGCAGACCTACTGGAGAATGGACTTGAGGATATGGGGAGGGGGAAGGGTACGCTGGGACAAAGTGAGAGAGTGGCATGGACATATATACACTATCAAATGTAAAATAGATAGCTAGTGGGAAGCATCCGCATAGCACAGTGAGATCAGCTCAGTGATTTGTGAGGGGTGGGATAGGGAGGGTGGGTGGGAGGGAGATGCAAGAGGGAAGAGATATGGGGACATATGTATATGTATAACTGATTCACTTTGTTATAAAGCAGAAACTAAGACACCATTGTAAAGCAATTATACTCCAACAAAGATGTTAAAAAAATAAAAAAATAATAATAAAATAAAATCCATTGTTTTTAGCAAAAAAAAAAAAAACCTATAGAAAATTAGTTAACTCTGGAGCAAAAAGTGCATGATACAAATAAATATTTGGTAAAATGGTATGAATTTAACTGGGGAGATTTATTTAAGATTAGCTATAAATAAATGATTTAATTATTATGATGTATAATATATCATATCAATATAGACATAAATCGATTAATTTAGGTAAAGTTATGAAATATTATTTACAGTAGACCTTTTTTATATTAGAGTTAACATCAAGTTAGCATTTACTAGAATTGATGAAAAATCAAAAAGAAATTATGCAATATTTTATTTGAAAAATCAAGCTCTTAATATTAGATTTTGCTCTCCCTTACTGGAAAATAACAAAATTCGCAGTGGAAGAGAAGCTTTGGAGATCTTTTTTAATCCCATAATGTTCAACTCAAAATGAAATGTCTCAGTGAAGCCTGCTGTCTTCTTATTGCCAAAGTTCATTAATTCCTCAAAACACACAACACAGGCACTATAATCAATGCCATTTGGTTTGCTTTAATGTTTTTCTTGTTTTCCAAACTAGGGTATAAGCCCCTTCTATGTAAGCATAATCATCTCTTGTGCTTCTCTTTATATTTCTCAGAGAATCTACTTAAGTTTACTTTAGACTCATTAGACTTATTAAACTTATGTTTACTTTAGAATTATACTGTTCAGAACTTTATGGAACATTCACAGGTACTTCTTAGTGCTACCTTTTAATTTTTAATGAAATCTTATTCCAGGTATGCTATACTTTTTCAAGAGTACAATTTTGTTTCAAAAAAATAAAGTTGAAACTTTACCTATATATTATGAAATTAATGTTTCTATCCCTCCAAAATTCATATTTTGAAGGCCTAACCTCCCAATGTGATATTAGGAGGTGGAGCTTTGGGGAGATAATTAGGCTTAGATGAGGTCATGAGAGTAAGGCCCCCATGCTAGCATTAGTGCCCTTATAAAAAGAGGAAGCGACACCAGAGCTTCCTCTATCTCACTATGTGAGGATACAGCAAGAAGGTGCTGTCTGGAAGCCAGGAAGAGGGCCCTCACCAAGAACCAAATCTTCCAGCACCTTGATCTTGTGCTTCCCAGCTTCCAGCATTGTAAGAAATAAATATCTACTGTTAAGCCACCAGTCTGTGGCATTTTGTTATAACAGCCCAAGCAGACTAAGTCAGGAACTGGGACCAAGAACTGGTGCGCTCTTGTAACAAATACCTGAAAATGCAGAAACAGCTTTGGACTGGTTAATGGGTAGAGGCTGGAAAAGTTTTGAGGTGCATGTTAGAAAAAGCCAAGATTGCCATGAAGATACTCTAAAGGGTAATTCTGGTGAGGACTCAGAAAAGAGAAGAGCTGGAAAGAAAGTTTCCATCTTTTTAGAGAATACATAAATAATCATGAACAGAATGTTGGTATAAATATGGATGGTAAAGGCCATTCTGATGAAGTCTCAGATGGAAAGAAGGAACATATTGGACAAAGGAGACGATCCTTGTTATAAAGTTGCAAAGAACTTGACTGAACTGTGTTAATGTTCTATTATTTTGTGGAAGGTAGAACTTGTGAGTGATGAAATTGGATATTTACCTAAGAAATTTGATGTCTTTAGGAGATATCTAAGCCAAGTGTGGAAGGAACAGCATGCTTTCTCCTGAATGCTTATGGTAAAATGCAAGAAGAGAGAAACTGACTGAAGAAGGAACTGTTAAGCAAAAAGGAACCAGAACTCGTGGATTTGGAAAATTCTCAGCCTATACATATTACAAAAAAATGAGAAAGCACAGTTCAGAAGAGAACAGTAAGGGTGTGGTTGATTCACCATTTGATAAGGAGATTAGTGTGCGTGTGAACCAGAGACCTAATCAGACATCTCATCAGAAGCCCGGGATACAGATGGGATATACCAGCAGAAACTGCCAGCTGGGACTAATGGAAACAAAGAAAACTGGATGGATTGAAGGAAGGCTGTGAACATGTGCTATTCCTTAAGAAGAGGGAACAACAATAAAGGTGATTCAGAGATCATCAGAGCTGCCACCCCCACCACAGGCCCAGGAGGTGGGGCTAGTTCCTCCTGGGCTTCAAAGGGTGGGGCCACCTCTCAAGTTTGGGATGCCCCCACCCAGTGCCTCAGGAGCAGCCACCACAGGGAGTCCTGTAGGTGGGGCTGCTGCAGAGAGCCATGGGGGCAAGAAGTGCCCTGTGAAGCTGAAGAGGCAAGGCCACCTTGTGGAATCATGGGGGTGATGTTGCCACTCCAGTGCTCCTGCAGCACAGAGCATCATTCTAAAGCAGGTTATTCTCATACCTTAAGATCTAACAGAATTGTTCTTACTATGCTTTAGACTTATTTGGGGCCCGTCACCCCTTCCTTCTTTCCTATTTCTTCCTTTTAGAATGGGAATACCTATCCTATACCTGTCACACCACTGTATTTTGGAAGCACATAACTAGTCTGGTTTCACAGGTTCACTGTTGGACAACTCGGCCTCAGGATGAATTATACCTGGAGTCTTATTCATATCTGATTTAGATGATGATGAGACTTAGGACTTCACACTGTACACTGTAGAGATGATGTTGGAACCAGTTAAAACTTTTGAGGCTATTCGTACGGAATGAATGTATTTTGCATGTGAAAAAGACATGGATTTTGGGAGTCCAGGGGTGAAATGATATGGACTAAATGATTGTGTCCCCACAAAATTTATACGTTGAAATCCTACCCCCCCAATGGTATTAGGACACTGGGCCTTCCTTCGGGAGGTAATTAGGTTTAGATGGGGTTATGATGGTGAAGCTCCCATGCTGGGATTCATGGCCTTATAAGAAGAGGCAGAGACACTAGAGTTTCTGTTTACACTATGTGAGGAGGGCAGCCCCAGCTCACTACAATATTATACCTTTCCCTATTTTAATTAAGAACAGTAACAATATGGTATAATTGAATAGACTGATCTAAGCAAGAACAATGAATATTTCATTTAAGATTTGAAGGAATAGAAAGACCAAATAATGATGTTAGTATAAGCTATCGGGTTGTTTTTTTTTTAAAGACTATTGAAAGCTAAAAAATACATACAGCCAGTTTTTGAAGACTTGATAACATTTCACTTTGCTCCTTAAAGCCAGTTGTGTGAATCTTGTTCACTGCATCTTCTTTTTCTGAAAGCCATGCACTAAAAAGGCACTGAAAGAAATCAAATAATTCCAAAAGAGAAAAAAAGTAATTATTAAAGTACATCATTATATTTTTTCATTTATCCATTTAATATCTCTCCATGACTTTCACTGATATAATATCCCCCACATGAGTTACCTGTTCTTCAGTAAAACGTTGCCATTTTAGAAGAATGTCTTGTAAAAGAACCCAGCGATCTTCTGTCCACCTACAGATGTTTGCCCACCGATCTCCCAGTACCTGGGGAAGAGAAAACCCACCACAACATCAGCAAACAATTAATTGTTAACTGAATTTTATTAAAAATGGCATGAATGATTCATAAAAGTATCTAACTTTGAGCCTCCTATTTATACCAGGAGTTGTAAAGAACACCCTGCCAGCTTCTGCTTATAATTAGATAAACACTGTGCCTTTCGTCGTCAGATTAGTTCACTCTTTCTTTCACCTTACATTGAAAAGCAAAGATACTTACAAGAAGTCTGAAGCAGATATTACACCACTATTTGAAACGTCTCCACAGTAAATGCAAGCAAAAATATAAATGTAGAATTAAAGAGGATTTTCCATTGATAATATGTGTAATGTGTATCTCTCTTAGGTCTGAAAATACATCACAAAGAATAAAAGTCTGACTACTAAGTAAGATGTCGAAAAAAGACTCTCATTTGAAGCAATCTTGTATAATTTGAATTGCTTAATGTCCTGATTGTAGAAGAAAATTAGTAGTGACTTAACATCATATCCACATGTGAATTTTTAAAGTTAACTGGATTATTATTACAAAGTATTTAAATTCACTATTTCTCTAAACTATTCTAGTAAGAAAACTGTAATATTTCCTGAATAATAGTTACCCTATCTTTAGCATGTCACTAATATCTATATGCACACACTGTTTTAATATGTAATATAAACCAAGCACCAATGGTTTTTAGATGGAAAAAATATGTTGTGATGATTTCTGCGTAAAGGGAGTGTTTTAAGAAAAGAAATATATCATTAATTTCAACTCCATTAGGATACACTTCAGAGACAGAATTTCAACTTTTTTGACTTTCTCATAAATAATAGAATTATTTTCCCATAGATATTGGATCTCTAGACCTAAAAGTATCTCAAAATATGGACGTCTTATTTTGTATAGAATTACAGCTAGAAAAAATGTTTGTAACTCGTAGTTTTTACAAATATACTCAAGTATCTAAGACAAGCCTGATCATAATTTCTACCTTACTTGATGCTACATGTTTGGATTGATCCACCTAGAAAATTTTGATAAATGATTCAAATAATACATGTGTAATAAGCATCATGGCAAAAACCATCTATTCCTAATTAATTCAGAGACCTACCTAATTTTTTTAAAATGTGTTTAATCTAACATCTTTTCAAAAAGGGAGTCTCATACATGGGTAAGGAGTAGGCAATAAACATTTTACTACAATATTAAAATGATCATGGACTCATATGAAGCTCAGTCACAGGTGAGTTTTCAATTTTTCTTTAGAAATGTCAATAAAAATGTTATTGCTTTCAGCATAATGTAACTGATTTTTGTATTTTTTATAGTTTCATTCTCTACTCTATTCCTTTTGAATTACGTTAGTTATGGCAGAAGCCATAGCACTGGAATAGTGATGCAAGATAACCACAGGGAATGTGCTAACGTAACTCAATGAATTCAATATTAGCCATTTAATTATTACAATCAAACATTTGGGTTTTTTTCCTAAAACATATTAGAAGTTCTTTTAGTGAACTTCCTAGTTACCATATCAGGATGCATCAGATAAAATGGCATGTAACATACCTGTTAATGGATTAGTTGTGAAAAAACTAGCTTCAAAGAGAGAAAATCTCACTCCTTAGCCATAAACTACATCATCTGCCTGATTTTATGATGCAGATATAAAAGGCTAAATTGTGGGATGTATATTGCAGGGCTCCAACCTCAGAGGAGATGGGTGTCAAGGGGGTAAGAGATAAACTCATACTGTAGGTAGCACCACCTTCATAAATGAAAGAAAATCAACTAAGGCGTCCAAATAGGTATAACATCTACTCTCTAGTGCTACAAGACACACAAAGGTAGTGTCCACTGAAGTAGCATCTTAGGTTTGTAATAGATGGATGATTATAATTTATTAATTTTAGTAGGACATCATATAAAACAAATCCACATAAAGACCTCTATACTAGATTGCTTAAGATTAAATTTATAGAAACTCCAAAATATATTGTGATACACTATATACTACAGTTTTTTTCATGATATGAATGAGTTATAAAAAAATAATAAATATTATTTTAGGTACAGAGTCAACCTAGTTAAAAAAACTATTTTAAGAATATTATTTCTGTCAACAGATGAATAGATAATGAAATTCTTCCTTTTGCAACAACATGGATAGGCTTGGAGGGCATTATGCTAAATGAAATAAGTCAAAGAAAGACAAATACTGTATGATATCACTTATATGTGTACTCTAAAAAATACATAAAACTAGTGAATTTAACAAAAAAGACGCAGACTCATAGATATAGAGAACAAACTAGTGTTTACCAGTGGGGAGAGGGGAAGGGCATTATAGGGGTAGGGGATTAAAAGGTACAAACTATTAGGTATAAAATAAGCTACAGGGATATATTGTACAAAACAGGGAATACAGCCAGTACTTTATAATAAATATAAATGGAGTATAACCTTTAAAATTGTGAATCACTATACTGTACAACTGTAACTTACATATTATTGTACATCAACTATACTTCAATAAAAAAGGAAGAAAAAAAGATTAGTATTAAAAGTGACCTTTGTATTCAAATAATCATAATAGATAACTGATAATTCATTGAAGCAGGTTTATAATTCAGTCAATATTTAACTAATAGTTAATGATAAGCTCCAATTCATTCATTCACCAATCATGAATTTATTTAAGTAACAAATATTTATTGAACATAAACTATGTGCCCAAAATTAACAGAATAAAGATGTTATGGACTGAATTGTGTCTGCCTAAAATTCATATGTTAAAGCCCTATTGCCCTCTACCCCAGCATGTGACTGTATTAGAAGACAGGACCTTGATAGGCAGGGCCTTTAAAGAGGGCTTTTAAATTAAAATGAGGCTGTTAGGGTGGGCTCTAATTCAATCTGACAAATGTCCTTATAAGAAGAGGAAATCTGGATACACAGAAAGACACTACGGATGTGCTAACACAGAGGAGAGACCATGTGCGGACAATGAGAAGGCTGCCGTCTGCAAGCCAAGGAGAGAGGCCTCAAAAAACCAAACCTGCCAATACTTTGATCTTAGACTTCTAGACTCCAGAACTGTGAGAAAATATATTTCTGTTGTTTAGGGCATCCAATCTCTGGCATTTTGTCATGGCACAGCTAACAAACTACATAAGACAAATTTAAGAGAGGCTGATTCCATGGCACTGCAAAATGTCTCACAAAACTAAAGTTGTTACAGGTAAAGATGTACATATTACCATGGGAAAATTCTAGAGAATACATTTCAATTACTAGAGTAAAATGAATTTAAATTGTTCAAATGGAGCAGAGTTTTAATAATGTATTGTGACAACTTCTCAAATACAAGTATGCTATCACTTTGTGATTTTGTATCTTATGTGGGGAAGATAAAAATATCTAGAGCCAAACCACTTGGATTCAAGTCTTAGGTCAATCAATTGCTTGGATTACCAATGTGTGTATGTCTTTTCAAATTACGAAAACATTTTAAATCCATAACTTCTTGTAATAATACCAGCAATTCTTTATCTCTCCCTGCTCAATGAAATCAAGTGGCTTTTTCAAGAAATTTATGGCTAAATAATTCAATGTCTCTCAAAGAAAATAATCATACCAACCACTTAAAGAATTGCTTCAAATATTAAACAAGATCATGTACTGAAAAGCAGTTTTAATTTGAACTGAGTTATACAAGTGTCGGTGGTTATTTACATTTTGCTTGATCATAGTATTTATATCGAACCTTCTATGAACCACCAAGGTGAACTATTTTACTCACTCTAGAAAAGTACGTATTAAATCTTTACAGATAGACCTTTAAATTCCAGTATATTCTTTTTTAAACATTTCCAACACAAGAGAGCATACATATCCTTCAGTAACACATTCTACTGCCTAAATCTATCTTACTCTCAGAACAATCTCAATGAACTGAATCTAAGTCTCTTCTGTTACAATGTAAGCATGGTTCTTTTTACTGGTCTCAGTGAAATTAGATAACCAAATTAGAAATTGCTTGCTCATATGCTGTACATGTCTGCCCACAGGTAGATTTTTGCAATGCCATATGCACAAATATAAATAGATGTACACAGTGCTTGAATTTATAGATTTACCTGTTTATCACTTAGAAATGCTGACCTTAATTTGAATTACAAAGGATGGAACTAAGCAATTGTTGGATTATCAGTCAGCTTTTATAATCACTCAGATGCTAGTACCTATCACTGCCTGAATGGATGTAACCACACTGTTAGACAACTACAAGAGATTGGATCAAATGGAATTGACAGGAAGCTAAAAAACTTTTTTTAAATCACTATATTAGGATTAGAAATCTCTTCTCTAGAGAAAAAAAATCAGTCTTTCTCTGAGTTTCCATTTAAGTATATGAATCCCTTGAGCTTTTCGGAATAATGCATATTTTTGTAAGCTAGGTAGGCATTATGCACATAAATGAAAAATGAATTATAATGTCTCATGAAGTGATAAGAAGAAATTAATTTGTATTTATGTCCTCATTTTGTCTCAGCAGTAAGAGAAGCAAAAGGTCAGTTCACTTACTCTAACACATTTTCATGGACTAAATCACAACTCCATTATCATCTAGGCTCACATCCGCAATGGGGAGGATTTTTCCCTCCCATTTAATTCACATCTCATATTGTTATACATGCCAGGGACATTTCTCATCTGAATTCATTTGTTTGGTTGAGTTGGTTTTTCAAAGCAAAAGTGAAAAATGGCTATCAAAAGAACATTTGGATAAAAGCAAGTAAGGAAAATTTGACAAGCCTGAGAGGTAAAACTTAAGTACCTTGACCCTTGAATTTATTGAAGCCAGTGATAGGAAGTGAAAGCTAAACTGCATCCAGCAAGATTGGCATTGAGACAAAGTGTCCCCAAGAGTATGTCCACTAAGGAAGAAACAATTATGTGCCATGGACCACACAATGCAGCAGCAACTGAGATTTATAAGAGAGGGAGGCAGCAGGCAGCAAGCAACCCATCTCCTTTTATTGTAGTTTCAGACCCTGAAATGTACTCCTCAGCTAAATGAATTTTATGTGTAATGAGCCATCTGAAAAATAATTTATTTCTTGCTCTTTCTTACTTTATAAACAACTATACAGTTAAAAAGGATTAGCAACTTCATCTTACTGACGGTGAAATGGAAATAACATCAAATAACGTGTTGAAAGAAATAAAGCACCCATTATGAGGCTAGAAATGGGGCAGAGTATTACTGACTAATGTTTAGCCAAGTCTATGATTTGGCTAAACATGTTTTTTACAAACTGCTAACTGAAGCAGTATACTATAAAACTGTGTGTCTTAAAGCTTCACTGTCTAACGTATGGTCCAGGGTGGAAAAACATCTTGTGATGTATTAGGGAACACTTACTGGAGGTTTCTCTGAAAATATCATTTTTACGTCTGTTTAAATGATCCTGTACTAACTCCTGACTGAATTCAAGGAACTCCTGTCACTTCTAATGGTGCAGTTTACAGATGAGGAAACTGACACTCAGATGGGTTAAGTAACTTATCTAAGGCCAGAGAGGACAAAGGATTGAGTATCTGGGATTTGACCTCAGATCTGTCTGGCTACACGTCCATGCTCTTTCACAATGCCATTCACTCAATAGAGCATTCAACATAATATATATATATATATATATATATATATATATATATATATATATATATATATATATATATGCCTTGTGATTTGTGCTACAAAGCATACAGTGAGATATACAGATGCTGAATCCTTTTTGAGTCTTTTCATATTTAATTTTAGCAGGAGTTTCACTAGATTTAACTAAATATTTTATCTAACCTACTTGACAAAGATTTGAAGCCTCCTGTTACAATTTGATCTAAAAACATTTTTGACATTTTAACTGCGTATTTGTTTAAAATGTGTTTTAAAAATCAAAAATACTTACACTTCTAGATCAAGAACATGTGCTCTTTGCAAGGACTTATTTTTAAAAGGTAAATATGACTGTCTGATTCCTTCATGAAATTCTGCCTTAGTGATCATGCTAAAAGCGTAGTGAGATTTTTAACTTCAAGAAGCATCTTCTTCTGTGCTATGAGAATCAGTTCCATGTATTATTTATTTTTATGAGTTTATAAAGTGCTAATGAATAAATCTGGAAAGGCCCTATTGTTGTTGTTGCTGTTATTATTTGCAGGCTATTATTTAATGTTCTGTGGCAGCTTAATAAACTCTATACTCTCCAGCTCCCACCAGTCTATTCAATTGGGATACCAGAAAATAAAGAGCAGGAGTCCTAAGGAGCGTTCCAAGCATGACAGTGTTCTTTCCAGCATTCATCACATTCCCAGGCATTCCTTGGTAGCTTGAAGTTTTACTGTTCCTTACTGTTTTATGCCTCCAAGTCTCTGAACTTCTTGAGGAGGGCCCCCCCCCTTACCCTTGTGCTTAATGTCTCGTGTAGTAATACATGCATTTCACATAGTATATGAATGTCTCAAAGCTGAATACCACCACTGTAGTTATCAATACAGGGCTTTTCTCCCAAGTAGTGTCTTAAAACCCCCCTTTATTTCCCTTTCTTCTTCATTAAATACCTGTCTACCAGTATTTTATGGTAATGGCATGGCTATTTGTGGTGAATTTCAAGACCCATAGGAGATGAGAGTCACATGTGAATTCCTTGTACCCTCTACCTCAAATTCTAAATCTTTAATACTTAAAATGGGCATTAGCTATATAGCAGAATCTCTGAATCTACTAACCCACTACAAACCACTAGGTTTAAAGTACAGACAACCTGAATTCTTGTCCCAGCTCAACTGTTGCCCAACTTGGTAATATCTGTCAACTAACTCTTATTTAATCTTGCCATGGTTTAGCTGCGCCACTAGTGACATGGATATAACAGTACCTGCTTCATACCCTCCTAGCCAGGTCACTGCTAGGGTCAGGTCAACAAATATGAAATTGTTCTGGAAACTGTGATGAATTATTGACATGCTTGTAAATGGTAAGGATTTAGAACTCAGTTCCTGGAAAATCAGCTTTTGTTTCCAGATGTGATAAATCTACAGCATAAAAGGCTTTTAATACAGAATACACTGAAACATTTCAGCATGATATTAACTTTACTAGATTTTTGTATTTTACCTATAGTCTAATAAGGCTTATGCTTTGTACAACAGTTGAAAATCTTTTACTTTTGCATTTCTGAACCAGGAGCGTTTTCCATTACGTGCCTTGTTTATAACCAAGTAAGTGGAAAACGTATCCCTCTATGTTCCATTTTAACTCTTGGCATTGAAATATTCCATCTATAAGAAATCACACATTCCAATGTGTATACATAATAAAATGCACAAAATAATCTAGGTGTAAGAGGATGGGAAAGTGATGGGGATTGTAGCTAAATGGAGAGTTCATGGTAAAGTGGGCAGAGCTATTCAATTCCTACTGAGGTTAATATGCAGGAAAACAGACCTAGGATCATCGAATCACTTGCTTTTCCCAAAGAGGCTAGAAATTCATAGTTTTATATTACATTTCCTAAATTTCAATAATAAATATATTATTAAATACCATGTGGACTGAATATGAATATATTTGTAATTTTATTGGGGCATAATTGCTTTACAATGGTGTGTTAGTTTCTGCTTTATAACGAAGTGAATCAGCTATACATATACATACATCCCCATATCTCCTCCCTCTTGCATCTCCCTCCCACCCTCCCTATCCCACCCCTCTAGGTGGTCACAAATCACCGAGCTGATCTCCCTGTGCTATGTGGCTGCTTCCCACTAGCTATGGATTTTACATTTGGAAGTGTATATATGTCCATGCCACTCTCTCACTTTGTCACAGCTTACCCTTCCCCCTCCCATATCCTCAGTAGACAAATTCCTAGAAAGACAAAAGCTACTCAAACTGACAAAAAGGGAAAATCTGGAAAATGGAGGTAAAATATTTTAAAAAATGGAAATCAAAAATAGAAAGTCTTATGTCTATTAAATATATTAAATTCTCATTTAAAACTTCCCCCATAAAAAAAAATCCAGGCATGAATGGCAAATTTCCAAGCCTGCATAATCAGGTACTTAAACCCAGCAAGCATATCATAAGAATGGAAAATAGGCCAATCTCTTTCATGGACACAATGGAAAAACTCTAAATCAAATGTTAACAAATGGTAGCAAAAAAAAATCTAGCAATAAATTAAAAGGGTTATACATATCATCCATGTTTGGTTTATCTCAGAAATGCAAGGCTATTTTAACATTAGAAAATGAAGCAATGTGATTTTACATATTAATAGAATAAGGGAGAAAGCTAATATGATTGTCTCAAGTTATCCCGAAAAAAAAGTTTGATAAAATTGAGCACCCAGTAATAACAAAACCTCTTAGAACACTAGGAATAAAAAGCATCTACAACAAGCCTACAGGAAATATCATACTTTACAGGTGATTTACTAAAAGCCTCACCTCCGAGAGCTAAAATGAGAAACAGATATCAATAATAATCTCACTGTACTAGAGTATGCAGCACAAAAATAAAAGAAAATTTAATAAAATGAATGATTGGAAAGGGAGAAATAAAACTGACATTAATCACAAACCACCTGGATATGTACATCTGAGTGATACTACAGATAAACTACTCAAGTTAATAAGCAAAGTAAGCATGATCTCTGGATACAAGGCCAAGGAATAAAAATCAAGGTGTACTTCTCAATATCAGCAACAAAAAATAAAAAATGAAAAACTTTAAAAGATACCATTTATAACAAGAGCAAAACTATCAAAAACCTAGTAATAAACTGCATAAAAAGTCTAAGACTCACTATCATGAAAACCACAAAAACATTATTTAGAGAAAATAAAGACCTAGATAAATGGAAGACTATTTCATATTCATGAACTGAAATACTTTACATAATAAAGATATTAATTTACTACAAATTGATCTATATATTCAGTGAAATCCAATTAAAACCAAAGCAGTTGTGTTTTCCTTTTTTGTTTTTTTTTTGAGGGGGTGGTGACAAGCTGATTCTAAAATTTATTTGGAAAGCAAATGAATAAAAGTAGCAACATAACATTTAAAAAGGAGAAAATAAATATGAAGGGCTTACACAGGCCAAGACAGACTTAGTGCTCCCCTTAGCTTCCCTAAACTTTAGACTATAGGCCCCAACCTCTCTTTGCTTAGAGCACTTACTTTGGAAAGAGGATGTAAAATTTTTAATCTGCCCCTTTGAGATGTAAGTAGTCTACAACCCAAGAATATCTTTCTCAAGGACCTATTAGCCATCCCTTTGAAATGTAATTATCAAGAAAGATAGGGCCTGTCTTCCAGACTCTGTGGGAGGGTAGGAGCCTAACTTTGATAAGGGACAATTAGCAAACACAAAATAGCATAATCACATTGACCATCCAACCTCTTAATGTCCTCCAATCTTTTTATGCTAGCTCATCCCAGCACTTACAAATTCTCCCACCTTTTGTTCAGTGGAACTGAGTTCATTCTGTCTCCCCTGTTGCAACAGTCTTGATCCATAACTGCAATCATCTTGAATAAATTTTTTCTTGCCTGTTATACCATCTGGTACAATTTTTATTTTACAATACTACCAGATATTAAAATCAGTATAAATCTATAGCAATTAAGACAATGTGGCATTGACATAAGTATAGGCAAATGTACAAACAGAACTTATTAGAGGGACTTCCCTGGTGGTCCAGTGGTAAAGAATCTGCCTTCCAATGCAGGCGAAGCAGGTTCAGGCCCTGGTCAGGGAACTAAGATCCCACATGCTGCAGGGCAACTAAGCCCGTGCGTCACAACTACAGAGCCCACGTGCTCTGGAGCCCATGCGCCACAGCTAGAGAGAGAAAACCCACACACCACAACTAGAGAGAAGCCTGCACCCCGCAACAAACAGCCTGCGCCACAACGAAAGATCCTGCGTGCCACAACTAAGACCCAACACTGCCAAAAATAAATGAATGAATGAATACATACATAAATAAAATATACATACAAAAAAGGCCGAATGACTTTTTTTAAAAAAAAGAACTTATTAAATCCATAAAGTGAGCCATGCATGTATAGGCATTTGACTAAAGGTGACACTGCCGAACATTGTTTGCAATAAATCATGCTACTTCAATTGAGTCTAAATAGGAAAAATGGACATTCATCCCTTTCTCACACCATAAATACGAGATGGAATGTAATATGAAAGGTCAAAGAATAAAGTAACTATATGGCAACCCAGGAGAATATCTTCTAGGTCGTAGAGTAGGAAATGTTACTTTTAAACTCAGAACAAAAATACACTAACCATAACAGAAAATATTGAAGTGGGGTATAATGAATTTAAAACTTCTGTTTATTAAAGTAGTAATTCATTAAGGAGTAAAAAGGCAAGTTACTTAGATTAAAAAAAAAGAAAGGAAATGTGTACTACAGGTAACCAACAAAGGACTACAATCCAGAATATATATTTTGAAATAACTACAGCAAATCACTAAGAGAAATATAGACAATTCAACAGAAAAATAGGCATTTCCAAAAAGAGATCTTTCAAATAACCAGTAAACAAGTGAAAGTGTTCCACCTCATTAGTCATCAGTACATGCAAGTTAAAATGAGAAATGTCATTATACAGCCACCAGAAAGACTCAAGTTAAAAATCTGACAATTTGAAGTACTGAAGAAGATGCAGAGCAATTTGTACCTTAATTCACTACTGATGAGAGTATAAATTTATACATCAACTTTGGAAAACTCTTTGGTAATACCTATAAAGTTAAAGATACATATACTCAATGATCCAGCGATTCCAATCCTGGCTGTATATCCAATATAAAAGGCTACAAATATTCACTGAAAGATATGTACAATTATTTTCAAAGAAGAATTATTTGTAATGGTCCCAAACTGGAAACAATCCACATTTTCATAACAGTAGATTGCATAATTAAACTGTGATATAGTTATTAAAAAAGAAAATTAATGAACTAATGCTATATGCAACATGGATGAATCTCACAAACATAATGTTGAGTGGAAAAGGTCAGTTACATATATATATAAATATATATATATTTATATATATATATAATGCAATTCCATTTACATCAAGTTAAATATACAGCAAAATTAATCTGAGGTATTATAAATCAGGTTAGAGGTTACCTTTGAGGAGGTGGGACCAGTTTATGACTATGATAGGGCTTGATGGGCTTTTTGCTTGTTGGTAACATAATACTTTTTTTTTTTTTTTTTTTGCGGTACATGGGCCTCTCACTGTTGTGGCCTCTCCCGTTGTGGAGCACAGGCTCCGGACGCGCAGGCTCAGCGGCCATGGCTCACGGGCCCAGCCGCTCCGCGGCACGTGGGATCTTCCCGGACCAGGGCACAAACCCGTGTCCCCTGCATTGGCAGGCAGACTCTCAACCACTGCGCCCCCAGGTAAGCCCCATAATACCTTTTTATCTGGGTGTGGAACAATTGGGTATGCGACGTCTTCAAGCTGTAATTATGATTTGTGTACTTTTCAGAGTACTCCAATTAAAAGAACTGTGCCATAGTATAAAGTTTAGATTTTTTTCAGAGACCAACAGGGTCAGAATTCTCTTTAGATCATATGAGAACTAACACTTAATATTCATAAAGAATATTATCATTCTAACATACCTGCATATATATTCCCTCTGTAATAATCTTCTCAAGGTCATATAGTAATTTTCTCCTATGAAATTGAGAGATTAGGACAAAGCCCAGGCTGAGGTATCACACAGATCTGGGTACCAGTCCCAGCTCTGCCACTCGCAAACTACATGAACTTGGATTTAGCTTCATTATGCATAGCCTTTTTCACTTGTGAAATAGAGATAGCTTTACATACAAACTATATACAATTCTTGGAAAATAATGAGCATACAAAAGTGCTAATAATTATAATTACTGCTTCATGGGCAACGGTTGTTGACACTTGGCTTAGTGAAATTATTCCTACCACATTTAAAGTTTTTTTTATTTTAAACATGCTTTTTATTCACCAAATATAAAATTAGAAACTAGAGAGACATCAAAATATTTTCATCCGTATTCTTCTTCATAAATAACCCTTATTTCTTAATTCTATAGGATTTAACATTTCATAGCCTTTTTATTCTACCCTAATTATCCCAAAGGTACGTACTACAAACACTTTTAGTTCCATATCCCATTTGCAAGCCATTATAGACGAGGTGACATTATAGCCTTTCTGAACAATCACTTCTTAGTAGACTATTTTCCTTCCAAACAACAGAGGCATAATCAGGGTGCAGAGATAGCACGAAAAAGGGAGTGGTCATCACTATATAGAAAGACCAGCTTCACAGATGAAAATTTGAACTGAGTTTGCTACATGAAATAGGACTTTTCCAAGCAGACATGATGAAGATGAGTATTCTGAGCGACAGGAATAGCATGTACAAAGACAGTGACAGAGTACCAAAAATAGCTTGTAGGAAGAGGATGTAGGTTGAGGGATATGAGGGGTGTAAGAGGAGATAAGTATTGAGAGACAGGTGGGGGGCGTCACTTATTCACTGTAGGCCTAACTGATGAGACTCTCTAGAAGACAGAAAGTTACTTAGGATTTTAGCAGAGGAGAAACTCTATTATATAGGCTCTTGAAATTCCACACTGACTTCAATACGGAGGTTGGATTGAAGCGAGAAAAGAATGTAGGCAAGGACTTCCAGGGGTTGAAGATACGGGCTTTACTTTGGAAAACAGTAACAAGAACAAGGATGAAACACTGAATATGAGAGACAGTTAAGCAATGTTGTGAGTGATTACATTAGAGGGCCCACAAGAGATAGGAAAGGGATGTGTCTGGAATGCCTCCAGGTTTCTGGTACAGGCGTCAAGGTGAATGGCGGTGCAATAACAAAAATGGGGGAGTCAGTAAAAGAAGCAAGTTTAGAGGGAAGTAGGACACAGTGAGTTAAGTTTCACCTTGCTGTGTTTGAGGTGCATTTTGAACTTTAAGGGGTATATATCCAGCAGAAAATGGGAGAGAAGAAATTGCACTCAGGAAAAGAGGTATGGGCAGAAGACATATAGGCTTATCAACTTGTGCCTGTTTTGGATAGTACAACCTTCTGAAGTGAAACAGAGAAAATGTCTTCCTTTTTCAACAAGATAAAACTGTTCACATGTCCCTTATCTATACTTAGGTTTTTCTTAAAATTAAGTAACACCTGGTTCTACAAACATTCTTTACAGGATGTCACAATCCCCGAAAAATTCAGCTAAGATACTAAAAGTGTATTCAAACTATCACAGAACATAATTACTTGTCTTTATAATCTGGACATTGTGCCACATCCAAGATTGCACTAATTTACTAAGAATCTATATCATCTTGCTTTGATTTAATCTTAAATTTGTGTCCAAGTAACGTCGGTTAGTGTCTCTCTCTATTTCTCTCTCTCTCTCTTTCTCTCTCTCCCCCAAATATATATATATATATACACATATATATGTATATATATATACACATACATCCATATGTATGGAGAAAATGTAAATGTATATATGTACATATACATACATTTGTATAAATGGATACTTACATTTATATATAGGTTTATGTTCATATGTATGGATGGGAATTCAGATCTTTATTATCAAAAATTTAATTAACTTAAAGATACTGCTTTTTTAAATTTTTATTTATTTTTTTATACAGCAGGTTCTTATTAGTCATCAATTTTATACAAATCAGCGTATACATGTCAATCCCAATCTCCCAATTCATCACACCACCACCACCCCCGCCACCTTCCCCCCACCGGTGTCCATACGTCTGTTCTCTACATCTGTGTCTCAATTTCTGCCCTGCAAACCAGTTCATCTGTACCATTTTTCTAGGTTCCACATATATGTGTTAATATACGATATTTGTTTTTCTCTTTCTGACTTACTTCACTCTCTATGACTGTCTCTAGATTCATCCACCTCTCTACAAATGACTCAATTTTGTTCATTTTTATGGCTGAGTAATATTCCATTGCATATATGTACCACATCTTCTTTATCCATTCGTCTGCCAATGGGCATTTTGGTTGCTTCCACGACCTGGCTATTGTAAATAGCGCTGCAATGAATATTGGGGTGCATGTGTCTATTTGAATTATGGTTTTCTCTGGGTATATGCCCAGTAGTGGGAATGCTGGGTCATATGGTAGTTCTATTTTTAGTTTTTTAAGGAAACTCCATACTGTTCTCCATAGTGGCTGCATCAATTTACATTCCCACCAACAGTGCAAGAAGGTTCTCTTTTCTCCACACCCTCTCCAGCATTTGTTCTTTGTAGATTTTCTGATGATGCCCATTCTAACTGGTGTGAGGTGATACCTCATTGTAGTTTTGATTTGCATTTCTCTCATAATTAGTGATGCTGAGCAGCTTTTCATGTGCTTCTTGGCCATCTGTATGTGTTCCTTGGAGAAACATCTATTTAGGTCTTCTGTGCATTTTTGGATTGGGTTTTTTGTTGTTTTGATATTGTGCTGCATGAGCTGTTTATATATTTTAGAGATTAAGCCTTTGTCCGTTGATTCGTTTGCAAATATTTTCTCCCATTCTGAGGGTTATCTTTTTGTCTTGTTTATGGTTTCCTTTGCTGTGCAAGAGCTTTTACGTTTCATTAGGTCCCATTTGTTTATTTTCGTTTTTATTTCCATTACTCTAGGAGGTGGATCAAAAAAGATGTTGCTGTGATTTATGTCAAAGAGTGTTCTTCCTAAGTTTTCCTCTAAGAGTCTTATAGTGTCCAGTCTTACATTTAGGTCTCTAATCCATTTTGAGTCTATTTTTGTGCATGGTGTTAGGGAGTGTTCTAATTTCTTTCTTTTACATGTAGCTGTCCAGTTTTCCCAAGACCACTTATCGAAGAGACTGTCTTTTCTCCATTGTATATCCTTGCCTCCTTTATCATAGCTAAGTTGACCATAGGTGCATGGGTTTATCTCTGGGTTTTCTATCCTGTTCCATTGATCTATGTTTCTGTTTTTGTGCCAGTACCACATTGTCTTGATTACAGTGGGTTTGTAGTATAGTCTGCAGTCACGGAGTCTGATTCCTCCAGCTCCGTTTTTTTCGCTAAAGACTGCTTTGGCTATTCAGGGTCTTTTGGGTCTCCATACAAATTTTAAGACTTTTTGTTCTAGTTCTGTAAAAACTGCCTTTGGTAATTTGACCAGGATTTCACTGAATCTGTAGATTGCTTTGGGTAGGACAGTCATTTTAACAATATTGATTCTTCCAATCCAAGAACATGGTATATCTCTCCATCTGTTTGTATCATATTTAATTTCTTTCATCAGTGTCTTATAGGTTTCTGCATACAGGTGTCTTGTCTCCCTAGGTAGGTTTATTCCTAGATATTTTATTCTTTTTGTTGCAATGGTAAATGAGAGTGTTTCCTTAATTTCTCTTTCAGATTTTTCATCATTAGTGTATAGAAATGCAAGAGATTTCTGTGCATTAATTTTGTATCCTGCAACTTTACCAGATTCACTGATTAGCTCTAGTAGTTTTCTGGTGGCCCCTTAGGATTCTCTATGTATAGTATCATTTCATCTGGAAACAGTGACAGCTTTACTTCTTCTTTTCCAATTTGTATTCCTTTTATTTCTTTTTCTTCTCTGATTGCCGTGGCTAAAACTTCCAAAACTATGTTGAATAATAGTGGTGAGAGTGGACATCCTTGTCTTGCTCCTGATCTTCGAGGAAATGATTACAGTTTTTCACCATTGAGAATAATGTTTGCTGTGGGTTTGCTGTACATGGCCTTTATTATGTTGAGTTAGGTTTTTCCCTCTGTGCCCACTTTCTGGAGAGTTTTAATCATAAATAGGTGTTGAATTTTTTCAAAAGCTTTTTCTGCATCTATTGAGATCATCATATGCTGTTTCTTCTTCAATTTGTTAATATGGTTTATCACCTTGATTGATTTGCATATATTGAAGAATCCTTGCATCCCTGGGATAAATCCCACTTGATCATGGTGTATGATCCTTTTAATGTGCTGTTGGATTCTGTTTTCCAGTATGTTGTTGAGGATTTTTGCATCTATGTTCATCAGTGATGTTGGTCTGTAGTTTTCTCTCTTTGTGACATCTTTGTCTGGTTTTGGTATCAGGGTGATGGTGGCCTCATAGAATGAGTTTGGGGGTGTTCCTCCCTCTGCTATATTTTGGAAGAGTTTGAGAAGGATAGGTGTTAGCTCTTCTCTAAATGTTTGATAGAATTCGCCTATGAAGCCATCTGGTCCTGGGCTTTTGTTTGTTGGAAGATTTTTAATCACAGTTTCAATTTCAGTGCTTGTGATTGGTCTGTTTATATTTTCTATTTCTTCCTGGCCTGGTTCAGTCTCAGAAGGCTGTGCTTTTCTAGGAATTTGTCCATTTCTTCCATGTTATCCATTATATTGACATACAGTAGCATGTAGTAATCTCTCATGATCCTTTGTATTTCTGCAGTGTCAGTTGTTACTTCTCCTTTTTCCTTTCTAGTTCTACTGATTTGAGCCTTCTCACTCTTTTTCTTGATGAGTCTGGCTAATGGTTTATCAATTTTGTTTATCTTCTCAAAGAACCAGCTTTTAGTTTTATTGATCTTGGCTATTGTTTTCCTTGTTTCTATTTCATTTGTTTCTGTTCTGGTCTTTATGATTTCTTTCCTTCTACTAACTTTGGGTTTTGTTTGTTCTTCCTTCTCTAGTTCCTTTAGGTGTAAGGTTAGACTGCTGATTTGAGATTTTTCTCGTTTCTTGAGGTAGTCTTGTATTGCTATAAACTTCCCTCTTAGAACTGCTTTTCCTGCATCCCATAGGTTTTGGATCGTCGTGTTTTCATTGTCATTTGTCCCTAGGTAATTTTTAATTTCCGCCTTGATTTCTTCAGTGATCTCTTGGTTATTTAGTAACGTATTGTTTAGATTCCATGTGTTTGTGTTTACGTGTTTTTCCCTGTAATTGATTTCTAATCTCATAGTCTTGTAGTCAGAAAAGATGCTTGATATCATTTTAATTTTCTTAAATTTACTGAGGCTTGATTTGTGACCCAAGATGTGATCTATCCTGGAGAATGTTCCGTGCGCACTTGAGAAGAAAGTGTAATCTGCTGTTTTTGGATGGAATGTCCTATAAATATCAATTAAATCTATCTGGTCTATTGTGTCCTTTAATGCTTGTGTTTCCTTCTTAATTTTCTGTTTGGATGATCTATCCATTGGTGTAAGTGAGGTGTTAAAGTCCCTTACTATTATTGTGTTACTGTCGATTTTCTCTTTTATAGCTGTTAGCAGTTGCCTTATGTATTGAGGTGCTCCTATGTTGGGTACATATATATTTATAATTGTTATATCTTCTTCTTGGATTGATCCCTTGATCATTACGTAGTGCCCTTCCTTGTCTCTTGTAACATTCTTTATTTTAAACTCTATTTTAGCTGATATGAGTATTGCTACTGCAGCTTTCTTTTGATCTCCATTTGCATGGAATATCTTTTTCCATCCCCTCACTTTCAGTCTGTATGTGTCCCTAGGTCTGAAGTGGGTCTCTTGTAGACAGCATATATATATGGGTCTTGCTTTTGTATCCATTCAGCGAGCCTGTGTCTTTTGGCTGGAGCATTTAATCCATTCATGTTTAAGGTAATTATTGACATGTGTGTTCCTATTACCATTTTCTTAATTATTATTGGGTTTTTTTTGTAGGTCCTTTTCTTCTCTTGTGTTTTCCACTAGAGAAGTTCCTTTAGCATTTGTTGTAGAGCTGGTTTGGTGGTGGTGAATTCTCTTAGCTTTTGATTGTCTGTAAAGCTTTTGATTTCTCCGTGGAATCTGAATGAGATCCTTGCTGGGTAGAGTATTCTTGGTTGTAGGTTCTTCCCTTTCATCACTTTGAATATGTCCTGCCACTCCCTTCTGGCTTGTAGTTTCTGCTGAGAACTCAGCTGTTAACCTATGGGAGTTCCCTTGTATGCTATTTGTCATTTTTCCCTTGCTGCTTTCAATAATTTTGTCTTTAACTTTTTCCAATTTGATTACTATGTGTCTTGGCATGTTTCTCCTCAGGTTTATCCTGTATGGGACTCTCTGCACTACCTGGATTATGGGAAGCTATTTCCTTTCCCATATTAGGGAAGTTTTCAACTATAATTTCTTCAAATATTTTCTCGGGTCCTTTCTCTCTCTTCTCCTTCTGGGACCCCTACAATGAGAATTTTGTTGTGTTTAATGTTGTCTCAGAGGTCTCTTAGGCTGTCTTCATTTCTCTTCATTCTTTTCTCTTTATTATGTTCCACAGCAGTGAATTCCACCATTCTGTCTTCCACGTCATTTATCCGTTCTTCTGCCTCAGTTATTCTGCTATTGATTTCTTCTAGTGTAGTTTTCATTTCAGTTATTGTATTGTTCATCCCTGTTTGTTTGTTCTTTAATTCTTCTACGTCTTTGTTAAACATTTCTTGCATCTTCTCAATCTTTGCCTCCATTCTTTTTCCGAGGTCCTGGATCATCTTCACTATCATTATTCTGAATTCTTTTTCTGGAAGGTTGCCTATCTCTACTTCATTTAGTTGTTTTTCTGGGGTTTTATCTTGTTCCTTTATCTGGTACATAGCCCTCTGCCTTTTCATCTTGTCTATCTTTCTGTGAATGTAGTTTATGTTCCACAGGCTGCAGAATTGTAGTCCTTCTTGCTTCTGCTGTCTTCCCTCTGGTGGATGAGCCTATCTAAGAGGCTTGAGCAAGGTTTTTGATGGGAGGGACTGGTGGTGGGTAGAGCTGGCTGTTGCTCTAGTTGGCAGAGGTCAGTAAAACTTTAAACCGCTTGTCTGCTGATGGGTGGGGCTGGGTTCCCTCTCTGTTGGTTCTTTGGCCTGAGGCGACCCAACACTGGAGCCTACCTGGGCTCTTTGGTGGGGCTGATGGCGGACTCTGGGAGGGCTCATGCCAAGGAGTACTTCCCAGAACTTCTGCTACCAGTGACCTTGTCCTCACGGTGAGACACAGCCACCCCCCGGCTCTGCAGAAGACGGTCCAACACTAGCAGGTAGGTCTTGATCAGCCTCCTGTAGGGTCACTGCTCCTTCCCCTGGGTCCCGATATGCAACACTACTTTTTGTGTGCCCTCCAAGAGTGGAGTCTGTGCTTCCCCCAGTCCTGTCAAAGTCCTGCAATCAAATCCCACTAGCCTTCAAAGTCTGATTCTCTAGGAATTCCTCTTCCTGTTGCCGGACCCCCGGGTTGGGAAGCCTGATGTGGCACTCCGAACCTTCACTCCAGTGGGTGGACTTCTGTGGTATAAGTGTTCTCCAGTCTGTGAGTCACCCACCCAGCAGTTATGGGATTTTATTGTGATTGCGCCCCTCTTACCATCTCATTATGGCTTCTCCTTGGTCTTTGGATGTGGGGTATCTTTTTTGATGAGTTCCAGTTTCTTCCTGTTGATGACTATTCAGCAGTTAGTTGACTCTCAGGCTGACTTTCACTAACCCCTTCCTTAGGCACCAAGGGCAGGGCTTATTTACAGGCTTAGGAAGGAGTCCCTTGTGTCTTCCTAGAACAAAGTTCAAACTTGCATTTGGTCCTCAAGCAGCAAGCAACCTGCTTTTAAGCCTAAGTCTCGCTTTGCTCTTATCTTCCATCCATTTCTCCATGTGCTCCAGGTGTCGACTTGGCGGCAGCTGCACACGCTCACTCTGGCCGCGGCTCACGATCCCTGCTCTCTGTTAACCTCCCGCAGGGGCCAGGTTCAGCTGTGGCGGGCACAGTGCCAGTGGGCAGCTGCGCACCCAGCTCGCTGGCTGCGGGACTCCATACTGCTTTTTTTTAAGCAGTAAAATTTCAAACAGTAAATATGCCTTTTCTGATTTAAAACATGAAAGACAAGTATATGACACTTGTATGTGACACACTAATTTCATAGGACATTGCTATGAAATTTCTAAAGTTATTTGGGAGAGGAACTCATCCATTCACCACTCACATGGTGGTGAAATTTACACAGTGACCCAACTATATCCTCAAATGGCTTTCTGTCCCCAAACTTTCTGACTCTGAAAGTTGAATAAAGGAGTCCAATCATTTTCAGTCCAATAAGAAGGCTCACCTTATCCACAGACATCCCACGAGAGGCTTTGCATAACACGTCAGGGAAATCAAAACATTTAATATTTATTCCATTCCACTGCATCAACCAACTTAATATAGCCACCAAAGAATTTATCTTGATAATACCACATAATATTTGCACAAATTGTTTAATGTCATTTGATATCCAGTTGGTTTTCATGTCTTGATTTTAGTGAATGTATCTTAGCTCTTGAGAGACCTTTCTAATCTTTGAAAATTATTCCTTTATTCAATAAAGTTTATTAACTTCATCAGATGAGTAAGAAACTATACATGTGTGCACAGCCTTATGTTTAATAATCTGCTCTAAAAGTGTATTTTCCAGGTTACTCTTCTTCAAAAGAGGATGCTTGTATGTATCCATTCTTTTGATATACCTTTAATTCTCCAAAATTTTAGACAGTAATGTTAAGATTAACATCATTCAACAAAATAATCCAAACACTTTTTCTATGCCAGAAACTCTCACGGGTCTGTGGCCTTAGACACCTTTAATACATCTAGTTGTACTCTCAAGTGTTAACTTGTATAGAAGAACACATCTAAAAATGGGATTTTAATAGCTCTACCTTTTATTTGGAAAATGTTTTAATTAGAGCATCTTATATAAGAGCTATGGGCCTAACCAGGTTCTTTTTTTTTTTTTTTTAACTAGAAACAGCTATCTCCCTAGAACAACAGGCTTTATGTTCTATAGTCTTTTTCAGTTTCCAATGCGAAAGGCCAATAGGACCTGTGTCTCCAAAACACCTCCCTCATCTTGTTTTAGTTTTTGCTCAAATGCCACCTTCTCAACATAATTTTTCCTTGACTGTTTCATGTAAAACTGCTTCCTTCTCCAGTCTATTTTTTCCTTATAGTTCTTAGCACCTTCTTCATAGTATAAAGCTTGCTTATTTATTCTGATGCTTGCTTCGAATGTAAGCTTCATAGAGGAACAATTTATGTTTTGTCCATACTTAACCTCAAAGCTTAGACTTTTGGCTGGCACCTAGTAGGCATTCAATACATATTTGTCAAATGAATGAATAAATATGGTCCTTCTATCTGGAACACTTTCCTGTTCTTTACTGTTGCCTAATTAATTTCTACTAAATCTTCAGATCTCACTTAAGGCCACTTAGGTAGGCCTTTCCTTACCTTCTAGAGAAAGATGAGTCATCTAGTAATACATATATCTGTCACACTGAACTCATCATGGCCAGAAATTTACACTTAATTGCATTTAATTAGTGCAGGTCCAGGAGGGCAGGTGCCATGACTGTTGCCCCCACCCATCCCCACCATGGAAGTCCCAGCCGCCATCCTGGCACAGAGCTGCTGCTCAATACATGTTTGTTGACTGAAGAATTATGGTAGAGTTTAGTATCACACACTAATTCTAGCTACCCACCAAGCCTCCGCTAGCACCACTCTTCTGAACCTCAATCTGTAGCTAAACTGGCCCTTTTTCAGTCCCTTGGGGGTGTTATGCTCACTTGATACATTGTTTCCCCTTCCTGGAAACTGCATGTACCTCCACCAATCTCCTTATACACACACTTCATATAGTTCCCTCCAATGTGTCCTTTAGATCATAGTTTAAACATTACTTTACTAGGAAATCATTTCATGCCTTCAAGCTTCAGCTTATGTCAGACTAATTTGTTGTCACAAAACTTTGTTCCTTTCCTTCATACAAATAAGTTATGTTCATTTTAAATATTTGTTCATTTTTTAAAATATTTCATTAGTGCTTATTTCCTCTGTTAGATTGCAAGTACCAAGAGAGCAACTGCCACGCCTACCATGGCGACCACGGGTGACAGGAATCAGCATTTGAATTCAAAGAGGGAGCCTGAGAAATGGCTACCACTGGTTTGAGGTTCCAAGGAAGGCAGCATGCTCACAAATTACTCATTTCTGACGCAGGAAGGTAGAACAAATTCTCTTTTTGTTCACTGTTTTACCTCTGTTACCCAGCATAATCCCTATGACATAGTAAGAACATTACAAGTACTCATAGAAAAAAATGAAAGAGGCATGGTAATATATTCCATGACTGAAGACTCCACATAAATTATGCAAATTAGTTTTTTAGCCAAGCTATTTCTCAACAAAATTAGTTAACTGGCATCACTGCTTACAAATCGGGTTCTCTGTGTACTGATATCATAGAAACCTCCAAAGTTAAGGACAAGTTTCTGACCTGTGGTGACATTGCTGAAGGACAAGTTGAATCTCTGAGAGAATCAAATTAACTTACAAGAGACTGCACTTTTCAGAATATTATCCTTCATAAGTCATGCCATCTTTCAGAATCCCTAAGCATATGTTCTGACCTAACTTTCTTTTTCTTCAAACCTTTTAAAAAGAAGACTTCTAGAAATCTTTTAAAGTTAGAGAAAATCTAACTTATAATAGAGTTCAAAGAACTAAGTCAATACATGTAAAGATATTCCATGAGGAGTATTTTTAGAGTTCTAACTCAAGATGGTAAGAACATCTCTCTCTCTCTCTCTGTTACTGAATTAAATCAAAGACTATCTTTCCTAGTTTTCCCCTATCTGTACCTCTTTACTAAAGACAACTGGGTATCAATTTTGAGGCTCTGGTACTTCAGCAAGTTGGAGAGAAATGGATTAAGGCATTGTGGTGACATGGGAGGCCATGGAGGAGAAAGAAGGTATGGGGTGAGTATTCAACACTAACAGGTCTTCAGGAATCAGCTATGGATGACCAGACCTTGCTTCAACAAAAGCTCTAAAGCATTCTTCTCAGGTTCCTGCCAGTTTTTTTTTCTCCTTTTGTATTGAGTCCATATACCTTTTTCTCTTTCCTAAAATTCTTCCTATTACTTCTAATAGAATTCCTCAGGGCCCAGTATGAAACATGATAGCTCAGTCTCTGAAGCATACATGGAATTCTTGTCACATGCAGAGGATATCTGGGTTGCTGTTTAAGTGACTCCTCTAATGTATTTGTTTATCTGTCTTTTTATTCTTTATTATTTCTTCTCTCCTCCTCTTTTTCTACCAACTTCTCTACCTCTTCTCTTTCTTTATAAAAATTAAACTAGTTAAGACAAGATTATATATTACTCGTAAAGAACCTAAGAAAGAATCATCAAAATTCCAAAGTCAAATGAGAGCCCAGCATCCCAGGGCGATTCCAACCAATAGTTAAATAAGGCATAGAATTCAAGCATGGATTCCTCTGGGACTGATGGAATAGGAAGAAAGAAAGGCTAAAGCGGGGGCCTTCTCACCACTTAAGTCCTTTAACTCTGCTCTTTTAGATACTAGTCTAGATTATCTAAAAGTCAGGTAACAGTAACAGAAATGAGGGTATCAAAAGAGGAAAGGGGGTCGAGGGGAAAAGAGGAGGCTGGGAGGCTACGGTCAACACTAATTAAGGGGGGAGGCAATCATATACAAATGTGGGCTGAGTTTGTGTGAACTGGGAATAGCCAATACATGTGCAGCTATCTTAGTAGATGTTTCTGGGTCAAAGAAATAAAGACAGAAAATTAGGTAAAAAATGAAAGCAAATAGGATAATAAATATAGAAAAGCTTAGGGCCACCACTCTTAATTCATCCTACCTAAGATCTAACCCAGTCACCATCTGTGAATGCTATGGACTGTTTTTCAAGGTGGCCTAGTCCCACAGGCATCACCTTGGAATAATTATATTCTAAAGCTACTTGTATTAGGTCTTGTGGTACCAAAGTGACTGTTTTTCAGTTGTTATTTTAACTGGAAATACTCTATGACTTAGAAAAGTTTCTGCCTTAATTTTTTTTAACCAGTCACCCTTCTAAACTCTGCCTCCCAGCCTTCTTTTATCTTTTCTGAAAATTTCTGAGAAACACTGAATATTAGATTTTTACCCATCTGTAAATAGTCACAACACTATTGTATCAGAACTATGGAATTCCGTAAAATGGGTGTAGCAGTGGCCTGTAAGTCCTTTAGCCAGTGGTGTGTGTGTGTCTGTGTACAACAAATCTGATCATATATGCAATGATACATTATAATATTGGGTGTCATAAACCTTTTTAGATCTGTAATCCCTGCAATTTCATTAAAACAAGCAATTAACATGAATCACTAGTATATATTAAGTGCTCAACTGTAGCAGTTCAACAGTTTCGTCTTTTTCATTTAATGATGGAAAGTGAGATAATATTGTTGGAGATTGGCAGTCTAAAACAGTAACCTTAGGAAATGGCATTTCACTGGGATAAAAAAACACAATTCACACAAAAAGAGAAAAAAAACAGAGATAAGGCTTTTTTATAAGTTAGGTAAGAGAAACTAGGTTTAGAAAAACCTTGGGCTTATAAAGCTATTTAAACCCATGTTGATTGGATCCTCAGATGTGTTAGACTATTGGCTCCTAACTATCACAAAGGAAAGGCAAGCATGTAGTGGATACAATGAATGCCTCAAATATAATCTGTGGTTGGGTAAATATGTGAATGTATGTGTCACATTCAGAACAATAAACTGTTGTTACTTTCCCTTAATGTTGATGTTTTGGTATATGTATATATGCTTTGTTGAAATTAAAAAAAAACTTACAACAAAACTTTATCCTTTCCAGTTAGGAAGTAAATATGAAAATATGAAAATATACACATTATCCTTTATTAATATATACTAGTTATGTTTCCAAGGACACAATTACTATGAGTAGATTGAACGAGGGATTCAAAGGCTAAGTATCTCCTACAACAAAACTTCCATGACTTAAGCATCCTGCTATGTCCTCATCGAGACTACAACTGAAGGCTTCCAGGAAAAAATATACTGAAGGTGTTAAATTTTGTCTTTTTTGACTGAATGTGATCCTTTTTGTGTTTTTTTTACCTTTGTCCTCTCTTAGACTGTAGGTTTGAAGAGAGCATAAATAATATTCCTCTGAACAGTTATCTAATGCATGCTATTCAACTATAATTAAAAAACAGATCTGCATTTATATATTTCCCCAAAGGCCAGGAAGCTAGTGTGAGCAGTGTATAATGAAGAGGAATTATGCACAAACATCCCACAAATGGGACATAATTTGAATTAGTTTAAATGAATACATTGCATTCTAAATATCTGTAATACACAAATTACATTTTAAATTTTCTAAATATTTTCTGAATTTCAATTAATTATTTTGAATGACATATTTAGTGTATTAAAGAAAATACTCTGACCTTAAGTTGTTTTTCCAAAGCAGCAGTTGCATGATCGCCACTAGATTCATCAACCACCACCACCATGTGCGTGAGAGAATTCACCCTGACTTGTTCCTGTTCCAGGTCTTCTTGAAGCACCTGAAAGGTAAGTTTTTTTAAAAAGGAAATTAAAATAATAGTCTCCTGCTCTGTATGCCAGAAACATTTCTTCCCAAATGAGTGTGATTTATTCCTGCCATGTTTTGGGTAATACAATTTTTTATTAGACCGGAATCATTTCAAGCAAATTTTCTGCTATGGTGCTCAGCAAAATTTGCACGTTTTTGTCAATTGAATGTGAAAGTTTATATAGAGAAAGCATCTGTTGAGAAAGGCATACAAAGATATGCTGCCTGTTACCCCACTTCATCTCACTTTTTCAAGGACTTTTCTCCTAAAATACCTGGCCACCTCAAGCATCTGCAATGTCTCCTTCTCTACAGTTCTCCATTATCAACCAAAACAAAACAAAACAAAACAAACTCTTGACCCCAAAAAACCCTCCCGCTACTGCCTCATTATGTGTTCCTCTTCACTAAAAAATATTTTGTTTTCTACATTACTCTTTCTACTTCCTTACCCTACTATTCCCTTTACCCACTATCCCATTAAAACATCTCTTGTAAAGGGTGCCATCAACCTCCAGGTTCCCAAATCCAATACCCATTTTTTGATAGCATCTTACTTGACATTTTGATTACTAACCTAATTAACCACTCCTTCATTCTTGATCCTCTCTTCTCTCTTCTTGAGCTTCACGTACCACCCTTGCCTGATTATCCTCCTACCTCACTAAGATTCAGCTCCTTTGCTGGCTGGTTCCTTCTCCTCTGCTCAACTATAAATCAGATGACATTCCTCTGGATAAAAACCAATGGAGTCCCATCACACTAAGAGGAAAAATCCAAATCCTTGAACCTGAAATCCTTATATGATCTAGCACCTTCCTGCCTCTCTAATCTAACTGCATACCATTCTTGCCCTCTGACACTATGTTTCAGTCATACTTGCCTTCTCTCTCTTCCACACTGTGTCAAGCTATTTGCTCTACCCCAATTGCTCTTCCTCTGTATCTTTAAATAATCTCTCATTCTTATCATTCAGGACTCAGTTTAAGTGTCACCTGCACAGAGAGGCTTTTCATGAAGATGCTATCTAAATTTGCTTCTTAGTTACTATTTCTATAACTTTTTAAACATAACATTTTCACGCTCAGATTTTTCTTATGTATTAGTTTAGTCATTTGTTGTTTGTCTTTACTTATTGGAATATAAGATCCACTAGAACAGAGATGCCCCCTGTCCTTCTCACTACATATTCCAAGCAACTAAAGATAAACAAACTCTTGTTAAATGAATATCACCATGTGGAGGGGTGAGGGCAATATTCACAGATGAGTTTGGCCCTTCCTGACTGCATAAAGATTACAATCTAATGGGTGAGATTCTTTTTTTTAAGTGTAATTACAATTATACTATCAAGCACATATAACCCAAAACAGTATTCCAATCTTTTAAAAATCACAGTGTATAGATTTTTTGTAAAGATAAACAGGGGTAAACAGAGGAATAAACAGACAGTAAACAGAGGAGGACTAAACAGAGGAGGCTGCTCTAGATCCAAGACACCCTGCTTGGGAGATCCAGTTCCTCCAGGACCTTATCACACTACACTAATTATTACCTGGAAATCCCTAAATGAGTATGTAAAATTCCTAGTCATCTAGTCTGCCTCTTAGAACATGTTATTATATAATACAAGAATGAAGAAGCAGGTTTGGGATGAAGCCTGTTACTTTCTAGAAAACCTGGAATCCCTACTTGTGAAACAATGATGCCTGGCACCTATCAGACTAGCTCTTAGTTATTCGAACCCTATGGCAGGCATAAGGGAATCTATTAGAATTAGCTACATCACAAACTCAAATGTTTGAGCATTTTTATCTTAGGACTTTTATTTTTCAAGTCTCAACATTTTAGAGCACTATATAAAATCACTTACTTTTACTTCCTCTCTCCAGATTTTCACAGTACATTTTCAAGTGAAGCAATTTAAAATAAAATGACTATGCATCTATTTTGTGTGTGGAGTCTATACTGCCTATCACACCTTTGACATTCCAGGGCTTACACTGGTTAATAAAACTCTTTCTGCCATGAGGCTGAAAATGGAAACATTAACATTCAGAGTTGCCCTTGAAAGTCATGTTAAGTCTGTGTTTTCTGAGTTATATAAGCTAGGACTGGGAACATTTCAAATGTGTCAGCCAGGAATTTTAAAAATAATAATTAAAAGGTGGCCAATATATCATAAATTGGTTTAATTTGGCCAATTCTTTTTTCCTATCACTCAAGTATGAGAGTATATTTAATTACATATATTAAAGACAATTAGGAAATAATGCTATACTATTCACATTTTTTACATTTTTATTGTTTTCATATATTTTAGTAAACGAAACAGAAAATCATTGTTTGAGCCATGAGGTACTTATTTTGAAACTCAGGCTGCATCTTTCTAAAGCATATGTGATCAAATATACTAGTTATTTTCTCCAGTATTTAGATTTCTGATTTTGTTTTGCTTATCTATTTGTTCTATAATCAGAAATTATATTCTTGCCATAGTGATCAAGGGTTTACATGTTATGCTTTTGCTGATGTGCTAACACAAGGTACCACTAAAGTTAGCTGTGAGTTAATAGCTTTAAAATCAAACATGAGAACCATCTGAACTTACAGTCAGTAGAGGTAAATAAAGGAATATGGGAAAGGTTCTCAACAGTGGATGAAAATCTCGAAGAATGCATAGCACTGCAGTAAATTAGCATATGCTCTATTTGATTTCATTTCCAGTATCTCCTTTTCTCTTCTATGACTTTTTCAAATTATATCGTTTTATTTTACTCCTAATCAGGGATTAAAACAGAAAAGCTTAGGGCTTCCCTGGTGGCGCAGTGGTTGAGAGTCCGCCTGCCAATGCAGGGGACATGGGTTCGTGCCCTGGTCCTGGAGGATCCCACGTGCCGCGGAGCGGCTGGGCCCGTGAGCCGTGGCCGCTGAGCCTGCGCATCCGGAGCCTGTGCTCCTCAACGGGAGAGGCCACAACAGTGAGAGGCCCGCGTACCGCAAAAACAAAAAACAAAAAACAAAAAACAGAAAAGCTTAAACTGACCTTTCTAAGCATACTCAATAGCTGCAAGACAGACCTATTGCAACACTGTAATCATTTCCTATTTTCCCAGACCTCAGCTCCAAAAATAAATATTAATGAATATCACGGTATTAGCTAATCCCCTTATTATTTGCAAAAGACAAAAGACTATAGAATATCCAATGTCCAGAATTCATTTTTTAAAAATGAAGTTGATTCTTAGAATTAGCAAAAATGCCATACAGAAAATGGTTAGCTTAAAAAGTTAAAACTATCTGCCAACCTATTATGTATCCATGAATAAGGGCCTTGATCACTGGTATAAAGTACACCCTCCTGCTTCCCTCTTTGAGAAAACATGGATTCTCAAGGCAACTAATTTTTAACGTACATTAGAGTTTTTAAAGCTATTTTACAATTAATTTTTAATTAAATATTTACTTCTTACGGATTTGAATTTCTCATAGCTGGATTTATACAATGGAGATTTACAGTTGATTTGCTAATTAAACTGAAATATGAGCCAAATTATTCCAAATACAGATGTATCCCCAGAGAAATACACTAAAATTTTTGCCTATCAGAAGAGAATGTCTTCAGGTTAAAATACTGTAATATATGATTGTTAAAGTCTGTTTTTCTTTATTAAAAGAATATAAATTATTTACACAGAGATACCTACTAGGTGTTTTATTATGTATTTCTTGCCAGTATTTTTCTTAGAGTAATGCATTTGTTACACTTATCAAATTTAAAAAAATCTGTCATGCTCCTAATTAAATTTCTATACCATTATTAGATACAAATGTCAGCAATGTTTGTTTTTTAATGTCAACTAACAATCCCTTTTTTCCTTATGACAAGAAAAAAGGCCAACAGTGATATTTAACATTAAAAATGCTTAGATTTGACCAACTTAGATTTTGTTATACCTCTGTATAACAAATAATTCTATTTCTTATAAATTATTCTCTAGTTAAAGAATCTGACCAAATTTGTTGTTCCCTTAGTACATATTCACATCTTATGATTTAAATATGACTTTTCTCTATTTCCTTCAAATGTTTCAGTGGTACCGAATTCTTGCTCTGACCCATGTCAAGTTGGTCTTCAAAATCTGGCTTAGGACAACCACTGAAGAGTCACTTCAATGTTTACTTCAGACTTATGCTATTTTATCCTTTCTTAGCATACATGTGAAATACTGTTTGGAAAATAAAGGCATGGAAATATGTAAGGCTAGGTAATTATTAGATTTGACACATAGAGGTGAAGAACAACAATTAATAGAAAGGTAGAGTAATAGAAAACAAAAACAAGGTTGGATCTCCAGTAAGTTCTATAGGAGGGTATACAATACTTCCCTTGGTCAGAGTATATGCTCAACAACATGAAACAGGAAAGGACTGTGGTTGCCTATATGCATAGTTTATTACTCCTTCTACTTCAATGATTAACCAACAGGAAATTACCAACACTTGCAGGTCCTACACACACACACACACACACACACACACACACACACACACACACCTAGAAACAACACAGATCATGGGTTATGCATGGATTCTAACGCCATCTACTCCCACATATCACTTTAAATTAATATAATTAAAATATGCTTAGTAAACTATTAAGTTTAAGTGATTTATAGTTTTTAGCTTAGCCAAATAAATGTACACAAAAGGAAAGACTGATGAGAACAAAACTTGAATTGAATATAAAATGTGCAAAAATTTTAAGAAACCAGAAGAGTTTCTACAAACATGGAATACGTCTAACATTTAGGAAAGTACTATCTTAGAAAATCCAGCTCAGGAACCAAAAAATCCCTAGATACTCATGAACAATTAGCTAATGCAATACACCTGGATGTGAATTGAATTTATTTTCAAATAAAAGCATCCCAGGCAAATCAGAAAACTTTATGATTTCTTAGGAAATGATGGGGGGGTAGGCAGTATATCATTCTCGTTACTTTTTCTCTTATGGTCACTTTTACATCCTTCTTTCCATCACCTCTGCACTGGGCTAGGCTCTGTATTCCTTATTCTATCTATTCCCTGAATGAAATGATCTGGAAATGACTTGCCATTTTATTTTCAGTCCAATATTCACTTTACTAAGCCTGACTGGTCACAGTACTGTCTAGTTCCCCATGAGGATGTATTTATAGTATGTACTTTTGTTATAAATTTGCTGAATATTTTAAATAGGCTTCCTCAACAGGCTCTCCTAGAAGAGCTTTTATTTTGATACCCACTTACTTAAACATTCTTGCATAGGTATCTTAGTCTTTATAGCAAACCCATTTTTTTAACCTTTTTGTTAAAAATAAATGTTTGTTTCCTCTAAATCCTAAGCTACCAAAGGTGGGGGGGACCTAAAGACCATTTCTATGATGTTTTAAAGACTTTAAAAGCACCCAATGCTTACCAGTCCCAGGAAGGGGGCTCAGTAAATGTGGAAAACTGTTTTAAAAACAGAGCTGACCATTAATGTACCCCTACCTCTTTCCAAATATAAGTAGAAAAGGACATAGTATGGATGACAGAGTGACAACAATATGTGCGTGTTTAAAGGTGTGGGATCTAACGTCAGATTTTCTGAGTTTGATTCCTGCATGTATTGCTAACCAGCTATGTGACCTTGTGAAAGTTTCCAACCACACCAAGCCTCAGCTTCCTAATTTTCAAAATTGGGATAATAAGAGTACCTACTTCATTAGATGGTTAGGAAGAATGAATAAGCTACAATTGGTTAGCACCTTGCCTGGTACACAATAAATACTAACAGCTAGTTAGTTCTAAAAACTCATATTTAGGCACATTCAGAACAAAGACTTTAAACCATACTGCAAGAACCCAATATTCACCTAATTCACCCTCATCTTATTCATGCTGTCATCATCTTCCAATAAGCATTCTATGTAGAGAAATGGAATGTGGTTTTGGAAATCCAAGAAAAGAATGGCTGAAGTTACAGTAAAGCTTTAGGATCTGAAGAAATATATAATACATTTTAAATCCTTAAATAAGGCTTTAACTTCCAAATTATTTACATGAGATTAATAACAGTAGCTTTAAACTAATTGATCAAGTGGTCTCATACGTTGCTGAAAAATTACCATGGTCAGAGGAGCTATTTCATGGAGTGAGGAAATATTTCATGAGTGATAGATCCTAATCATTGAATAATAACCCTCAATTCTCCTAACTTTCCTCCTCCCTCTACAGTCCATGCATGCATGCATCTATCCATACATCCTACATATAGTTATATCATTGAAATCAGAAATTAAAGTGAACACCAAGAAAATCTAATAAATAATTACAAAATGTCATTAGCCTAAAAATAATTATTGAAAAAGAAGAGAACAGGATTATTGGGAGAGAGGGCTGGGGTGGAAGGTTTCAAGTGTACCACAGGGAAGTTATCTGCATTGACTGGCTAGTATGTAGATGTAACATTCAATTCTACTGATTATCTTCCAGTTCAAACATTACTGCCATTCTCATGATGAGCCCATTTTCTTCAATATTCCCTTTCTAGTCCCTTTTTCCCTAATTTTAAAGAAAGAGCTTCAGGATTAATGCTGAAAAATCACTTCCTTAAGCATCTTGACTCTGAGCATTTCATACACAGCCACTACTAATATGTTCTCTTTCCCTACTGCGTATTCTAAGTTTGAGGACTTGTATGCACCCAGTCTCTCCATCTTTTCCATCTAGATATTCCCAAGCCTGAGGGACCGAGTGCCATACTTCTCTAATCTCTTTGCTACTCTCTGCATTTGCTCTAGCCTCGAGGATCGCCACTGCAATCAAAGTTACTGGAATCTCAGAACAGACGAAAAGAGTCTGGGTTCAAAGGCAGACAGGTCAAGACGACAAGCTCAAGTCTACGAAGTACTATTTAAGTTACCTTAGGCAACTCAACCTCTCTGAATACATTTATTTATCCACAAATTAGGGATTTAAATCCCTCCAGGACAGGTTTAGTACTAGAGTGAAATGAGATAGTACATTAGAATCAGCGACTGCAGTACTTAGTAGAACTGATAAATAGTGAAGAAATGCTTATTTTCTTCTATTTCTGACATCATCGCCTTATCATTTTGTTCTTACACTAAGATGCATGGAAATAGCTCCTCTGGGCATCAGTATTTATTCCCAGTACCCTTGATAATTATATTACGTATCTTTAATTACTAAATATTCTCAGTGTGCTGAAACTATAGAACATCATGTAAAAATATATGCTTCAGTAGTTTTCTCATTCTCACTAGATATGACCTAGATCTTTGTTAATGGAATATTAAATATTATCCAGTATAAATTATCTCTGAAAAATGTAGTTCCACTGAGTAACAGAATACTACCAGTTGTACTACTAGAAATCATTCTGTTCATAACAGAAATATTAAACATAAAATAATATGGCTTCCCTGGTGGCACAGTGGTAGAGAGTCTGCCTGCCGATGCAGGGGACACGGGTTCGTGCCCTGGTCCGGGAAGATCCCACATGCAGTGGAGCGGCTGGGCCCGTGAGCCATGGCCACTGAGCCTGCGAGTCCGGAGCCTGTGCTCTGCAGTGGGAGGGGCCACACAGTGAGAGGCCCGCGTACAGCAAAAAAATAAATAAATAAATAAAATAGTATATATAGTGTGTGTATATATATATATATATAGTATATATATAGTATATATATATATATAGTATATATATAGTATATATAGTATATATAGTATAATAGTATACTGTAGTTAACAATTTTATATTCCTTAGAAATATACATAATGAAATATTCAACATTACTTTTACATGAAATTAGATTTATGGTCATGCATTTTGTTATAAGATACATGAACTTATTTTTCAAGACAAAATATTTTCTTAAAATTCATATTATCATATCAGTTGTAGCTTTCTTGTGAAGAATTTTCCCCTAAAATGCATTCTAAAATGTTTTATATACTTAAATAATTCCTTTACATTATTAATGCTGCATTACCTATGGAAGGAAACTGAAATTAATTTGTATTGGTTCCGGAGAATAAAGATACTTTAGCTGAGACCAACCCGATTAAGTGAGAGATAGGGTCTTTTTCTTTCCTTCTTGTTTCACCCTCCCCAGAGGGCAGAAAACTTCTAATAAATAAGCATTATAGGAGAAATTAAGTATAAAAAATAAACTGGATATCTCTAAGATGAGGGGGTCTTGGATAATTACATTTTAGTAGATGTACTGATGTACTTTAAAACAGGGCTGTAACATTTTGAGCCATGTTACTGAATCAGTGCTCAATAGTTGCTCATTAGTCACCTGTTAGCTGGAATCACTTGATCTGTGAAAATAAGGACATGGGTATGGATTGCATTATTATTTTTTAATTAAATTAAATTAATGGCATTATCTAATATGGGGAAGTTATCCTTGGAATCTGCTGCTTTTTTGTAGTATGTTGATGGGAAATTAGAAGTCTTCTCAACTAGATTAAAAAAAATTAAAACTGAGTATCATGCATACACTACTCTGTACACCATAAAGCATAATATTGTCCCTTTTTACATTAACTTGCCACTTCTTTATGCCCCAAAAATTTTATTACCATACAAATCAACTTTGTTTGAGTAAAAGTCATGTCTTATATAATAATAACAGCTAAGATAATTTATATAATTCTGGGTATCAAGTATTATTCTAAGTGCTTTTTAGGTAATTATGTAGTAAATATTTTTATCAACCCTATAAGATAGGTATCATCATCATCATCATCATCACCACCCTGATTTCATACTTGGAGAAACTGAGGCACAAAATGCTTAAGCAACTTTTGCAAAGTCAGTCAGCTCACAAATGATAGAGCTATATTTTGAACCTAGGCAGTCTGGCTTCTGAATCTGTGATATACTGCCTCTCATATAAGAGATATTAATATAGCTCATATAAGCATAAGAGATAGATATATGTTTCTTATAACTCATAAGGCACATGAATAGAAACTTAAAAACTCCTGTGTGTAAGTGTATGCATTTGTGTGTGTACTCAGTTGAGTATCAGGTTTTACCCCTCTAGTGATACTTGAATTCAACCTATTACATTTGAAAAACTACTATCACAAAGCTTGCTTTAAAAACACACACACAATAGTTAGGTCGTCCTATATGCTCTTACTGTTTGAAAGTAATGTTAACATTGGTATGTCTTAGTGACAAATGTTAATCACAAAAATTGTGTTTAATATAAGGTTTTGAGTATTGAAAGGAAGTTCAAGTTACTTTTATCTAAATGGCTTAGTTTCTTTATATACTACATTTGTTTTCTTACTTTTCTCTCATGAATCTTTCCTATTTGGATATTCTCTCTTGAAACCTGTTCATCATAATGCTGTCTATTGGTATGATCATGCCATCTCCCACCTAGAGGATGCATGCTTTTCTCCCATGGTTCTTATTCACTGCTCCTTGAAGGTCAAGTAAGGTCCATATGGAAACCAAAGAAAGAGACAGAATAACATTTCTAGGCCTTCTCTCTCCTTTCTAAGTAAAAATCTCAAAAGAAAGGTTAAGTTGTAAGCCCAGCTTAAAGGGGCAAGCAAGACCTGATCAAGCCTAAGACTGAGGCCATAAGGGCAAAAAAGAGTCCTTATAATTTATAGGAAGTTCAACCTAACTCACAAGTTCAATCTAACTCACACAAATTTAAAAACAAAGTTGTAGAATTACAGACACTATAGCTTCTTTGGCTGGTTCACTGTGCACATATTCCTCATGAATTGGCCATCTGTGGTAGGTAGCCAGTTGAGGATTTGATTCCATTGAATGGTTTTCCTTTTCCGCATAACCAAGGCTCACGTGCTTGATTTCTATGGACAAACACAAGTATGACTGCTGGTAGTATCTTCTGTGACATTTATAAAAAGATGCCAGGGTTATAACCATTAAGATATTTGAACAGAGAATGAAACAGGGAGAGAGGAATGAAAAAAAGCCAGAGTTAGTGGGAGGGCACCAGAGATAATATCTCCATGTAAGTTGCTTTAAACATGTATTCCTTCTTCACCTATATGAGTTGTTTTCTTGACCCAACTCACAATGTTTTTTACTGTTTATTTAAATTGTAAGTTTCATGTCTCTGTCAGAGTGGAAGCAATGATGAAGCTTTTGTGTGTGATAGAAGTAGTCAGAATTATTAAAAGCATTTGATACAAAAACCATTTACTGAGCATCAGTTATGTGCTAAATACTTGGCTAGACATTGGGAAACACACAAGAGGCCTCTCTGGTTCTCTGGCTGCAGCATAGTATATATATATATATTTTTTTTACCAATTATATTGTTTACCTTTACTGCCATAGCCATCAAACATTCATTAAGCACTTATGCGGGCAAAAAATAGGAAATAAAATGGAATTTCATAGCAGTAACTAATAACATGTACTTTTAATCTTGCTAAAGATGTAAGAGAGCTTATTAGTCACTAAAAGCACTACATGATTCTATGGCATTCTTAGGCTTTTCAGAATCACTCATGCTCCTCCCAATTACTGCATTTCTCTCTTAGTATTGCCTATATTTTAGAAATCCAACTTTGGCCTCCCAATTGCCCAGTCTCAGAAACTATTATTTTGAACTCTGTGATAATTCCCTAAATCTAGTCTCTTTGGTTCTGCTGTTGATTTTCAAAACATTTTTTAAACAATTTTCATTGACATTGCTTTGATTCAGACTCTATATACTTTATGCAGTATCTTCCTAACATATTCTGGCCTCCTGTTCATCTGTGTTCTAGTTTATCTTACAAGATATGTCTTCCTAAAATATAAGATAAACTTTCCTAAATTGCCACTCTCCTCAGTTTCATTTATCATCAGTAATGGCTCCCTATTGCCCACAGACTAGCTCTAAATGCTTGTCTTGAGATCAAGACCCTCCAGGATCAGGCTGTGGTCCTCCAGCAGTGAGCAGAGTGCAGCACATAACCTAGGCAAGTGACATACCTTCTATTGCCCCACCTCATTTCCTTTGCCCAACAAATCACTGTTTCTCAAGCCATCTGACATATTATGCCTTGTATAATGGTCACTTGTTTTCTGTGTCATTATCTGATGTACTAGCATGTAAGCTTCTGGAGGAAGATTCCATACACAGTAGGTCTCTGTATTCTTCACAGTAGCTATTTTGCTTTAATGAGTGTTTGTTCAGTGATATGGAATAAAATTCAATGGAATGAAATGAAATGTCAAATCCTTTGGCAGGATTACACCTAAATCTTCCCATTACATGACTATCTAGATCATTTTAAAGGTCATCAGAAGAGGCTATTTCACAATCTTGGCAATCCAAATGTTTGTGATTAACTAAGCTTCAATGAAAGGATAGGTGACTGAGCTTCTAAGAGGTCATTTAATTTGTATTAATCAGTACTTAACAAAGAACATTTACTGAAGTCGTAACATAGTGCACATGTCACGATGATACCTGCAAATTCTAATAACTTATATGGTAAGGATCTTGTTGGTGTTGTTACTAAGTCAGTGTAACTAGTAACAAAAGTCTAAACTTCTCATAAGAATTGGTAACAGCTAGTAAACTAAGCTTTAAACCTCATCTCAGTGTGACTGTGCTACAAGACAAGATTCCCGAGTCAATTATTTTCTTTTTGATTAAAATACCCTCCAAAATAGCAAACTGCTTTCCCATTAATGAAAGTTCAAGCCCACATAAGACTTTTATTGTCCTCAATAATACTGTCACTCTTTCTAGGGCAATTCTTTCATTCCTTATCAACACCACTAATAAAATCTTTCTCTTAAGACAGAAATAACCAACCAGAATTATTTCTGACATGTTCCTTCACAAGAAGATTGAGAGCTTCAATTTGTTCACTCCCAAGAGAATCACTTTTGGGTGACTCAGATCTAAAGTAAACCTCTAAATTCTTTCCCCAAAGCAATAGCTATGAAGAATGACTGGTCTCTTCCAAATTTTGCAGCAAACTGAACTTTTCCCAGTTACCCCGAATTAACAGTTTGGCTAGATTTAATAGTAACCACCAATACAGGATCGATCGTTTTACCTTGCCTAATTGGCAGATTCAGTAAAAGTGACTTATTTCCATGGAATTTTACAGTGGTTCAATTTCTAGCCTGCCTTGTAATAAAATACTGTTGAAATGAAGATAGCAAAGGATGCTGCCACAGAACAGAGAGAAGCACATCTGTAATATGCACGGTGTACTTGCAAGATTTGCCCTCCAACTGAGAGAGACAGAGAGAGAGAGAGAGCGCGCGCGAGAGGGCACGCACACGCCAGAGTCCTCTGACCCGAGCAGAATTTAAATCCATTCCCAGAAACAAAACCTGAATCTCTTCTTTAATTCTGTCATCTGTAATCATCTCTTAAAAAAATAAAGAGGATGACTCAAGGATGTACTGTCTATGGATATGAAGCTAAAAAAACTAAATGTTATACTAGGTGAGAAGCATGGAGATGCAGCAGGGTGCAGTTACTTTCTGACTACTCCAAGGTTACTGATGTATTTCACTGTCAGAAGGAGAAATTTTCTTATTTTCATTTACTAAAAATCCTTGGGAAGAAAAGCTGCAAAGTAAATCAGTGATTATTTAAATAAGGCTTTAGTTTGAATTCAGTTACCTAAAGAAAGAATATTTATTCCTTCTTCTGTTTTATGAAGCTTGGAAAGATTAACAAAAAAAAATTTACTCCTTTTAGTGTATACTTCTAAGAAAACATACATGTTTCCCATTTAAATAAATTCAACTCCTTTATAAATTGTTTGATTTTGTCAAAAAATTTTCTTCTCATTGTAATTACTTTAAGTAACAAAAGAGAATTATCAACTGTCAGGCTTTCTCTTAGCTATGTAATATGTTTTTCCATTGTCTTAATTTTATTAAAAAAATAATATATTGTGAAGTGGGTTTAAACAGTTAAAGGTGGAAGATGGCCTCACTTTCTATGTCAGAAAACCAATTCCTTCTGCTTTTCCTTACACACTTATATGAATAAATCCTAGATGTAAATGATTACATAATCAACTTGCATATAGTTCTGTTGCTTTCTTTTTGTTTCAAATTATGCTCTTCAAAGCAATTTCATATTCATCAGAAAAGGCACATTTTCAAGTAATGGACAACTATTCAAATTTTATTACAATATTAGTCAGATACTTTCCATTCCATTCATTTTAAATCTTCCAGAGCAAAGTGCAAAACCTTTCAGGTAATTGGCAGAATATGAAGACCCTAGACAGCCTAACCTCAATGAAGGCTCTGTTCCTGGTTTCCAGATGAGACCTTTACTCGTAGTTGCCCTAAGTCATTCACCCTTATGGCTACCCTACCATTCTCTGCCACTTCTCTCCTTCTCTTCCTGGCTTCCTCCTTAGACTCCAGGCATCCAGTGCTGGCATCCATCCCTCTGATGTTCAATGTTACTGACTGTAGTCTTGTCCTTGCCTGAAATGCTTCACATTCTAAAACTAATCGAAACATTAAAACCATGACTGGAAGGAACACTAAAAATCAACTGGCTCAACACTTTTATTTCCAAAGTGAAAATATGGAGAACCTGAGAGATTCAATAATTTCTGAAAATTACATATTTAGTTAATGGTAAGCTGGGATAGTACTCTGGCTTCCCAGGCAAGAAGGCTGTCTTAGGTTGAGTTCGTTCCCAAACAGACCCTAAGCCAAATATTTGGGTACAAATAGTTTATCTGAGAAGTCATCTCAAGAGACATCATGAGCGGGTAGAACTGTGAGATAGTTTACCCCATGGACATCTGGGGCCCAGTCTTGCTGGGAAACCTCTGAGAAACTGGGAATTGAGAGATACCTTGGAATCATCTCGCCACTGGGCAAGGATTCTAGGGTACTTATCCATCATTTCCTGTCCCTCCTTGGTTAATGGCAGCTCTGGCAGCACTAACTACTTTTTGCCCATGTTCAAACTGGCTGAGACTCTCCTGTGGCCAGTGAATGCCTTCAGACAGAGAGGAAGCCACTGATATATACAGAAACTGTCTGCACGCAACTTCCAGTGTAGGCCAAGGGGAAGAGAATGCATACATGGTTTACCAGAGGAATGCATGATCACATAGAAAAAGTGGTCCAGTTCAAGGTCTAGCACTGGCTCTAACTTCTTTATCAGATGTTCAGTTAAAACCTATGTGACAAGTGAACCTCTTTTAGTCACAATTTCCATGTGAAAATTAGAATGCAGTTGATGCTTTATTTTTTCCCAACGGGGTAGCAGACGGGATTGCCGTAGCTATAGCTCTCCCCAAACTGTTTTTTCTTAAGCTGCTGTGGCCAAAGGATGGCTTTGGCTGCAGCAATAGCAAAAGCCAGCCCCATTCTTCACTGAACCTGAAGTTCATTAAATAAAAAACAGCTCTGGGATGTAAAAAGAAAGGTATCTTTCATCTGCATGAAAGAACTGTGAAGCTAGGTATGACAAAAAGTTATATATATAAAAAAAAGAATGAAGTTGGGTGAGACACAGATTTAGCAGGTATGAGTTGAGGGAGCAGATATTTCCTTTCAAAGCCATAAATCCAAGAAGCACAGAATCCTGAGTAGAGTTGTCAGATATGATCCAGGATGCCCAGTAAAATCTGAATTTCAGCTAAACAATAACTAATTTGGGACATATTTACACTAAAAAAAAAGTTCATTGTTTATGTGAAGTTCAAATTTAACTAGGCTTCTTGTACTTTTATTTGCTAAATCTGGCAACCCTAATTTTGGGCCAATCATGAAGGTTCTTCTGTGTGTGTGTGTGTGTGTGTGTGTGTGTGAGAGAGAGAGAGAGAGATGATGGACTGAGCAAGGCTCTGTTCCTACAGTAAAACCCTGAGCTAGTTTTATAATGGTTATTAGAATGCAACACTGTCACAATTTGCAGATGACATGATTTTACATATAGAAAACCCTAAAGAGTCCACCAAAAAACTGTTAGAACTAATAAATGAATTCAGTAAAGTCACAGGGTATAAAATCAATATCCAAAAACCTGTTGCATTTCTATACACTGACAACAAACTATCAGAAAGACAATTCTTTTAAAAAAAACCCATTTAAGATTTCATCAAAAAGAATAAAATGCTTAGCAATAAATTTAACCAAGGAGGTGAAAGACCTGTACGCTGAAAACTATAAGACACTGATGAAAGAAACCGAAGACACAAATAAATGGAAAGGTATGCCATGCTCATTGAATGGAAGAATACTGTTACAATGTCCATATACCCAAAGCAATCAAGGGATTCAATGCAGTCCCTATCAAAATTCCAATCACATTTCTCATGGAAATAAAACAAACAATCCGAAAATTTGTGTGGAACCACAAAAGGCCCCAAATAGCCAAAGCAATCTTGAGAAAGAAGAACAAAGCTGGAGACATCAAGCTACCTGGTTTCAATTTATATTACAAAACTATAGTAATCAAAACAGTATGGTATTGGCATAAAAAAACAGACACATAGATCAGTGGAACAGAATAGAGAGCCCAGAAATAAACCCATGCATAAATAGTCAATTAGTTTACAACAAAGGCACTCAGAATATACAAGGGGGAAAGGACAGTCTCTTCAATAAGTGGTGCTGGGAAAACTGGACAGCACATGCAAAAGAATGAAATTAGACTTCTACCTTTTCCCTTACACAAAAATTAACCCAAAATGGATTAAAGACTTGAATGTAAGACCTGAAACCATAAAACCCCTAGAAGAAATCATACATGGTAAGCTCCTTGACATTAGTCTTGGAAATGATTTTTTGGATCTGAGTACAAAAGCAAAGGGAACAAAAGCAAAAATAAGAAGTGAGACTACATCAGACTAAAAAGCTTCTGCACAGCAAAGGAAACCATCAACAAAATGAAAAGGCAACCTACCAAATGGGAGAAAATACTTGCAAATCACATATCTGATAAGGGATTAAAATCCAAAATATATGATGAACTCATACACCTCAAAAGCAAAAAAAAAAATATATATATATATATGATTAAAAAATGTTCAGAGGAACTGGATATTTTTCCAAAGAAAACATATGAATGGCCAAAAGGCACATGAAAAGATGCTCAACATCACTAATCAGGGAAATGCATAGTCAAAACCACTATTATCAAAAAGACAAGAAATAACAAGTGTCGGGGAGAATGTAGAGAAAGGGGGATCCTCATGCACTGTTGGTGGGAATGTAAACTAGTGCAGCCACTGTGGAAAACGGTATGGCTGTTCTCCAAAAAATTAAAAATAAAACTTACATATGATCCAGCAATTCCACTTCTGGATATTTATCTGAAGAAAACAAAAACACTACCTCGAAAAGATATCTGCACCCCCATGTTCACTGCAGCATTATTCACAATAGCCAAGACATGGAAACAACCTAAGTGTCTATTGATGGATGAATGGATAAAGAAAGTGTGGTGTATATATACACTGGAATGTTGTATATATTCCATAAAAAGACATAAAAAATAATAAAATCTTGGCTCTTTGTGACAAATTGGATGGACCTTGAGGGAATTATGGTAAGCAAAATAAGTTAGACAAAAACAAACACTATGATTTCAAGTATATGTGGAATCTAAAAACGATTTCAAACAAACAAACAAAACAAAACTTACAGATGCAGAGAACAGAATGGTGGTTGCCAGAGTGGAGGGGGCTTGGGGACTGGGTGAAATGGGTGAATGGGGCCAAGAGGTACAAACTTGCAGTTACAAAATAAGTAAGTCATGGGGGTGTAATGTAGAACATGGTAACTATAATCAATAATATTGTAGTGCATATTTAAAATTTGCCAAGAAAGTAAATATTAAAAGCTCTCTTCACAAGAAAAAAAAATTCTAACTTTATATGGTGGTGGATGTTAACTAGACTTATTGTGGTGGTCATTTTGCAATATATACAAATATTGAATCATTTTGTTGCACACCTGAAATGAATATAATGTCATATGTCAGTTATACCTCAATTAAAAAATGGAAGCTGAAAAGAAAAGAAATATTTCTGTAGAAATTCTAATCACAGAAACAATAAATGCTTTCTGGCAACCAGGGAGCATAACTGTAAGTGTACAAATAAACTGGATGGAACAACAAATATTAAAATTATTAGATGCTATATTTTATAGGAAAGCTATGTTACAGATGTTCATTTTTCATCAAGTTTTGCCTGCTCTAAGACCTTATGAATCAAAGGTAAAGCCATGTTTAAAAAATCTTGCCTTATTACTTAAACTTGCTTTGCAGGTAATCCCTACAGAGACCCTCTTCTAAGAAACCAAAACTTTAATAAATCACATAGCCAGCATTGTTCTCTTCCAGGAATATATTTGATTTTTTTCAAATATGAAAAGCCTAGCTATTTTGTACTTGAAAAAGTAAACATCGCAAAAAGTATTAGGTAAGAATTATTTTAAAACTCTTCTCAATTGAAGCTTTAATTCTTTCTTATCTGTAAACCATGGCATGTCTATGCAGGTAATACACATATACACTTAGTTTGTTTTTCAGATGAAAACAAATAGCATAAAATACACTAACCTTATGTTGTTGTACTTGGCGTTTTAGGTCCTCGAGATCAGGTCCAAAGGGTTCCTTTTCCATTTTCCTTGTTCTCTCTTCTGTTTTTGTTAGCCAGTCATGTAACTCTTTCAGTTGCTGATTCTGGAGATCCATTAGAACTTTATGTAAACTGAAAATTTGAAAGATGCCTATTATTGCCTCTGTCAAAACAACTTTACTTACTATTATTAAACCTATTACTAGGTAAAACTATTGACATTTATAACTAAATGTGTGTTCACATGGTTTGGCATTGTTGGACATTAAGAAGGAAGGTAAATAAAGCCCATAATCAATCACCTCTGAAGAAATTCTTTCTTTAACTTATTATAGTTCACACATCCCAATTTTTAGAAAGTTTCACATAGCTAACTAAATGTGAACATGCTAAATAAAGTGTGAGCCATCTCTGGTAATTGAGTTAGTAGTATATCCTGGCAATCATTTGTTTATATATCCATTATTTTAATTTTAATACGTGTGGTGATAAAAGATGGCCATAAAATTCTTTGTCATGCCATCAAGAGATGGAGTCCATTTTCCATGCTCATGAATATGGAGTGGCCTTGTGATTTGTTCTGACCAACAGAATGTGGCAAAAGTGACGCTATATGAGTTCCAAGCATAGACTGTAAAAGAACAGGTAGCTTTTGTATTCTCTCTGTTGGAACCCAGCTGCCATGCTGTAAGGAAGCCCAAGCTAGACTACTGAATGATTAGAGACCATCTTGAAAGTAACTCTGGAGGATAAAATGCTCTCTTAGAAGTTGAGCTTCCTGATGAATGAAGCCCAATGAGTGACCCCAGCCATACCACGATTGCAGAACAACAACCTAGATGAGCCCTGCCCATATTCCTGATCTACAGAATCACGATATAATTATAAACTTTTGTATTAAGCCACTAAGTTTTGGAGTCATTTGTTATGTAGAAATAGATAAGTCAAAGAATGCTTTTTTGTTTTTTTTTTCCAAAGATGTATACAATAGGGTAATGTAATTAGCTATTACCAATGGGTAATGGATTTAAAGTCCAAAGGCTTGGTTTTGGTTCACAGCCTGGCTATATGCCCTAGAACTAACTTCTTAAACGTTCTCAATTTGGATACTGGCATCAGGGACGTGAGACAATATCTTGCTTATCAATCACACAATTTCATGGTGAGGATGAAAGTTAAAATTTAGGTTATTTCATCCATTAATTCAACAAAAAGTTGAGACTCAAATGAGAACTATTAGTACTTGTTTTAAGGTAAATATTCTTCATGAAGGCATGTTTAAAGCATTTTTGAAAACCATAGTATACTGCACACTGATCTCTTTATGTCAATAAAGAGGACATAATTCCAGTTAGAAATTTATTATTCTGATTTATAAAATCTTTACAAGACATTTCCGTTAGTCAGCATGTTTAAACATACAAAATACACACATAACTGAGAGTGTTTTAAAATAATTTAGATTATACAATTTACCATTACACCTTTCACCTTCTAGAGACACATGTCCCCTGAGGCACACTGTAATCAGAAGTCTATGAGAACAAGCTTTCATTTATCAAACACAAGAAGTAGATGTTTTATTTTTATGGGAAACAACATAGATGAAGCATCCATTTAAGTGGAAGCAAAAACTCAAAAGTTGCTAGTTTAAGTCTCTTAGAAAATGAACACCATCCTGACATTGCAAGGTATCTAAATCTTTTACTTTATTGGTTCAGTCTATCCCTTGAGAACTGACTTGATAATAAGATTTCATGAGAATTGGCTGCAATATCATTCCTTGTGTTTGTTGTTTTTCCTGCCCCGTTTGTTGTTACATTGAGCTAAAAATCTCACAATATATAAAGAAAAAATCCCATATTATTACTTATACTTGAAGAAATATTTCAAGTCTAACACACATGTGTTAGTGTTAATAAGGGATTTCATTTAAAAATATCATTTAATTTTTTTTTTTTTTACTTTTGGACAGACGTTTCATTCAACAAATATTCACTGAGTTCCATATCTGTGCTGGAAACTCCTGTTTGTTAGGAACAGACAAAAGAAAATATCCTTATATTCAAGTAGCTTAGAGACTTTTATGGAAATTCATACATCAACAATTATAATAGTACAAGGAAATCATTATAATTAGATTTATATACATTCAGAGGAGACATAAAAGCAGCTCCAAGTTGACCTGGGATCATTATGAATGGTGTCATTACACAACACATAGCCTGAGAGTTGAGACTTAAAAAACTGAGTCATACACTTATTAAATGTAAAATTATTGAGTACTTAGACATTATGAATGGAGAGGTGAGAAAGACCCACACAGCCCATTACAGTCACAGATCTTACATTCTGAGGATGGGGGCCACAGATAATATATAGCTCATTAAGCCATTAGTTAATTGTAATTGTGATCATGCTATGAAATGAGAGTAACTGAACTGAGTCTGTGAGGTAAGGAAAGGCTTTTCTGAAGCACTAATATTTGAATAACTCTAAAGTCTGAAGTAAGAGGAAGTAGTGAAGAGGAAGGGGTAAACACTTTCTAAATAGAAGGAATCACCTGTGCAAACGTCCTGAGGCATCAGAAAGGACCAGGAAGGCCAATACAGCTTGACGATATAAGGTGTGGGAGAGTTATACAATGTCATACCCTACACTAATCCATGGGTTCTGGGAAATTTCTTGAGCTCTGCCTGAAAATCTGAAGTCTGAACCTCGAATAATCTTTTATGTTTAATAGTGGTTTCATCTTATAAACCTGGATTCAGAGACGAACCAATAAGAATGGATATCCAATAAGCACTTTGTCAGGTACTGCATCTTTTATAGGTGGAATGTAGGAATGTGTAATTGAAGGTTCTTGGAGAAGGGGCCGGCATAACTGGGTGGCAGATGTTGTATGAGGACACTCAGTGTGCAGCCTGTGTGGTTCAATATTTTAATGACTGGTACAATTACATCAGTATTTCCCAGACAAATAGATCCCTGCTTTTCCTCTCTAGACCAATGGTTCTCAAAGTGTGGTTCCTGAACCAATAGCATCATCCTATCCCCTTGGGGGATGTCTTAGTGCACGCGCACGAGTGTGTGTACACACACACAGAGCTTATGTGTGTGTATACATATATATTCATATATAGTGTGTATATATATATATGATTTTAAAGTATATATGAAATAATATGGCTTAGGATGAAAATTAAGTAAAAATTAAGTAAAAAATGATTATTTTAAGGGAAAGTATTTAATGTATAATGATAAAGACAAGTGCAGAAATGGAAGAAATTGTGAAGGTGGAGCGTGATTAACTTGTCTTTGAAAAACACTCAATAATTACATTTGGTCCTCATTATCACCTAATGAGGTAGCTAATACTGTTGTTATTTTATTTCTGAGGACACTGTAACTTGGAAAGGTTAAAGAACTTGCCCAATGTCTCTCACAGACATGTTAAGTCTGTATATAAATGGTAAGCTGTGACCCAAGTCTGTGCTCTTTTTTTTTTTTTTTTTTTTTGCGGTACGCGGGCCTCTCACTGTTGTGGCCTCTCCCGTTGCAGAGCACAGGCTCCGGATGTGCAGGTCCAGCGGCCACGGCCCACGGGCCCAGCCGCTCCGCGGCATGTGGGATCCTCCCGGACCGGGGCATGAACCCGTGTCCCCTGCATCAACAGGCGGACTCTCAACCACTTCGCCACCAGGGAAGCCCCAAGTCTGTGCTCTTAACCTTGAATTATTTTCCTTCTTCATGGATAAAATGTTGTATTAGGTTGGGTCATATGAAGTTGCTGGTACTTGAGGTTTTTATTCCATGAAAATGACAATTTAATTTTGTTCAATCTAAAATACTATTAAAATGAGAAAGTCAGTCCACATTTCCAACTAACATTCTCAAGATGCAAATAAGTTAGGGAAATTTATCAAATTCATAAAATAAAAATCTACCACCCACAGGCAAGGAAAGAGTTTGCATTTTTCTTGGTTTCAATTTATGGTTTTCAAGTGGTCATTTAGAAAGGGACATAAAATCAAAAGGAGAATGGAGCATAGATATGACTGGCACTAGAGAGAGGAGGTAGGAGAATTGTAATAAAATAGCTCCAGACAGGAGATGGTCCTGACAAAGTCTAGAGGCAGAAGGATGCAAGATATGATACTACGAACTGCTGCAGCCAATGTCCAATTGTAAAAAGCATAGGTGGACAGAGGGAGACTAGCAAAAGCAATACACTGAAAGAAGCTGGGACTCTGATGGCACAACTGAGTCACAGACTTAATGGTCTTGAGTCACCCCACCTGTAAATTTATTGTAATAAGATAATAGATATCCTTATGGTTTTAAGCATTGCTTCCCAAACTTTAATGTGTATATGACTCACGTGCTTAGTGCATCTTATTACGGATTCTAAGGCAGTGGGTCTGAGAAGAGGGCTGAGATTCTTCATTTCTAACAAACGCCCAGGAGATGCCAGTGTTGCTGGTGCATGGATCACACTTTAAGGAGCAATGCTACAAACCACTTTGAGTTGGGCTATTTGTTAGTTACAGTAAAAGGCATCTTAAGGTATACCGTTTTTCAGGGCTTCCCTGGTGGCGCAGTGGTAGAGAGTCTGCCTGCCGATGCAGGGGACATGGGTTCGTGCCCCGGTCCGGGAAGATCCCACATGCCGCGGAACGGCTGGGCCCGTAAGCCATGGCCGCTGAGCCTGCACGTCCGGAGCCTGCGCGTCTGGAGCCTGTGCTCCGCAACGGGAGAGGCCACAACAGTGAGAGGCCCGCGTACCACAAAAAAAAAAAAAAAAAAAAAAAAAAGGATACCGTTTTTCAAATAATTTTATTGGAGATCTGTCTCTCACCTCACACCCACTGTGGGAACATTAGCTTCCTTAACATGAAAGAAATCAATGGAAACATAGGATCTGCTTTACAGAGATACTGTTGGACCCTGGGAAAGCATTTATTCCCTAACCAGTACTGTCCAGTAGAATCTTCTACAATAATGTAAATGTTGTAGATCTGCACTCTCCAATACTGTAGCCACTATAGCCATGAGTGGTTATTGTGCACTTGAAATATGGCTAGTGTGACTGAGAAACTGAAATTTTACCTATACTTAACTATAATAATTTAATTTCACAATTAAATAGCTACATGTGGCTACTGGCTACAGTA